>NC_047522.1:18460813-18817063 GCF_902827115.2 Pseudochaenichthys georgianus | reverse complement strand
CAATCTCCCGACCAATTAGTACAGAACCACTTTGAAGAGTTTGTAGAGACATAATGTTTCAGTGAAGTGCACTTCTGAAAACATGTCCATGTGTTTTAAGTCACACTTGACAAAAACAAAAGCTGGAGGTCTGCTGTTCACCATGACAGCAATGATTTGAACACATACAATGTTTAAATCTACAGACATTTCTTCTTCTCTGACCTCAGAAAATCTTGGAAGTTTTCCTGTGGAGTTTTACCACAATGTTGCCCAATTATTGTTCACAACTTACTCACAAAGATCGGGGCTGCTATCCTATAACTCCAGTTGAAGTGTTTGCAGAAAGAGGGAGGAGGGAGAAGATTGAAAAAGAGAAAAAATATGTTTTTATTTAGGTCTGAATCCAAGACAGCCAGGCTTCAAAGGGTTCTTCATCCCTTTTTTTAAAGCAGCTATTTCTCACAATAAAACATGCTTTGCTGAAATCAGTGCAGATTACAGTGGCTTTCACTTCAAAGTGAGCATGGGGGGGGGGATATTATACAATAATGGAAATGCACGTATAAACTGGTATTAGTTTACAGCAGAAAGTATATTTAGGACTGATTAAATGTTTCTGGTGTAAACACCCTCAGACTTATTTTGTGTCCTTTGGCCTTTTTTAAGTAAAAACCCTCCTCAAAAAATCTGAAGGACTTTGTCAGGACTCCAGCTGAGATTTACATCGGGTTCAAGTGCATTGATTCAATGTAGAGACTGTAGAAAATAAATGCTATGTAAGGAGAATAAAGTGAAATTCAGAGGAACAGAATGTTCTCTACTTGTTTGTCATACTTTGATAATTTGAGTTCATTCAATTTCTAGAGTTTTATTCATTTTTTAAATCACATCCCAAATTTAAAATCGAACAAAGAGTCGGGGCTAGATCATGAAGACTTTTTTTTACATTCCCCTGTGGGCGTCAAATGATTGGCAGTAAGCAGAGTGGAACAAAGTGTGTGCACTGTTAGAGAAACACTCGACTCAAGGGCACAATGAAAAGACAATAAAACCAAAAAGCGGTGACAAAACCAAAGAAAGACTTTATCATTATAAATGATGGATTATCTAACTCAAACCATTTCCAAGTCTGTCGAAATTAAATCAAACTCCAGAAGAACAAGTAACAAAAGAAACTGATATTTAAATTATACTCAGTGTGCAAATGAGATGCATGGAGGCTGTTGTTTTATATAAATATGAGAGAAAAGGAAAAAGTCAGACAAATTGAAGATGTTTTTGAGATTACACAGCGATAGCACTACACTCACAAACCTGCTGATGTTAATCGCCTCGTGCCTTTAAGGTGTTTGTGAAGCTACAGCTCATTGATCCTTTTTGGGATGTAAGGGTTTTATATTCATGAAGCGCTCTTTGATTGCTGAGGAGAAAAACATCACTTAAACTGCTTGTACTTTTGGATTTTTACAAGAGAGGAGTCGGCACCCAAAGAAAGGCCAAACTTGAGCTACTACTGCATGGAACAACGTGCATGTCTAATTAACACATTTGGCTGATGAAGACCATTTAATGTTGTCAATAGTGCAAAGTGGTGGACTTTCAACTCGATTTCAAAGCACAAAATATTTTGTTTTTTAAAATCCTGCAAACAGTTTAGCATTTTCCCTTTATAGTTATGTTTTTATGAATATAACTTGTTTTGTTGAAGCTGGGAAAATATAACCTCAGAGGAAAGTGTTATCATTTTGACAAATATTTTATTTTGCATACATTTTTTGCAATTTTTAATGGCAAATTATCTTATGTTTTATAAGTATTTTTTTTTATTTATTGGACATTTTACTTCTAAATTGTTTAGGTTTTATTTTTTATTTTGCACATTCCTTGACTTTACAGATATTTGTATGCTGTATATGTTGTTTTCAAATGTATCGTATTTTATTCTCAATGGACTGTCACAACACTCAATTGTCCACTGAATGAGTAGAGTGTTCTGATTCTGATTACCACGACATACACTGTACAGACACTGATGCTACATATTGTCCAGCTTATGTCATCTTGTGTTCAATCTGTTGTTCTCCCTGCATTTACATTCTGTCACCCTGACTCCCCGTCAGCCTGCAGCCTCCATTAGCTGATTATCATCAAACTCTCAGTGGAGGGGAGGCAGCTGGACTTGGACTCCATCAAAGAGCGGAAGGTGTTTGGCCTCATCAGCCCTGATGAGGAGAAGCTGGAGGTGCAGATCCCTGGCCCCCCGCCTCTTCCCGAGGTTGAGAGGCTGGGAGAGGGGCCAGGGGACATGGCAGCATCATCGGGCAGCAGCTGGTCACACACAGGAGTTAAGAGTGTGTTTTCACCTGGACACTTAGCGCAGGTTTCATCAGCCAGGCCTGGCACACTGCTGTCCCCTCATTAGAGAGGAGTGACTCCAACATTCTGGCTGGATCCAAGTGCTTTAAAAATATAATTTGTTTCTTTATTCTAAGGGACAATTCACATTGATCACTGTAACTATTTTAAACTGATGTTCTGATTGCTGTTTTCGACCATTTAGTAGATTCATTTTGTTTAACATATGGTAACAAACTTTGCATATAATATTACATCTGATTAGCTTTTATGTGGAAGTGCAAACTCATCTGCTAGAGTGGCAGCGAGTGTTAATTTCGTCAGCTATTTTTTAATTTTGTTTTAGTCTTAGTCCTGTGTTAAATTTCCTTTTTAGTTTGTCATATTTAGTCACCTTCATCCTGTTTTTATTTAATCTTATTTTAGTCGACTAAAACAGTAACTATTTTAGTCAAGATTTAGTCGACTAAAAGTCTGAGCATTTTAGTCATATTTTAGAAAATGGGCCCAAATATCACATCGTTTCTTTCTCCCAAGCAGTGTGGCTTTTGACTTTTTCGGTGTCAGTAATTTTGATGGACAGGATCGTAACATTTCCGTCATAATCCATTATTACCCGTCGAGTGCACAATTTATCACTCACTGGCGCTGACGGGGGGTATTCGGTTAACGCGAGTGCGACCACTGCTCCCAAGCCCTGTGGTTGCCATTTATTTTCTGTTAAATAAGGTTAGTTAGACCATGAGTTAAACCCGAGTCTTCCTGACAGTTCATATTGTGCTGCTGCTCGGTGTAATTCAAATGTACCGCAGCGCGCAACACAGACACACAGCTGCTGCCCTGCCGCAGAACCAGAAATGGAACTGCTGGGAGAAAAACTGACTATCAGAGGATGTAACGTTATCTTTGATAATATTTCGTCTCGTCACTTTTCGTCAACGATATTGCATGATGATTTCGTTAGTTATTGTTTACTGCCGTCGGTGCCGTCTCGTCATCGTCTCGTTTTCGTCATGGAAAAAAAGGTCGTTGACGAACATATTTCGTCATAGTTTTAGTCAACGAAATGAACACTAGTGGCAGCCTGCTGAAGGGTAGATACTTATTGCTCATTTAAATGAACTACAGTACGCTCTGGTAAACAGTTTTTAAATTCCTCCAGCATCATTAGTTCACACATTGAGGTAATGTCATCAGCTTTACAAGCTCTACACCACCTGTCAAAGAGGATTTTCTTCTCCCTCGCGAAGTCCACATAAGTCTGGCCAGACGTTTTCTTCAGGCCGCGGAAACGCTGCCTGTATGCCTCAGGCACAAGCTTATGTGCCCTGAGAACAGCACCTTTCACTTTGTCATACACCATACAATCCTAGACAGAAAGAGAAGAGCAAGCCTCCTGAGCCTTGCCGACTAGCTTGCACTGTACAAGTATGGCCCACACGTCTTCTGGCCAGCGCAGAGCAGCGGCAATGTGCTCAAATGCACCAAAGAAAATCTCCAATTCCGACTCACGAAATACAGGGACCAAAGAAATATGCCTACTCACGTCAAAGGTGGCAGCAGAACCAGAAGGTGTAACGGCAGAATCACCCACCCCAGCTGCCTGAATCTC
Source organism: Pseudochaenichthys georgianus (assembly GCF_902827115.2). Classification (NCBI taxonomy): domain Eukaryota; kingdom Metazoa; phylum Chordata; class Actinopteri; order Perciformes; family Channichthyidae; genus Pseudochaenichthys; species Pseudochaenichthys georgianus. The sequence continues at coordinate 18,813,114 of NC_047522.1, read as the reverse complement.
TAATTGACGCATCCGGACAGCAGTGTCTGCCTCCAACTCCAACTTCCTGATCTCCAGCTCCAGCTTCCTGATCTCCAACTCCAGTTTCCTGATCTCCAGCTCCCGCCTGAGCTGAAAATCGCTATCTCGCTCCTCCCTCTCACACTGGAGATGAGCAATACGCACTTTTACCTTAGCATCTAATTTAGACCCCGTAGGTGAGGATCCTTCCGAAAACGAGTCGAATTGAGGTATGGTGAAAATTCTTGCCTGCTCCGTAGCACCAGGAGTAACACCAACGCGGCCTCCATCATAAGACTCTGCTGCTACAGCCCCGGCCACCATGCCAGGAGATTCCACCAAAGTAGGCAGACTCAAAACCCCGTTGAACTAGTCCAGTTCGCATTTCGAGTTCATTTTTAACAAGAGCAGTGGAGACAGAAATGTGATAATGTTCAGCAACTAACCGCAAATCAACCTTCCTACACAAGTCTAGTTGACCCACAGTAGGACTGGCCACAAACTGCTCCAAAACAAAAGCCATCCTTATCAACGGCTACATAGAATTTTTAACAAACTTCCCCAGATCCTGCCTACCAAACTCACGTAACTATCTTCTGGAGTGTGCCGGGCTCGAGGCGATTTTAAAAAAAAGGCAAACATCAGCTGCCGAAACCCTGAATCGCCTGCCCCCAACAGGGAATAAATCCCCACCCAGGATTACCCCGAAAATAAAAAAAGGCAAAATAATAAATAAGTGCCTGAAGGAAGGACTGATTCAGTCCAGCTAGACACTCCCCTCTCTAAACTGAGGAAGCTGTTCAACAGTAAATAATTCAGCCAATGCTACACTTATATACACCACTACTACCACCAAAGACAATCATCAACACCACACAACAAACAAATACTCACTCCTTGTCTCAAAGAATGGACGAGCCCCCATTTGTTACGTTCCCTTCTAAATCTAGGGGTACAAAGGGAAGTAACAACACACAAAATAACTGGCCGAGAGAAAAAGGAGAGGAAACTGAATGCTGAAGCCACAAAGAGAGGTTTTAATTAATAAAAAAGTAAAGAGGCTCACCAGCCAAATTGCCAAACAAACTTAATTAACTAAGGACAACTTTCTTTCAAAAGAAAGGGATTAACGTAAAACAATACACAAAGACACACATCTCCTAACAATTAGCAGTACACAGGTTAAACTAGGCCTCACACAGAGACACTACCCTACAGCACGTAACACAGGCTGCACACATGCAGCCAGAGGAGAAGGAGAGAACGACTGCAGCCTTCCTCAGGTCCTTTTTGGGGGCGCTGATTGGGGATTGGGAGCACCTGGGGAAAGGCTGCACCTGGAGACAATCAGAGGGAGAGAGACACCCACACAAAAGCACCAACTGCGGCACGTAACAGGCACACAAAGGATGAAACTCGCACTAAAAATGTAAAAATCACACTGTATCCATCTCATATCATGTTCATCAGTGTTGGATAACATGTTGTAAAGGCACAACAGGTTCAGTGTTTCTCAAATTCACCAAATAGAACCCATGTTCATGCCTGTAATAAAAGGAAAGCACATATTCAAGGTCCATCTGTTTTTATCTACAGGTTAGTCCACTACTGTCTATTATCTGTCACGGCTGGAGGGCAAGGTACACAGGACCCAAATGTAGAATATCCAAATTCAAAATACTTTATTTGCAAAACTAGCAACAAAGTAAAATAAGGCAAGGCAAAAACACAAAAATCCCTCTGAACAAAGAAACCTTCCAACAACATCAATAATCTCACAAAGACAGACAGAAAAACCAGAACTTAAATGCACACAAACTAATCAACTGAACAGGACACAGGTGAGGGGGGAGGAGACAACACAGGGCACCAGGTGCACACAATCAGCAGTAACAGACAAGATGGGAGAGGGAACACAGAGACAGGAAACCAAAGACAGAACTAGACATGACAAAAACACAACACAGACAGATCGTGACAATATCGGGTTACCAAACCTTCTATTATTTCCAATTAATGTAAATGTACGGAGTTAGTCAATTCACCACACTTTGTTATTGTACATGAAGGCCATGAGGAAGAGCTGGAGCATTAACAACCTTAACAAGCATCTGAACCTTAACAAGCATCTGAACCCTAACAAATATCTGACCCCTCTCAAATTCCTCTTTTTCTACACAAAAGAAAATGTACGCTGTAAATTGAATTAATGAAATGTCGTGTCGTGTTTTCAGGGTCTTGGTATTGTGTGTTGTGTCAGAATGGAACAAAGCCATTGTTAATGTTATTAGTAAAACCTGTGCTTTACTCTGACGTGATAGCTGCTTTGACAAACACCTGTTGTCCTTGTACTGTTTTTACAAAGAACTTCTTGTCGGCACTAATCATTGATTGTTGTGATTCAACTAATGAAATATTAATATACAGTCACGGTAATAGAACACAGTTAAAACAGGAGGGCAGGAAAGCAGAGCTAATAAAAAAACAATAGTGCATTTAATGATTAACATAAGTTTGTGTTAATATTCCTATACTTTGATTTGAATTTTTAATACAAAACTTAAGAGATTCGAGTATATGCTGACTCAGTTGGTTCAGAAGTGTTTAACTCGTTTATTCTAAAAGTATAGAAATATATGTCCCATTTACCCATAGGGGGAGTTTTTACAACAGAAAGGACACATGCTCGTACAATATATAGAGCGCCTTTGGTTATTAAACAAGATTCAGAAGAAGGCAGGAAATGTAATTTACGGCTGGTGGGCCAGAAGGCACCAGGGACGGGTCTGAAAATTCATTCAGCCATCGTCTTTTACAGCGCGAGCTTGATTCTTTTTGTGTGCCCGCATACATTAGGCTTCAACATCCATCTCCACTGGCGCTACTTGCGTGGCACAGGGGAACACCAGCTGTGCCCCCCCATCTGCTGCGGTGATAGGCCCGAGCATTTAGACCCCCCGAAAAAACAACAGCAGACGAAGAGGCAGCTTGTGCGTGTCTGGCTGTCAGTCTGAAGGTTGTGTGCAGGTCTTTCATATGTATATGTGTGTGTATGTCTTTGGCTTTATTATGAGTTTGGACACAGTTGCCCGGGGCTTCTTATAGTCCGTGGTTCACACTCCATCTGCAGCCGTCGGTAGCGCGTAGCTTCAACGCACTTTGATCCAACCTGCAGACACTTAAATGAAGAACATACAACAAGCAGGCTTCAGGGTGGCACTGTGTTCATTCTACATCTCACAACTCTGGTTTTATATCACTTTCACAAGAAATCAACCCAAAAGCTCTTGGAATTACAACTGGCCATGAGAGATGTGCAAGGTGCTCCTAAAACATGAATAATTCAAGTGAAATAATTTAAACTAGCTTCTCCCGCTGTATGGACGTATACTGTATTTACTTGGCACATAACAGTTCTCCCTTTGTTGTGCAAACGCAGCCATATTCCGCCTGATTGCATTTAAATCAACAAGGCATGTAAAATTAAAATTTCTTCAAAGAGACTCTGAGAAATATTTCACAGGCTTTGAACTTTGACAGCTGACATAGAAGAATAACAGAAGGAAATGCAGAACATTTATGACTATGTATGAGATTCATAAGCTTGCGAGAAAAAGAATTACAATACTGCGAGGTTTGTGAAAACGGACGATTTTCTGTCATCATGATGCTGTTGTCTTGAGCTTTATATTAACAATAAATAGACCAAGGCGGAGCTCTACATTACCAAAACATGCATACATGTATGAACTGATCTCATTGTATCTTATAATGATATAAAGTAGTAATAGTAGGCGACGTTTCCATCATTGTGTGTTTCTCTGCGTTTTGATTGACAGGCTTATCTTTGTGTGCTTTGATTAAACAGATCGTGCATTTTGCATGTGCTACCTCATATCTGCACATGGCTGCAGCCGAGCGAGCTCCGAGACATTCCTCACGCAGCCTGCATATAAAAAAGTCAAACATGCACATGCATCTATTTGCCACATTATGAAGGGTGCACCAGATGAGTTTTTTGAGGGCTCACTCAAACTCGATTTCATAAAAAAAAAAGATACGGCGTCTAGATGTGAGTGTGTGTTTGCATTCAGAGAGCTTCGTCCAGTTTGGCTTCTAGATGATGGAACAGTGGAGATGAATACTGAACCTGACTAATCTCCTCCACTGTGAAAGAACACAACTCCGATTATCAGTGTTGAAGAGATTACACCAAATACTACACACACCAGATTTCAGTTTGCGTGTACATTTTGCCTGAAGGACATGTATGGACAAACCAAGTCAATATATAAAAAGTGAATCAAAGACATTCAGTGCAAACGGTAATACTTTGTGCATGCTTCATGAAACCCTCCTAAGGCCTACTGGATTACTCTTCATTTGTAACCCCTTTTTTACGAGAATTGATCTTTATTATTGGGTTTGGGGGGAAAACATATATCTCCTTAGAAATGATACTGCGAGTCATTTTGTCGCTAGCTAGACTTATTAAAGTGCCAGCAGATACTTGCTTCCTAATCTTTAGTAAAACATGTTATGGCTTAAAGCAAATATGTTTACAACCGTCAAAGTTGGATAGATATGCGTAGGAAAGGAGAGTTGGGCAGAAACTTCTGTTTTTCTGTTTTGAATTGACATTTTCTGTTCCTTTTTTTTCTTGGAACATATCAATCCGGTCTCCAGCTGCCTCGTTCAGTCCATTGCTCAAAAACAAATGTCCACTACAGCACCCTTTCATCCTCTTCTTGTTACTTTATGCTCACTAAACACCAAGATGCCGACTGCTAAAATGCCAAACTTTAGGAAGACAACCTTTAGACCAGGAAATGTCTATAAATAGATTAAATCCCACCCGTATGAACAGCTTGTTGTCATAGTAGTCACATTAAAAGAGGTAAAACAACAATTACTTGAGGCTTCAGCATCTGGAGATAGTCTTTTGTTAAATGTTAATTGATTACAGTGTGGAAATGTAATTGTTGTAATTGTTTTAAGGGTTTCCACTTACATGAAACTCACGGTCGATGCATACTGAAGCACATGTGACAGGGATGCTGATTTCTCCGTCAATATGAATTGTGTTGGAGTGGTAACAGCTTTAATGGACTACAAAGCACACCACAAACTGGGAAAAGTTGATGTTTTATTGTAAATAAAGGGAGTTTGTGGCCGTAAATGTGCAATGGTTTTACCCTACCATGAAAGTGATGACCGCTGTTGTTATCATTACAATTTGAAGATTTTACAATGCAGTCATAATCCATTTTGGCTCCTTTGTCTGCACATTAGACGAAAAGCTGTTGCTGTATATGCATTTTTGTCTCCAATTTGTCTTGACAAAATGATTTGAAAGAAGCTCTTCCCCTCGGGGACTAGTTTTTGTGTGTAATTGAAATTAGAACAATCCATTTATTGGCATATAATTCCGTGTTTACACAGTGTGTGCACAAACATCAGCGTATTATTTACAACCCCTCGCGTTGACCAATTAAAGGCAGCAGTCGTTATGGCGTCCATAGAACCCGCAGCAGGGAAAACACATCCAGAGGTTAATTGCATTGACCCTTTGTTTTCCTCTTGTTGTCATGTTGTTCCTCCAACCGCTGATGCCATGTGTGAGCAGTCACCGTGATGGAGCTACGGGGGAAATACTTGATTTGGATATTCATCAGCATCATTGAAGGATGCAACATTTTCACTGTAGCCACTGAACGGACAGCTCATTAATTATCAGATCAGCTGTACCAAAATAATCTACTGTATATGCAGGGTGGTATGTAAACAGCTTGGCTTTGCAAAGTACTGCTAAATGTATATTAAAATGCAAATGCTGATTCCTGTGCATGGAAAAAATTGTAAAGGGCACGTGCTAAAATATGTGGAGTTTGATGTTGAAATATTGCAGTGAGAAGAAATGGTGAGCACGCTCTCAACTTCAAAAAGCCTCTTCATAATTCATGAGTATCTGTTTGCCTTTCTTTGCATTTTTTTTAAGTTGTATGGGTTATGGTTGTTTGGAGATAGAAATTATGCCTGTACAAAATGAATAATAATAAACATGTTAACCTGCAAAGAATGGACAGATATAGGAGCTTCTTTTCCATTGTGTAAATGCTGTTAGCTGCAAGGTGTCCTTTACTGTCGGAAAGAAAGACACGCCGCGGACAAATTGTCACAAAGAAAATCAGGTCCTATGACTTCCCTCACCACTTTTCCTTAACCTCAGGAGGAAACATCACAGGGTTTAGGATGGCTTTAGGAAAAGAGACTGCACCGACACTCGGAGACATCATTATGATGAGACGGAGGATGTTATTGACTCTGCCCTGAAGCACATTTTTCCATAAATGGACCAAAAGCATCTAAATACTTTGGGCTTTAAAATGACGGAGAACAGTACAAATGAAAGCTTTAGCGCAAGTTCAATAAGAAAGACCTAACAATGAGTCACTTACATGTCACTCTATTGCTCCCTCCCCCCTCATTAAATGCGAGGGCGTCACCCCTCAGCAACCAATTGCTGCACATGCTAAATTCCTTAAATGCCTGCTCTTCCTCCCTGTCAGTAGTAATTTCAGGTGACCACACGCCGTGGTAGTACTACATACTCCTCCTCGTGAGAAAAAAACATAAAGAAGTAATTAGCTCAAGATGTCCAACTCGGACAATTCGGAAAACGAACCTTTTATGGAAATCTTCGATCCCGGTTCGGCTCCCCACAGCGGCTTATCATCAGAGGCAGACTTCCTCATCGCCCGGCTCCTGCAGCAGGGCATCCCCACAGCCCCAGGCCTCACTCTCTCTCAGCTCCGAGAGCTCTTGGACCAGGTCTCCAGTGTAGCTCCCCAGTCCGGGGCAGCAGCTCCAGTCAGCTCCCCAGAGAGACCAGGGCGAGGACGCGGCCGCAGCCGCGGAGGTAAAAAGGGCAGGAAGTCGAGCCCTCCAGGATCCCGTCCACCTCCAAAATCCACCCCTTCCCAGGCTCGCCAGGCCGGGAGTGGCACTAACACGCCCCTCATGGAGAGTAGCGTAGCCGGCTCTCTGCAATCCCTGGCTAGCTCCATGAGAGCTATCGATGCTCGCCTCCAGGCCCTGGAAGACTCTGTTACAGGAGCTTCAACTTCCGTTGCACTCAGGGCAGCGCTTTCTGCCTCAGTCCCGCCGGGGTTGACGGGTCAGGGTGTTCCACGCATTCCAGCAGTAGCTCCCCCTTATTCTCTGGCTTCGGCCCTCCCAGCCCCCCCTTCAGGTAGGCCTTTTATTTCCAAAGCCGCCAACATCTCCTCACGGCTTAGGTCGAAAATTCTTGAAGGGAAGGATGTTAATCTACTTAGCCTTATTCTGCCCTCCCCGGAGTGCGATAAAGCCATCGCCACATGAGGAAATATCACCGCCGTCTTTAAGGCCGCAGACCCCAGGCTTATCAGAGATATCAGCTTAGGGCAATTGATGGTAGCTTTCGGCATCTTCCGTGACGTTCTCTGCTCCGTCTACCCTGAGAGAAGAGTAGAATTAGATGCGTACATGGCCATTATTGGAGACATTAACATTAGATACGGGAGATCTGTCTTCTATCAGTACCACAAAAGCTTTTCAAGTAAAGCAGCGCTCCACCTAGCGCATAGCAATATCCGCCTGGATTGGTCAGTGATGGACATTGAGCTGCTCGTGATGGCTACCGGCGGCCAATCTGCTATTTCATGCAACAGCTGCGGAGCGCAGGGCCACATCGCTCCCCTCTGCCCCTCAGTGCCTTTCTCCGCGCCCAGAGCCTCCCACATGCAGTACGCTGGGAACGATAGACCAAGCCGTCAGGTGCAGATTAGACACGAAGATAAGATTTGTACTAGTTTTAACGAAAATGTTTGCACTCACCCTTACTGTACATTTCTCCATATCTGCAGTTACTGCAGGGATGCACACCCGAAGTCCGTTTGCCCCAGGCGCAGCCGAAGCCTCACAGTAGCTCTGCGCCAGAAACCTTGTGGTGGAAAAACATTTTGAAACATCACCCCTCCACTCCCATTAACATCCCTCAGCTAGCAGCTGCGCTATCCACTCACCCAGATTCCGTGTTCGTGGACTATCTCCTGTCAGGGCTCTCCCAAGGCTTCAGGGTAGGGGTCCTCTCATCTCCCACAGTTACTTTCGTAGCAAGAAACTTACAGTCAGCCGCTAAAGAACCCAACATAGTTTCCCAGCTCATCGACAAAGAACTTCTCAAAGGATATATAATCAGTCCTTTTAGCTCCTCCCCCTTCCCAGTGTTCAGTTCAAATCCCATCGGAATAGCCACACGCAAATACTCTGAGAAAAAAAGGCTGATTTTCGATCTGTCCGCTCCCCGTTCCGGCCCATTCTGCAGCGTCAATAGTATCATCCCTTCAGATCAGTTTTCCCTTCACCATGCCTCAGTGGATAATGCAATAAAGATGATCAAGTTCACAGGGCACGGAGCTTGGCTCTCCAAAGCGGACATTACCGATGCCTTCAAAATCATCCCCATTCATCCGTCTCAGTGGAATTTGTTCGGTATTAAGTGGGAGTCCAAACTCTATTTCGTCGTCTGCCTGACCTCCGGGTGCAGAAGCAGCCCCTGCATTTTCAACTCATTTTCGGAAGCGCTTTGCTGGATCCTGCTGAACATCGTCAGAATCCCCTCCGTCCTTCACCTACTGGACGACTTCCTCCTCATAGATCCGCCACAGGACAGCTCAGGGATCTCTCTGGCCAAGCTTAAACATTGCTTTCAGGAGTTAGGTGTCCCTCTCTCCAAAGAGAAAACGATAGGTCCCGACACACGCTTAGAGTTCTTAGGCATCATTCTCGACTCCATAGACATGAAGGCGTCTCTCCCCTCCGACAAATTGCAGCGCATCCGGGACATCACCAAGTCATACTGCGAGCAACAAGTCATCACAAAACAACAGTTGCTCTCCCTTCTCGGACACCTCAACTTCGCCATGCGCGTCATCCCCCAGGGGCGCTCGTTCATCTCCCGCCTCCTGGACGCAGCATCGGCGTTCGACAACCTCCATAACTGCGTTTTCCTCCTCCGCCTTCACAACCTACATTCGCCCGGACATCAGTGCCGTACTGGCTTCCCAAAGATCTCTCGGACCCTAACTGGTATTTATGCATATAACTGGTGGTGGTGCATAACACGTTTACACGTATACATGTCTCATTATGGCACCGGATTTCAAACTGCATTCCTGTCCTAGTCCGCAGGCCCCGCCCACAGGGAATAATGTCTCGTTTCACGCTGCATCTACATGTCACGGGCTACATTCTCCTGCACGCAGGTATCTAATCCTAGGCCCTTGCTCAAATGTGTCCGCGTAAAATGTGTACCCTGTGACGCCAGGCTGTGGACTGTGTGTCCCCGTAGATTTCGGTCTTGTGGACCGCGGGTCCCCGTAGACTTCGGTCTCGTGGACTGTGGGCCACTGTAGACTTCGGTCTCTGTTAAAAAACAAGATCCCTGCTTCGGCAGGACGTTCGACCTTTGGGCGGCATAGTCAAGCCCTGCTAGCCAGGCAGGCGACCCTCAGGTCGTTTTCAGATAAGACCGGTATTGATTTCGGCCGTCAGAGTCTCAGCATGACCCGTAAGCTCCGGCAGTGATTCCGGCCTCCTGCCGCATACATATGTTAATCTATTATTTCATCCCCAGATCACCACAGTCACCCTCCAAGGTAAGAAACTCAGTTCATCTCAGTATTCTATACTTCACTGGTTTTGGGGATTTCATCGGCGCGGTTATTTCCCTCCTGAATGATTATCCTGCAAACCGGGGCCTAATCGCCAAACACCATTCCATTCTCCTGTTGTATTATCATGGCAATCATTTCATTCATATGACGTGTAACAATAAATATTTATTCCATACATCACGTCTCTCCGGTTTGAAATATTGTACTTCATTACCAAGGTTAAATAAAAAATGAAAGTGACCCTACTGTCCACAGATGAATCCCAATTGGTACGATTGTATGACGATTTTTGAATAAATAATACTTTATAGAATTTGTACATAACTTATTAGGCCTACACATCTACTAAGCTGAATATCACAATTCAAACATAAAATAGTTTAAGAAAGAGCCCTCTGCTCAGTTAAACATTGCACTTTGGTATGATATGAAATAAATGCTTAAAGGAATGGTCCACTCATTAGATAATTATTCCAAACTTCAGTATTTAGTGAAACATTATGTTTAAATCATACCCTGAAGAAACCTGCGATATTCCCCGGTAAATAATGATTTTATAGCTCTTTTTTTATCAAAACCTGTATATTCCGTCTGGCCGCCGCCATTTTTGCCATTTTCAGTAGTCACGTGATGGTCGTGACGTCATCCATGCGTTCACTTTGTCAACACACGGAAACATGGCGGGGTATTTGAGTTCGGACTCGTCAGCAGAGGAAGAAGTTTTGACCAATGTGAAGAGATTGGATGGGGGAATTCAACCATACATATCAGTATGACAATACGACACCCTCTGTCCTTTGACCCTCACATCGTACAAGGAAAAACTTCCGGAGAAAACCCACAGTTTAAAGGGAACATGGGAGAAACCTCAGGGAGAGCAACAGAGGAGGGATCCCTCTCCCAGGACGGACAGACGTGCAATAGATGCCGTGTGTAAATTGAAAAGATAATACATTTGCAACATAGGTAGTCCAAATGTTTGGAAATGCATGTGTGTATAATGGGAAGATGATATAAGATACTATATGTATGCATGTAGTACCACCCTTGCTAGCGATTCCCTCTCTAGTTTAGCATACTCAGCTTCGTTGTCCCTGGCCATAGAATCACGATTTTATGGGGCCGGAAAAAACTGGGGGGAAATACACACTAGCCGGTACTACGCTATATGGAAAGGCCACCAAAAACTGTCCTGGCCTGGACGCTAAAGGACGTTAAAACGGGGCTCGCCGCTGCAATGGAAATGCGCTATAACATACCTTATTCTTACTCCGAGCACTACTTCTGCTCCTCCGTCGCTTCACACTTGCAGAGGGCGATTTCTCAACTGGCCGAACTGGTGTCCTGGTCGGTGATGACACCAGAAAGACCGATGGTACTGCATCTCCATTAAGTAATGGTTGTTCCATAAATCCCATGTTATGTTTTATCATACTCTCAGAGTAGTCGTCCGGAAATTTGAAATGTTCGCTGCATACATGAGCCTGTGAATCTTTCGGTTCGGGCCGGCCACATTTCGCTAGCCACTGCCTCCGAATGTACTTCTTACGCTTACCTTTTGGCAACAGATGGAACCGAGCATTCCGTGGATTGTTCCTATCAGAATTGTGGCAATATTTCGCGATACAGTGAGGCATATTTGAATAGAGAAACTACAGTAAATAACATGGAGATCAACGTGTCTTCGAAAACCAAACGCATGGTTTACGTCACGTCCGGAAAATGGCGGCGCCCACAGTGTTGTTATTTCGGTATATAATCAGTTTAAAATCACTGATAATGTCATCGGATTAAAAAAAAAAAAAAAGACTGGCAGAGACTGGTCTGTTTTATCGGATGATAATTATTTAAAAATGAGTCTCATGAGCATACCATTCCTTTAAGTGCTTAAATTGGCCCAAATATGCTCATTTTGAGGTTTGACATGTGTGCATGCTTTAATGTTCAAAAAGCTCTTTATTTTTCTCACACTGCCTGTGGGGGAGAAACTCTGGAGGAACTTTGGGATTGTAGGCTTTGCTGACCATTCACATGCACTAAATCTATATAACACACTACAGGAATGGGAATTGTGACAGAATTATCTACTTTCCTTTCTTAAAAGATGGGCTGGTGCATCCTACGCTAACGGAGATAATAAGGGAGGCATTGGGGCTCCTTTCCTTTCCTTTCCAGTTCATTTCACTCAGTAAGGGAACTTTCCCTGAGAGAAAAAGACTCTTCAACCGCAGCCCTGGCTTCAGACGAAATACTGCGTTTCATTATCAGAGTTTTCCCTTTTGAATAGGTCAGTTCTTTGTGGAAGTAGGTATATTACACATTCATTTACTATATTAAATACTTCCACTGGAGTCAAGTAACAACAAGACCCCCCCCCCCCATAATTATGGTTTGTAAACACCAGTTAATTAGAGGCATTTATTATTTCATCACCATTTGAGATTTAAATTGGAGAGTACGTCTGGGGTTTTAAACTCATTCGCATTCAAATAGTGATTTCAATTTGTTTTAAATGCCTGTGCATACTGAGGCATATTGTGCACCTGTCAATTGCACCTTCATAAACCTGCTGGACCATCATGCAGCAGTGGAATAGGAGGGCATATTAAAAAGGTCATATTACTTGAAATTCAAGGCACTTTGAATGCAATGAGGACCCATTTATTCCAGCACTGACAGTAAGAGAAAAATAGAAAAAGATAGGGGGAAACGTTCATAATCATCTATAATTTTGCAGGGAAAAGAATCAATTTTTTGACAGTCATATTATATCGTGAAATATATTCCCGACGCGCCACTATGAATAACAAAATGAGGAGCGCAGTGTAAGTGGGTTCCTGCAGTTGAGTGGTGTTTTAATACTAAGTGGTTAGCCAGCACCGTACATGTGTCATCACAGAGAAAAAACATCAGTAAAAGTATTATTCATTGCAGGAGCTTTGCAGAAGCCCCTGATGGCACATTAACAACCGTCTACTGAGAGATGCATCACTCTTTAGTGGCCCTAAAGAGGCGAATGAAAAGCATTCCCATTGACTCGCCCTCCTCCCCCAAGCCCATTCATGATAATCATTATTTCCCCTTTGTTCATTATGATCCTCCATTAACAAGGACTCTAATATCCTCTACCACTGTACGTTTTGTCTATCCTAAAAGTGCCTCCTTTCCTCACATTACCTCAAGGCCACAGCAGGGAGCAGATATAATAAGTGACAAATGAACACCCACTTTGGATACCCCCCCTTTCTTTGTTGTCATTATCTCTTTTCTCAAAACCACTTTCCCTCTCGCTTCAGATCCCAGTCAATCACATTGCTCTAAAAGTGCCAGCAGGGAAATCGGTTGTTCAACTACAGTATACGACGCAGCACGCTAGTTATTTTTCTCTCTTCGGTTCTCAAGGTTTGCACCGCGGGCACTAGGTGTCACTCACATCTATTGTTTCTAACTGCGCTTTGATATTGATCTGTTTTTTTGTGATCCTCAGTTCAAAAACACTTTTATGGAACAGATTTCAATATTTGAGAGACAAGCTCGATGTTCTTTTGTCTATAAAATATTTTCATAATCAAAAAAAACCAGGAAAAAGCCAACATTAACAGTTTTTTATACTAACAAGTATTACTAGAATTCAAAATATATCAAATATCTGTTTCCACTTTCATCACTAACTCGGAGAAGAAAAAGACAGTTGTTTTGTCGCTGCACTTTTGGATCATGCTGTTTTTAAACATTTTAATCAGTTTGGATAACAAAAAAGTTATATCTGGCTGTTTGTGTAGCCTTTTATAAATGTACTGTAGCACAGTAGTTTTCCTGTTCACTAGAACGTTTTTGGGTTAAAGGAGAGTAACATAGGCCTCTACAAGTTGATATGCTTCTACCCAAGGTGGAACATAGCACACAACCATGTTTTTTCATCACTTTAATAAATGTCGCTTTTTTAAATGGATGATTGCGTACACATATTTTACTGCAAATCCTTTTTTGGGTTGTTTGGATCCTCTCTATGACCGAAAAAAAGTTCAAATGTGGGCTTCTTGCAAATGTCAGCTTTTCACATGTATGAATATTAACTTAATGACACCAAATTTGGACTAGATCATAGAGAAGCATTGCATAAAATAAACCAAATATAACATAAAGCCCTTTGTCCAGCTTTGTATTGTATATACTTTTGCAACAATTAATTAAAAAAGTACTTTTCTATCAGAAGTGAAGAAAAGAGGTCAATAACCCAAACATGTATGTGTACCAAATATGTAATCATAAGATTATTCAGTTCACCCTCTAGAGTCTACTGTGAGAAAAAGGATTTGGTGGATTTGTTCCTCTAGTCTAGTATAAGGCGAGGGGTGCAGGATGTAGGACAACATGAAAACAATGTATAGTAGTTTTGGTACTATACAGGGTTCATACACTTTTTCACCAATGATTTTCAATGACTTTTCCATGACCTTTACCTAATTTTCCATGACCAAAAAAAAATGACCACTAAAAATGGTTTATTTGAACATGGAACAGGAAAATAAGCTCTGCATATGAAACATGTTGTGCCTATCTAAAACAAATCAAATTTACTAGCTTCTACACGCTGAAGCAACTGCAGTCAGGGATGCAAACTCATCAGGTATGAAAAAGGTGACAAGGACCCGAGCCCCCCCCCCCCGACCCCACGGAATATCGGCTTTAAAATGAGGAACAGAGGATTTTAGCAGTCAGAACAACTAAAGCAGCAGTTAATAATAACAGAAACGCCAAAGAGTCATATCTAATAGAAATATATAAAAGCATTTATTTTAATTGTGTAGCAGTCAGTTTATAATTCTGGCAGCACTGTTGTTGAAATGTATTTTCATGCCTCTGTGCAAGGCTTAGTCTTTCTATCTTTTATAGCCACTGGTGTAAAGTAACTAAGTTCATAAACTCAACAAGTACTATACGTGGGTACAATTTTGAGATACTTGTACTTTATTTAAGTATTTCAATGTTTTGCTACTGTGTACTTCTACTCCTCTACAGTTCAGAGGTAAATGGTGTACTTTTCCTCCACTACATGTATTTAATACCTTTAGTTACTTCACAGATGTGGATGAATGATGTGAAATATAACCAAGTGTTAAATCAGACTTTAGTTCCACCTGGAGTAAATCCACAAGCTACCCTGCAGTCTACAAAGTCATTCAAACTAGCTGCACCTTTACCAGCTTTGAGAACACTTTCATGATCAATCATTATAAAACATATCATATATATTATTCTGAAATGGACCAATCTGCACAATGACTACTTTTACTGTCGCTACTTTCACTATATTTTGATGAGAATACTTTTCTACTTTCACTTGAGGAACATTTTGAATGCAGGACTTTTACTGTAACAGAGTATTCCTACACTCTGGTACTTCTACTTTTACTCAAGTACAAGATCTGAGTACTTCTACTTTTACTCAAGTACAAGACCTGAGTACTTCTACTTTTACTCAAGTACAAGACCTGAGTACTTATACTCAAGTACAAGATCTGAGTACTTCTACTTTGACTCAAGAACAAGATCTGAGTACTTCTACTTTTACTCAAGTAGCCTACAAGACCTGAGTACTTCTACTCAAGTACAAGATCTGAGTACTTCTACTTTTACTCAAGTACAATATCTGAGTACTTCTACTTTTACTCAAGTACAAGATCTGAGTACTTCTACTTTTACTCAAGTAGCCTACAAGATCTGAGTACTATACTTTTATTAAGTACAAGATCTGAGTACTTCTACTAAAGTACAAGATCTGAGTACTTCTACTTTTACTCTCAGGGCCGCCCCTGGCCAACTTGGGGCCCCAAGCGACATTATGAGATGAGCCCCCCCCCCCAACCGACAGGAGTGGGAACACATTTTTTGGAAACAAAGTAGGCTACTTTGCAAATATAATTCCTGTTTATTATTATTATTATCAACACAGTTACTTTTGTATACAGTGAGGTAAATGGTAAATGTACATGTGTGTCGTTCAGTATGCGTTTACAGGTGACTACGTCTGCATTTCCTGCCAAATACTAGCCTCAAAAAGATTAAAATATAATTAATGCAAATAAATTACTTCTACTAATAATAATAATCATAATCAATTCTATAATATAAATACTATATTATTGTATTATAATATAGTTGTAATATAGTCAAGATAAAACATGCTTGACATGCTCAAAACTGATATTTCTTAAATCTATATTCAAATGTAGTTCCCTCTGTCAGCAATGTATCAACAACTACACACACATTTCTATCAGTATTTCTCTGTGTTGTGGTTGACATGATGATGACTGTTAGGAGCTGAAATGTGCAAATTGACATAAAAATGAATAAAAGGGGGGGAAATACTCCATGTTTTTTAGGCTGTAAACTATAACTGTTATGTAAGCCAACTAGACAGACAGTTTATCTCTCTTCCTCCTGTACATTAGCAGATAAAAGGCATAACATACTTGAATGAATGGTAAATAAAGAATGCTGGAAATAACTGCATCTCCATTAGCCTATATGCTCTGCCTTCTTCATGTCGTGAATTGCAGCTGATGTTTTAATATGGCAATTGGCAATTTGACTTATACAACATTCGCAAGTTGTACATTTGAATCATACAATAACCCACCTTCGAGTGATGCTCAGTTTCTTCATGTTTTGTTTTTTTCCCCTCTTGCTTGCGCCGGATTGAAACTGTCTTTTCACCGACATCTCTTCACCTGCACTAGTGGCCGTATCAATTGGTCAGATGTGGATTCATTGCAACGGTGTCGGGTTATAGACGTGCTCCCCTTGTCAACTCTCACTCTCGCGGGGGGTGCACGGAGAACTGAGCGGAGAACTGCACACAGCAGCTGAGGCCCTCTGGGCGGGGCCCCCTGCGCAAGGCGGGCCCCATGCAGCCTGCGTGATTGGCCTGTAGGGAGGGGCGGCCCTTACTCTAGTAAATATTAGTGATGGGAATTCCGGCTCTTCTTGGTGAGCCAAACGGCTCTTCAGTTTACCACATATTATACCTTTTATAATTAAATCAAATGTAGCCCTGTTTTGACTAATGATGTATATGTGTACACATATATCACTTAAATTATTCAATACATCCTTTGTACTGAAGTATTCAAAAGTAAAAATTACATGTTTAATATAAATGATTTGCTGTGGCCAATTGTTTTCATTGCATTTACAGACCCGTGTAACGGTACGTCCACACAGCAGCTTTTCAAAAATCTTGAAAATCTTGGAGCTGGGCGTGTCTGACAGCTTGGGGATTTTTTGCGAGCAATGCGACCAACAACCAATCACATGAATCTCCCGCCCCCGACATACAATGCAAAAAACCCCGGGGATTTTATGCGAGCAATATGTATATATATAAACTCCCCAAACAGGCGAAAACCTACCAGTTTCACCCACTGTCTCTGCCACCTCCCTCCATGCCTGGTTCCTCCGGTTTGTATTTCTCGTTTGGAATATGAGGAAATGAACTGCGGTCTGGTTCTCCCTGCTTACACGCGGTTTGATTGGCTAGCGCTTCTACTGTCAGATTTGCATAAACGTGTTTGTTTGGCTGACGCTTCCAGCTCAGCTTCAAAAGTTGAACATTGCTCAACTTTTGAATCCTGGAAATCCTGGAAATCTTCGCTTCGCTCCCCCACAATGCAGTTTGGCGAAAAGCGAGGCAAAGTGACGTCATCCCCATTCAAAGTCAATGGGCAGAGAAGCGTTGGAAGCGGTGGAAGATTCGTCTAAAGCTGCTGTGTGGACGTACCGTAACGGCCCCTACACACGGCGGCGTGCGTTGCCGCTTGGCGGTGGGCGTGTCTTGAGCTTGGGGAGTCAACGCGAGCAACACGACCAACAACCAATCACATGAATGTCCCGCCCCGGACATACAAAGCAAAGCATTCATGCTACATCCATGCTGGCTAAATATACTGTCTATGCTTGCTAGCTGTCCATTCAAACGAAGTACACTGGATATAAACTCCCCAAACAAGCGAAAACCTACCAGTTTCACCCACTGTCTCTGCCACCTCCCCCCATGCCTGGCTCCTCCAGTTTGTATCCCTGTATGTAAAGAAGGACTGGTCATAGAGTACCGGGTGATTCCCTACCGCCACGATAATTTTCTCCTCCATTTTTTTACATATAGGAAATAACTGCGGTCTGGCTCTCCCAACATACACGCAGTTTGATTGGCTAGTGCTTGTACTATCAGATTTGCATACGCGGGATTTGATTGGCTGAAGCCTCGGTCGAGGCGGCAAAAGTAGAACATTGCTCTACTTTTGCAGCGAGCACCGCGAGATTTTTATTTTTATTTATTTATTCATTTATTTAACAGGGACAGTGCACATTAATGAACATTTCTGTAAACGTGCCAGAGTTAGCCAAGAGGCTATTTTTCATCTGTAGTCCCTGGACAGATTTTAAAAGTCAACCTAAAACACATTTCATTTTAAACAAGTAAATACAATACATTTAAAACAAGCAACAGTCATTACTGGGATAGAGAGAAGCTACGCTTTGCTCCCACAATGCAGTTTGGCGAATCGTGACGTCACCCCATTCAAAGTGAATGGGCAGAAGCGTTGAAGCGGCAACGCACGCCGCCTTGTGTAGGGGCCGTAACTCTCCGATACCACCCAATGAATGCATTGACTTGCTTGTAGAACCACGCTACACAAAACAGATAGCAACACCTATAAAAACTATATACATTTTTTTTTTTTTCAAAATACCAAAAAGATCCTGCATTTTAGCCATGCCTCATTTCGCTCCATTTGCTCTTTCCAGCGCTGTTTTTGCAGGGGGCTGATTCTGTGAGCTGCAGCTGACCACGCCCCCCTGCAGGAGAGGGGAGCGTGCTTTGAGATCAGCTGCTAGGCTGCAGCGGGGAGAAGAGGGGGAGAAAAAGAGATGTCCGTCCTCCGTGTTTTATTCTTATAGAACTAAGAAGAGAAGTAATGGGGCAGAAACCCTCCTTTTTACGCAGCGGTCCAGACATAGACATCAAACGGCGACACATATTCAGTTGTCAGTTACTTTGGCATTAGGGCAGGGATATCTACTTTCCAAGGTTTGACATAATGAATTGTGCTACTTTGTGCACATTGTGCAAGCAATGATGTTTTCAAATCTGTAATCAAAAAGCTCCTCAAAACACTATCGAAGCAGTTCCTGCCGTTGTTGCGTTTTCTTAGCGGATGCATGTCAATTTAAATCAATACATACAACTATTTTTTAAATCAATAAAATCATTTTCTAAATCCATAAAAGCATTTCAATTAATATTGGGAGTCATGTCGTTACTTTGTTGAGAATGTGGCCATGTGTAGAATCTGGAGAACCACAGAACGGCCGGTCGTCAAGGGCCGTTGACGGCCAGCCGGCCCTTTAAAAAAAATAGTTTAACGTCATCATTTAAGTTGCGCTGACGGCCGACAGAGGGCGACAGCGGCCGCTAATGCAGATGTGTGGTTCTTATGTCAAATAATCACACATGAAGAAGAAAAAAGACCGGCCACGCGAAAGCCCAATCCCCAAACCACTCCCTCGACCCTACCCCTCGGTGATGGAGTGAACTCCGTCTGTAGCCACACTCGCAGCTCAACGAGGCTCCCTCCTGTCAGATGGAGGGAGTAAACACAGCAGCAAGCTTTGGGACGGCCTCCCCTCTCTCCGGCAGAAACAGGAAATGACGTAACTGTATGTAACAACGGTTTCAAATCAGCATCTCTTGAATAATGAATAACTCAAATAAAACTCCAAAAATCTTTCATTGTGTTTCTAAGCTCTTTTAGTTTTAATTCTGATGTTTATAAGCTTCTTAGTTTTTGCAACGGTCTGTAAATATACACAACTTTATAATAAAATGCACACATTACCTTTTTCTAGACTAAACACAGGTATGATCCTAAGTTAAAAACATATGAGGTTATCATGAGGTTGTGAACATCGCAATTTATCAGTGGATGTTTGCTGGAACTACTTGTAAACAGCGTGTTTCCTGACGGACACACACAGCGTGACTCCGGTCAGGTAGAGACCGGTCTCAAGTCAGCACCGCTGCAGCACCCCCTGTTGGCGAGTGGTGTACATTTGAAAAACTGAGTGACCACCTAAATAAAAATGATTAAACTACATCAAATAGTTATGATTTTACTTAAAATAAAATTAGCTGTATACAGTAACATATAATAGTCATAGTATATATTTGTATATATCAGGTGGCTTGAATTTATTTTCCAAATAAATAAAATCCGAGTTATCTAGGTCGTAGGTCGTGGGAGAGTGACGTTATTGACGCGACCATGGATGTATAATGAGAACTGGACACAGCGTGGGAGGCGGGGCCTCATTCATTCCTATGAGAGTTGCTCATTGGCGCATGATGACAAAATGGCCCAACTTTTGAGAAAGCGAAACGTCATAGATTACCCGGCATGCCTGAGAAGTACCCGTATGTGCACTCATAGCGCATGCGCAACTTTAACCAAAATGCTCGTTCACATCAAGCACGTCAATTTGCGTACACGTAACAGCACCGTGCGTTCATGATTGTTATTATGATGGATTTGATATTAACGAGGCGGCAGTTAGCAAGTAATTATGCTAATGTACACATCAATCGTTATGTACTTATATTACGCTGTAATAGGATCTACGTGATATCCAACAGAGCTTTTAGCATGAAAGAATTATTGCACTGTATATATATATATATATATATATATACACACTGCAATAAGCTTCTTAGTGCAATTATAAGCTACAAGGATGTTAATCTAATGTCGGCAATATTAACTTTATTTAATACAACATTTACGGTACAAGATTTAATCATACAGCCCATGTAGTATAATATTTTACAAATGATGAATTGCAGCAAACATGTGCAATATATCCATTATTACAGCTCCGTGGGATGGCGATATGGGTCCGTTGTTATTGTGCATCCATGGGTAAAGATCAGGGGGGTATACTGCGAAGCAGGATTTTCGCTTAGCCGGCTAAATTCAGGGAAAACTCCGGCTTTCCGGTCATCCGAAGCTGGTTCTCTTTTTAGCAGGCTAGATCTCCATGGTAATATATGCTAAGCAGCTAACCTGGTCGGGACCAGGTTAGGTTGCAGGCTAAGAGCTCAACTCAGTGAAAGCACCGCCTGCTGACCAATCAGAGCTCAGTGTGCGGAGTTTAAAGCGATCAAGTCATATTACAGGAGAAAGGAAATACAGAAAAACTGCCGTCGCAGGAAAGACGGCCGGCAAAAATCACCGACTGTGTGAACGTGAACATTAATAGAATATCACCTCCCATCTTCAGAGCAATCTGACTATTATAACATTAGCGTTAAGAAAGCTTACTTAAATATCGGCCACAACATAAGTGTCACGATTCTCAGGTTATGTCACGTTTGTAGTTTTGTCTGTGTTGGTGTTTTTCTTGTCTTTGGGTTTCCTGTTTTATTGTGTAAAGTGTTCACCCCCGTTTCCTGCCTGTCTGCTTTCTGTCTGTTTCCCTCCCTGATTACCCGATTGTGTTCACCTGTTGTCCTTGTGTTTCTCCTCCCCTGTCCAGCTGTGTCTTGTTCTGTGATTACCCTTCTGTGTATTTAGTCTAGTCTTCCCCTGTGTTCCATGTCGGTTCATTGTTTTCCCCTCCATGTTATTCCACGGTCTGTGTTCCTTGTGCTGCTTTGGATATTTTGGATTCTGCCTTGTTTTTGCCACAGCTTTATTATTTAATAATGCTCGCTTTTCGTTATTCTGCATTTGAGTCCTACCTGCTTCACCCATTCGTAACCGGATCAGAGTACATTAAGTACAGTCCAGAGATGGAGTACTCGAGTCCTGGACTCGAGTCGGACTTGAGTGCCGATTTTCGGGACTCGTGACTTGACTCGGACTCGCGCACTGATTGACGCGACTCGGACTTGGACTCGTGAATTCTCGCACAGGATGACTTGGACTCGGACTCGTGAATTCCTCCCCCCACGATGACTCGGACTCGACTCGTACATTGACGCTCGGACTTGGACTCGGACTCGAGCACATTTTCTCTGGAGTCTGATGTCCTCTATCCTGTATGGCGAGTTCACCTACTGGGCCCCGCTGTTCCAGTCTAGAGATGTCTACAGACACACCCCGCATTGTGCTGTATGCTTTCACACATTCTGCTTCCACATTGGAAAAGAGCAGCGCAAAATGCTCGTTATGTGGAAACAATATAGAAGAGAAGGCTCCGTAACACATGACTCTAAGGATCGAGTTCAGACATATAGGCTGTCTTGAACACTATCATCAGAGTAACGTGATCTAATCAATAAATAAAGATTCAGCCGATAACACGAAAGCACATGGCTACTTAACATGCATAATGACATCATTTTGCATGCTAAGTAGCCATGTGCTTTCTGGGGCTAAATCTTTATCCTAAACTGATTTAACCCGTAAAAGTTCCTTCAAAATAAGAGTCCCGATCTTATTACTATCAAAATAAAAGTGCAAAACGAAAACTTTACCATAGGAAAATATTGGCATACAAATATAATCACTTCTCTAAAAGGTAACTCATTTTAAATATAGTTTATTTATATATAATATTAATATTAGAAATAAGCTTTATATTTGTATAGCACCTATTACAAGAATTGTAGCCAAACTCGCTTCACAGCAGTTCAATAGACAGGATAACAGCAATGTAGAGGAGCAGCTACATTTCAAAACATATATCCACGAAGATTAATACATGAAGACTTGTGACTCGGACTTGACTTGGACTCTTCTTAAGTGAATTGGACTCGGACTCGAACACAGGTAATGATGACTCGGACTCGGACTCGACTTGGACACTCCTTGGGTGACTCGGACTTGGACTCGGACTCGACTACGACTCTCCCTTGGTGACTCGGACTTGGACTCGGACTCGAAGAGTGGTGACTCGAGGGTGACTTGGACTCGTGAATTGGTGACTTGACTACAACACTGGTACAGTCCACGGCATATCACTTCATAATGTATCATATATCTCCTTATCTGAGTCAGCTGAGCCGTATCTGGCCGTGCAACACTCACAGTGTCACATACTGTATGCAGAAGTATTATTTTAAGCAACACATTAAGTTGACGAAACACTCGAGACAAATGTAATTGAAGTCAGATCGTGTTTTAGATGGGGCAGTGATATCATAAACCTGTTAATGTACGCATTCAAACACTTTTTCTTTTGCCAGCTGTATTCACCTTGCAGGTGCAGCTATATGTAGCTTTTATCCTGGATAAAGTGTTTAAGTCATGGATGTTTAAAGTTTAACTTCTTCATATTTGACTAGTATTAAAGTTCACTTTTCATTCAGCAAGTATGACGCTGCGCTGTCAGTACGCTTCTCCATGTTTGTGATTGGTCGAATGCTCCAAATACCATCCCTTTCGTGTGAACGCGCACATAACTAGATAGGAAACGGCTGACTTGAGCAATCCACTTGATAACCAGCGTCGTAGTACAGTTTAGCGAGAGCGCGTATGTTTTGGATTAGGCCAACCGGCTAACTCAAACATATCCAGGTTAGGTTGAACCAGGTTCGTAGTATAGGCCCCAGGTAAAGATAAACACATGCAGTGCTGAACACGTAACTTGAACGTGCTGGGCGGCGCGGTCCCATGGGTTAGATGCGCGTTCATAATGCCGAGGGAAATAACTCTCAGAATAACGTTATTAGCACATTTTTACAACTTGAGGAATGAATGTTTTTAATAACAAGTGTTCATACTGGGTTGTTTATTTAGTTTTTAAAAAATTATCCAACGAGTTACAGACCACTCTTTCCCAATGTAAGTCAATGGGAAAAAGTGTTTCCGGGCCCAGCAACCTAAAGGAAGTGTAGTATCACCGTTTGGCCACAACGAATATTCTCATCAGAATGGCAGTGTGACAACTTTCTAGAATGGCGCAAAAAAGGATTTTGGATTTTTTTTTTTACATGTATATAAACCTGCGGTGGAAACCCCTCTTGTCTGTCAGTGAGTGTGATTATTTTATAAAAGTAACGAAGTAACGCGTGTCGGGGCAATGTTAGTAACTGTAGTGTGATTACTGAATTATAAAAGTAACGCGTTACACTACTCCGTTACCGACAAAAGTAATATTATTACAGTTAGTTTGTAATGCGTTACACCCAACTCTGCACATCACTAGTAAATATCTATACTTATACCACCTGTTTATAGCCTATGAAAAAAAAACTATTAGAAAACGAAGGCTAAAGCTAACGTTAGCAGATAGTGACAATGTATGCTAGCTAGCTAGCTCAACGATTCCTTAAATAATATTGCGACAGAAAAATGTTTCAGTTCACATCACGCTCTGCCGCTCTAAACAACTGAACGGCCCGCTGTTCATCAGCGGCTCAGTCTGTGCCACAGTGCACAGTTAAAGAACGCACCGTAGATAATGGAGCTGACCCTCATCCCAGAGAAGCAGAGTTCAGCCGACAGCCCGACAGGCAGGAAGACTCGAGCACACAGCTCGCGCTTCATATTATTAAAAAATAACACCATGCGCGTCATGATGGCACATAATAGCTCGCGACCGCAGATTATTTCGGCAATTAGATCAAATGTAAATTATATTTGACGCAACTTTAGTTACATTTCCATGACTTTTCCAAAAACTTTGGGGAAAATATTGTTTTCCATAACTTTTCCAGGGCCTGGAATTTGCATTTTGAATTTCCATGACTTTTCCAGGTTTTCAATGACCGTACGAACCCTGACTATATTAGTTGAGAGTAGTTTTGGGATTTGTTGACGATTACAAACTTCAAATATACCAACCTGTATACATTTCATCCCCTGACTTTCGTCCACATGTTCTCTCTCCTGGTGCCAGGTGTTTGCCAGTCAAAAACAGCATTAAGAGGGTCGATGCAAAATCAAGATGCCAATCTCAATTTTTGCCGCATCACTGCCTTCAAATTGACCATGAAACCCAATCTGGACGCTGATGAAGCGCCTGTCAACTGCAGAAGCCCGACAAAGACAAGTCTTTATAAATCACTCCC
Organism: Pseudochaenichthys georgianus; assembly: GCF_902827115.2. Taxonomy (NCBI): domain Eukaryota; kingdom Metazoa; phylum Chordata; class Actinopteri; order Perciformes; family Channichthyidae; genus Pseudochaenichthys; species Pseudochaenichthys georgianus. The sequence goes on along the minus strand of NC_047522.1, from coordinate 18,788,316 downwards.
CCTGCGTGCTGCAGAGGAGTGAACCCGGGTGTTTTACCTTTGGGTGAACCTCCTGGCAAAAAGCAATTTGTCAATGGCTCATCTGCATTCAAGCTGGATCATGTGTGATGTGGAAGTGACTGACAACTCCATCAGCTCATTCTGCGGCAGAGTGCAGAGTCAGTACTCAGGGTCGATGGGAAGGTAGGTCTTCTTGTGTTCATGCAACAGAAAGGCTACCGGGGGGAAAGCAATTTGACTAAACAAGCAGAGTTAACATTACTCTGTTGATTCACACACTCGGGAATATTCATCACTACAGCGCTCTGTAATTGACCCACTTCGCCTACTCCTAATGCTACGAGTGACACCTTCCCGCCCTGTTTCTCTCCGACAACACCAGCTACCAGCCTCCATTATTTATTATTTCCTCTCAGCGTGTACTTGAAACAAGTGCATGTTCAAAGCAGCATCACTGAGATCATGTTGCCTCTCTGATAGCAGAGCAAACACATGTGGACCTTTTTATGTTGACAGTGTGATGAGAGTATTTAACCATCACACACAGTGTCCAGTTTTACAAATCACCGTGTTTGACAGATGTTTAGGCACATACCATGACTAGAATTACAATGACAATATTGAAGATTCATTCTAAAGATATACAGGATAATGCTTATTATTAAAGACCATTAGTAAAAGGGATGTTTTGTACATTACTGGCAATAAAAGCAAACCGTGGTCAGGGCAAAAAAAGATGAACCCATGTAAAAAAGTTGCTGGGATTTTTGAAAATAAATATATAATTTAAAGAGCACTTATTTGGTCAGAGCAAGAAACAAGCAAGGCCCCAAACAAAACAAAACGCACACACAAAACCCCATTACAAAAAGGTGTATATCAATTCTGACTAAAACAACAAGCCCATTACGTAACGGCACACTGTGCACTGGTGATATGCCCTGAAATGGATAATGACTGTCATAAACAAAAAAACCCTCCAGAGGAAACATGCCATCCATCACAGCTCGGGATGCAAACGTCTCAACATTCCCGTCGCAGGAAAAGACCAAAAAGGAGCAGATTCCCCAAAGAGGAACTACTAAAAACACTTTTGCAATGGGGAGAAAACAGGGGACCCATTAGGGGCGGTGGAAGAGAATAATGTCTGTTTCTGAAGAGGGACAGGGCTCCCAGGAACTGCGAACACAAACACTATTCGGGAAATCACTGCGCAGCGGGGCCTGGCTCACGCGCTGTGAGAGAAAACTGTTGTGACTGGAGGACGGCTGCTCAATGAAAACACAATCACCAGCACACAGCCAGCAAATATCCCAGTAATGAGGAGACGTAGAACAAATACACTCAAATGCTGCCCAATGCTGTCTCTGTGCCGGGATGCTTTTCACATACAATTGATGCTGGGCCATATGAGGATATTTGCTGTGTTTACAGGAAACTAAAAGAGTCACAATACTCCTGTTTCAGTTTCAATCAATACTGTCTTTGATCCCAAGTTGGACCTTCAATCAGTGCTGGAATGTTATGAAGTGCAGTGCAAGTGGAGTTTTGAAGTACTTGAAAGGACTATTTTCCATTTATGATACTTTATACTTCTACTCCACCACATTTTGGAAGCCATTATTATACTTTTTACTAAACTATATTTATCTGACAGCCGATTATTAGCAAATACAAGATATAAAGCAACAAATAAATGCATATATTGGCATATCATTATGGGTTAAGATATCCAGCCGCAGCATACACATAATTAAAATGATCATCTTAATCACATGAATGTTTTAATAGTAATAAGGTCATCCAGGAATTACATTTATTAGATTCTGGTTCTGACCTTAACCCTCAAAAGTACTTTTGGTACTTGAATATATTTTGATGTCAATACTTTTGTACTTTTAAAGTGGACCTATCATGCAAAATGCACTTTTTGATGTATTTTATACATAAATATGTGTCCCCAGTGTGTCAGAAAATAAACCCCTCTCTCTTTTCCTCCGTACCCAAATCGCTAAAAACGGGGGTACAACGGAGCTGATCCAGATTTGCGGCCGATATGACGTCAAATCGGCGGCGGACCCACAGCACTATCACAAACAATGCCCGACTGTTTTGGACGTAACACTCAGAGCTAACCTGTACTGGAGAGCATGTGTGTGAAGAAGCAGGAAGTAAAAAGGAACTCACCTTGTGGTATAACCGGCAAGAGAGAAAGCCTTTGAGCTCCAGACTGTTTCAGAAATAATCCTTGATCTAATAATCCTTGTGTTTCATCACCGCAGCATTTTAGACAGTATCTGCCAGGTCCCGCATGAGCCGGCATAAGCTCCGCCCCCTCTTATTTAAATGTTGTTTCAGGGTTTTTTTTAAAAGCTTATTTTATTTGCCTTTATTTATACAGGTGAACATCTCATTGAGACACAGGGTCTCATTCTCAAGAGAGACCTGTTTATACCCAGAATCAGCACTTTTGAAAAAGGAAGTGAAATAGAGGGATATATGAGGCATGGCTAGAATGGGTGATCTGTTTGGTTTTTCAACCAAAACACTTCATAGACATGTGTTTTATATTTTTGTATATATCTGAGATCTATGCTATTGCCTAAAAATAGCATGATTGGTGACCTTTAACTTAAGTGAGATTTAGAATGGAGGTAACTTGTTCCACCTCTAATAAATAGAGCCTAAGAGAGCTTTTTTAGATTTATCACTGGAGAAACACAATTTCTCATGCATTTTTGGAAGGGAGAATATTTTAACATCATATTCAAAAACATGCATTAACATATGTGCATATGTTGTTTACACACATTGTACTCTCAAAAGATAATGCATCGCAAGCATGAATAAAGCTGGGTGAGTCTTTTAATTCAAATGTTATGTCGTGAGGAACCTAGTACTTTATACACGTTTACCATGAAATAAAATGTATTATTATTATTATTACCATGACCACTTAAAGTAGCAATAGAAACCTTTTTTGTTTGACTTATCATAATGAAGTAAATGTTGATTGCATAATGTAATGGCATTGGCATACATTCCCTATAAGCCCTTCTCAACTCAATTAAAGTCTGCCTCCAGGCCCCCCTTTTACTACCTACTCCCCATATACAGTACACTGCATCACTACATAACAAAGAGCATTTTGCAGGGAATTGCTAATTCATTTGATATAATTTAATGAAGAAAAAGGCATTTATTTTGACTATGGTAAAAGCAAAATGTTTGCTTTAAACTATTTATATGTCATAATTTACTTTTTTGTAAGGAAGCATTGTTTTTTGCTAACGGCTCACAGCAAATCCAATGTAAATCCATGGAATTAGCTGTTAGCATAACGTTAGCTCTCTTCCGTACATATTAGCTATAACCATAATCAAACTATGTAAAAGTGCAAATCACATTTTTTGGTTATATTGGCATTCTCATGAAAAGATTATCTGTACAACAGCTCGACTGCAGGTGCTCTGAACATTTTCAGAGCTGACTAACTTGGCAGGTTTGATATGGCAGTAAATACCAAAATGTTGTATTGATGTTATTCTTAGACAGCTCCTTGTCAGAGTATTTTCATTTGAAGTATTGTTATACCCAGAGTGGATCAATCAAAACTCCTGTTAGCAGCAGATCAGTATTAAGCACAGCTCTGCAGTTTGCAACTGACTAACAGACTCCTCCTGGCATTACTAATTGATAGCATACAGCCTTTATAAAGCATGCATGAGTGTGCTGACACCACGGTTACATATAAAGCTGACAACACATTCACTTAATGTTACAGCATGCTCCATTGGAGGCGCATTACAGAACATATGCTCACATTACTGTAGTGAACACTAATTTAAGATGCTGTGTGTAGCGCTCTGTGTTTCTTGTCATAAAGAGGAAGCTTTCCCGCTCACCCTTGTAATGTCTGCTGCTGCTTTCTGTTTTTATTTTTGAGGATTAAGATGAATAAGAGTTGAACAGCCAGTGTGTTTGACAGAATAAGTTATAGTGGAAGTCAAGCGAGTTACGATAGTGGGCTAAAGTTTTGCTTCTCTAAAGATAATATGATCCCTGAAAAAATGTCCTTTGAGTTATTAAGCAATCCATTGCCTGCCAATTTCCTCATAATTAATATCCATTTAAATTAAATTGCTCCATGCTACATTGATCGCAGGTCAGAGAGTACATTTAATAAAGTGCCGTCCTTTAATATATCTTTGAGGTGGCCTTCTTTTACTTGGATTATTATACTTCTTATACACTATATTGCAGAGCAAAACTGTTATACTTAACTGCATTTATCCGATAGCTATATTTATTAGTTAGTATCAACTAACGTGAAAACTATGGTATTTACCTATAGCCTACGTCTGGTTAAATTAGTGACACCTAAGGCTACTGGGGGAAACATTATATTAATACGAACCATTTTTTTATATGTGTGTACAATTGGGTTTGATATAATGAAAATAGTGAGAAATATTGCTCAAAGATTTTGCCACAAACAAGCAGTGGAGTATTCACGGGACCGAGCATAGAACAAATGAATGCTCAGAATTAGCATGCTAGCTAACTAGCCACATCCTGAATACTCCTTCCATCACTGGTAATATCTTTTCTGAAGCTACGGGAAACTTTTCATTCTGTCCACAGGCAGTAAATGTGCAGCATAAGTTCCAGGAGCATGAAATAAGAGTGATTGTAAAAGCTGTGAGACCAGGGTCGGCTCTAGAACAAATCGAATGGGGGGCAATCATTTACCAAGGGGGGGGCACACACTGCCGTCAACAACCAACACACAAACAACAACGCAACTTCAAAAAACATGCTGTAAAGTCTATTGTCTTTCACACACATTGCAGGGTGTAGTGCTATTGTATAGAAAGCGACGCAGGTTCTGGTCCAGGCTCTCGTCATCTCACGCCTAGACTACTGCAACTCCCTCCTGGCTGGTCTACCTGCATGTGCCATCCGACCTCTGCAGCTCATCCAGAATGCAGCGGCTCGTCTGGTCTTCAACCTTCCTAAATTCTCCCACACCACGCCGCTCCTCCGCTCCCTCCACTGGCTTCCGGTAACTGCTAGAATCCACTTCAAGACAATGGTACTTGCGTACCATGCTGCGAATGGATCTGGCCCTTCCTACATCCAGGACATGGTTAAACTGTACACCCCAGCGCGTGCACTCCGCTCTGCATCAACCAAACGGCTCGCTGCACCATCGCTGCGAAGGGGACCCAAGTTCCCATCAGCAAAAACACGTGGGTTTGCTATCCTGGCTCCAAAATGGTGGAATGAGCTCCCCATTGACATCAGGACAGCAGATGGCTTACACACCTTCCGGCGCAGACTGAAAACTCATCTCTTTCGACTCCACTTCGAGCGATAGAACTATTAACAAAGCACTTATATACTAATAAAGGACTGGCTTATCTAAAGCCAGTTGAGTAGCACTTGAAATGTTTTTGCTCTATGAAACCTGATGTACTTATATGATTCTGTTTTCTTCAAGTTTGTATTTTGTTGGTCGAACGCACTTATTGTAAGTCGCTTTGGATAAAAGCGTCAGCTAAATGCAATGTAATGTAATGTATAGCGCACCTATGACTTGTGCATACATGCACAGTTGTGGCACAACCACCAAAACAGAAACATATGGACATAGGGGCCACCATATAAAAAGTGTGCAAATGTATTTAGTATCCTATCCATGTGAACATGTTTTAGGTGGGGGTGGACCTAACCTCCTCTAGGAGGGTCTGGGGGCATGCTCCCCCGGGAAGATTATTTTTTAAATATAGAAAGTTAAATGCATCAATCTGGTGCACTTTGAGAGCAAAATGAAGAGATCTATGGTTAGCCTACATCTCTCAGCATCCATATGAAACAGAACTGTACACAGATTTACTTTTTCTTTATGGATATTTTACTAATCACTCCCCTTTTAAACTGTATTCTTGTGTTATTGTCCTATAGTATTTCATACCTGTTTTTCATTTATTCTCTTATTCTTTAATAACTATAATGATCATATAAAGGTATTCCTCGCAAATACTTGTTTAAATAAATGGTGACCAAACCGTTTGAGACCCACTGAGATAAGTTAACCTACACTAAAGTTAACCTACACTAAAGTGGAAACGTTTTCACTTATATGATTTTTTTTTTTAAACGGCAAAGTGGCAAGGCTTGCCCACCCTGCGTTGGGGGGTCACAATGACTCATTTGGGGGGGCATGGCCCGCGAATGACCCCCCATGACACCGACCCTGTGTGAGACTCAGCACACCACTGCTCTTCATTTAAAACTCTAAATGCCATGCCTGGTGCAGGAAAGTGCACGCATTGCATCTCTCACTTAACAGCAATCTGTCTGCTGATTCTTTTTATTTCACCCTACCCTGCTGCTTTTTTCTCTCATCTCTCATTCACCATCTCCACCCTTACGTTTTCTCTCTCATTCTTTTCTCCTCACCTCATTTGCTCCCCCTTGAGGCTTTTGGCCACACAGCATGCACAGCTCCTGAACATGAAGCCCACACCTCCCCTCTCTTGGCATGCATGAAACCCTGAATAATTACAGTGTGTGGGAATATGATTGAGCAATGCACGGCGTATCTGTTTCCCACATATTATAAATCATTGGAAGTGTTCGGAGTGCATATGCTTGGATGTTCTTGTGGTAAAGCTCACAGGTTCCATCCCCACATTATAAAATACACACATTCACAGCTGAATTGGTGAAGCAACCAACCTTGCACTGATTGAATCTCAGTATCTGATGAATGCTTTAAAAGGAAGGCAATAGAGGAAGATATAGAAATAAGCTTAAAGGTTAATCACTTGTGTATTGGAATGTAATGCTATTTAATGCATGTCCCTTTCATATTTCAAGACAGCCTGCAGCAATTGTTATTAACAAACCCTGAAAGCCGAAGAGATGGTTCCTTATTTAAATGAATGTAAAAGCATGATTGTTGTCCTTTATACTAATAGCCGTTCCTCCAAATGTGCGAACAAAGGAGGGTGAAATCAGTTATTTATGGTCGTCAAAAGAAAAATGTCATATGAAGAACTCGTGTGACGGTTCAGCCAAGCGGAAACCTTAATTGCCAGCAGGGGGCAACTATTGGCTAAGTCAGGTTGTATAGAAGTCTATGAGAAAATTAGACACTTTTTTACTTGCTTTGTTGCCTTAGTAAACATCTTCCTGATGACTTTATGGTCATACTATAACCAAGACTTACCTCACTACCTCATGCAAACCAAGCCTACCTTAATGTTTTAGTCCAATACTACTCGAACTACAAACAGAAATGCATCCATTACCAAATTATGTTCCTGTTGCCTGCAGCATAATCCTTTTATACATTACAAATAACTGTAGAGCTACTTCCTCTTAAGCATAACATCTGATACCAAATTGAAGAAAAGGAAGATTTCCATTGTTTGTTGATCAAGGCATTTACCTCCAAAGGGTGACTGATCCTTCTCAACACACACATATCGATTTTTCTTAATGTCCTGCAGCACAAATACATTCCAACAATAATGTCCCAACAGTCTGAATCCCATTGCTAAAAAGCACTACATTCATAATATGTTATTGTCTGAAGCATTTTTCATTAACAAACCCTAAAATCCCTATTCAGATGACTTTAGAAGTATGAGGGGTTGTCCTTGAATACTAATACGGTTTCTTCGAATGTGCAAACCAGGGAGGGTGAATCAGTAACTCGCTCACTCCTCAGAGGATCTCCTCGGGGCACAATATGTCTTATTGCTGTCAGCCTGTGACCTTTTGTATCCCTCCCTGATTTCTGAGTTTGTAGAGCTGCACTGTGTGTCACACTCTGCTGAAAAAGGGCAATAGTCTCCATGCTAAGGAGACACTGGTGACAGCATGAATCACAGGGGGATCAGTGGTGTATTTGTATGGCGTGTGAAGGGCTGCAAGGCATTATTTAGACTGAACATGGAGGTCTATCACACAAGAGTTTTTTTCTCTGCTCAACTAACCCTATAGCGTTTGATGAAGAGCTGGGGAAACGCTTTTGTAAGATGCATGTTAACCTCTGCCATATGTCAGAGTCAATAACGGCGTGGCTGTGACTGGTTTGTTAAGGTGGCATTAATCTCTCGCCTCTCCTCTCACACTTTCACAGTGGAGGTCCAAATATCACGATCCTGACCTTGGTCGTCCGGCTTCATCAATCACAATCTGATGAGACAGAAATTATGTGTCGCTGGTCGATCTACATATCAAATCACAGCATGTACAAGGCTGATGTGACCCTGATGGCATTCATCAGACTCAACCAGAGTTGGTGGAGTTACAGTAACAATGTATTCTGTTGCAGTTACTAATTACCTACAGAAATGTGTAATCAATAACCTAATCTAAGTATCACAATATAAAAGTAACTTTAGGATAACCTCAATATCAAATGCAACAGCAATTCTTACAAGAGAAAATAATAAAGGGCTTATACAAAAATATATTATGTAAGTCATCAAAACAATTTAATACACAATCTTTTTTGTCTTCTTTGTATTTTTCATTCATGTAAAAATGTAAACTAGGATAATGACAATTATCTTTGTTTGTTTTTTTCCCTCATACTGCCTATAAAAATGTGAGAGAAATTCAGTTTTAGTTAATAACATATATTCAATTGAACAAAAGAAAGTGAAAACCATAAAACAAATTCTGTAGGCGTATGTATACATTCAAACTTAAAGTATTAGCCTACATAACAATATAGCTCGCAAGGCCAAAATAAAAACGTGCTTACTACAGTAAATGTATTTAGTGCAAACCATGGTATTTTTAACAAATCAGTTGTCCACTACAAAAAATGTCAAAATTCTGTTACTCCCCACACTGCATTGTACTAAACCTGAGGAACTGCACACTGCTAAAGCAGCCTCCCTCTCCTCTGTCATCATCCTGTTGGACCTGTCTGCTGCATTCGACAACGGTGAACCATCAGATCCTCCTTCGCACTCTCCAAGAACTTGGAGTATCAGGCCTCTGCACTTTCCCTCCTCACCTCATACCTCAAAGACCGCACCTACAGGGTAACTGGAGAGGGTCCGAGTCCGACCCTTGTCAATTAATTACAGGGGTCCCTCAGGGCTCTGTTCTTGGTCCCCTCCTCTTCTCCCTGTACACAAACTCGCTCGGATCTGTCCATTAGCCCGCATGGTTTTTCATACCACTACGCTGACGACACCCAACTAATTCTGTCCTTTTCCCCGCTCAGAGACCCAGGTGGTCGCACGCATCTCTTCTTGTTTAGCTGACATCTCTCAGTGGATGTCCGCTCATCATCTCAAGCTCAACCTTGACAAAACTGAAGTGCTTTTCCTTCCGGAAAAGATTGTCCCACTCTTGACCTGACCATCAACATCGGGCACCTCTGTTGTCTCCGACGCAAGGTTCTGGTCCAGGCTCTCGTCATCTCACGCCTAGACTACTGCAACTCCCTCCTGGCTGGTCTACTGCATGTGCCATCCGATCTCTGCAGCTCATCCAGAATGCAGCGGCTCGTCTTGGTCTTCAACCCTTCCTACATTTTCCCACACCACTACCCGCTCCTCCGCTCCCTCCACTGGCTTCCAGTAACTGCTAGAATTCACTTCAAGACACTGGTACTTGCGTACCATGCTGCGAATGGATCTGGCCCTTCCTACATCCAGGACATGGTTAAACCGTACACCCCAGCGCGTGCACTTCGCTCTGCATCAGCCAAACGACTCGCTACAACCCTCACTGCGAGGGGGACCCAAGTTCCATCAGCAAAAACACGTGGGTTTGCTATCCTGGCTCCTAAATGGTGGAATGAGCTCCCCATTGACATCAGGACGGCAGAAAGCTTACACACCTTCCGGCGCAGACTGGAAAACTCATCTCTTTCGACTCCACTTCGAGCGATAGAATGACTAACAAAGAAACTGCTAACAGAGCACTTATATACTAATAAAGGACTGGCTTATCTAAAGCCAGTTGAGTAGCCACTTGAACTGATTGGCTCTATGAAACCTGATGTACTTATATGATTCTGTTTCCTCAAGGTTGTGTCTTCCCTGGTCGAATGTACTTATTGTAAGTCGCTTTGGATAAAAGCGTCAGCTAAATGCAATGTAATGTAAACACACTATTACACACAGTGGTCGTTTTTTCCCAGAAACAAGGAATGAACATGTTTCGGAGCTTTCTGTTCTAATATTCAGGAACACAAGTTGTCGCATCTTGGGGGAATCTGCTGAGCACGATGTGGAGATATATTTCTTGCAAGCTGGTGCAAAAAAACTGTCACACGAGTATAAAGACAACAAGATGAATTCAACCGGGGGCCCCCGTAAACAATGATCAGGCCCCAGACTTGACAGGACCCTGAGAAGTATAGGGCTTGCTTTTCCAAGAGACTTTTCTATAAATCAATAGTTGCATGACCACTGGAGTGTAACTTCTCTCTTTCTTCTTGGTGGGATTAAGATCACTATTGTATGAAATGGTGCACTCTCCTGTGACTTTGCCTGACATTCATTGCTGTTTTTTTCCCACCCCTACTTCTTCATTGTTTCCCCAGGAGGAAGCTGTTTTGTTCTTTTCCCCATCTGGCTTCATTTCATCATTCGTTTAGCCAGGACTGGCACACACTCCACTGAAGCAGAGGCATGTCACCATTTGCAGACCCGCGCCCAGAGGATGATAATGCTAGAAATGATCAGTTGCAGCATTTCCTCACACATGGCAGCCATTCTTTCTTTCCCTGTCTTGTACTCAGGCATATTCTCACATAAAATACAGTGTTTTCATCCTGTGTGGATATCTGCATGTGCAAATGACAAACATCCACAAAGGCCTTCAAGAAGTCCACACTCTGTATCAGATAAGCTTCTCCATGCATACATTTTCACCTATAACAGCAAGTGTCATGCCTTTAAATCATAGACTGTATATACTTTAAATGCAAGGTAGTCCTCCCAGTGTGAGATATCAGCTAATGTCCTGTGGCTATGAGACAAGTGGGGTCTAAAAACTAATATTTGCACGGATAGTTATCTTTATAAGGTTATCTGGCTTTATGAAGCTGTAAACCTTGGACTTCATTGAGCGAGGACAGTATGGAAGTCAAGATAAGGGGAAGAGGCTCGACAGGAGTTTAAGTGTCATGCTTTTTATTAAATCAGGAAAAAGTAGTCCGAGATTGTATGCGCAACATGCATTTTGTAAATATGTATCAATTTGCGGCTTTATAGCTCAGGTCTGTAGGCTAACGATATATTCAACAAATTGTTATCATATCCACCTATCAAAATTACAAAAATATATCAACCGAGTGTGTTTTTTAAAACCAGGGGTAATTTGATTTTGTTTGTCTCTGATAAATGATGACAGTTAAGTAAATAATGAATTGATGTTCCTGTTGGGAGAAGCTAATCGTGCTAAAGCCAGCTAGCATGGTGGTTTCAGAACAAAGGCTATTCAAATTGAAATTAGGAGAAGCGATGCAGGGGTAACCCAAAGAGACAAAGAAGGAGAGCTGGATCCAGATTTATGGAGATAATTATATGTATGCTTGTGTCTCCCCCCTCCCATCCCTCATCCTAGGCAACGTAAGATCACCGAGACAGCTAACGGTGCTAGCTAGGAGTCAGATGGAATATCTGGAGTTTAGTTTAATTTACGGAAACATGGCTCCACCAGGATATATCTGACAACAACCTTGATGGCTTCCAGCTGTCCGGGCAATTTCCATCAATGTTTCGCCATGGGATTAGTAACGTTTTATGATGAGTGATTGATGGCATTGAAGACCAAGATCTAAGAGGTGAAACAAATTCACATCGTTTGACGTTGAAAATTTGACTTCTTTACTTGTGGTTTGAATGTGCAGAAAAAGCAAATATCCACATAAGAGATGTTGTGAGGGTAGTTTATTTCTAGGCTAGACTTCACACAGGAAAGAATCATTTGAAATATAAAATAATGACGACAAAGAGGACAGAAGGAAGCTGAAGTACTGTGTTGTTTCTTCTCTCTTCCTCTGTTGCAAGAGAAATAATTTCTGCCTAGCCTTGTGCAAGCCTTTGAAGCATTTGAAACACTTCTAGAAGTTATACCAATTGGCCTGGATTGCCTTCAACTTGAAAACATGGGGATAAAAAAAACAAAATCAGCAGACTCCTTCAGTCCAAGTGAGCAGGTTTTAATTTGTCTGTCTTTCTGTGGTGGAGTATCGATCGAAGGTTAATGAGGACAATATTCCTCCACATCTGATTTATTTCGTCTGTTGCAGAACAGAATGAAGCAGAACATTTGGCTGGGTGCGGGAAGATAATGGGATAAATGATTTAATCTGCTGGGTAGACAATGTACTGACAAGCATCGCTTTCTAAAGGAACTCCTACAGCTGCTCGTTATGACCCTTTTCTACTTCAATAAAAACTGTACCAAACCAATATGTACTCTAGGAGTCAGGTGTATCACATTTACAGTTGGTTTTCATCAGTTTACTTCCCCTTAAGTCCTATGTTTTATTACAAAATAAACACAGACGGCAGATATGTAAAGATAATTTCAATTTGATTTAAAGGATATTGGATAAAGGGTGCTTTTTGATATCTCTGCAGATGATAAATACTGCAAAATCAAATGTGTTTGACCAGAAAACCTGATGCTAATCTGTGAGTGGAAAATCAGGAATGCAGTAATATAGTGGGAATAAGGCATGCAGTGACACAATAAAAAAGTCACCCATATCGACATGAGGGCATTAGGTCCAATTAACTTATAAACTGCATGATCTAGAAGAGCTTTCAACAAGCACTAGATGACCAACTTTACATGAATTTCATCAAGGAAAATGTCCAGTTCTCTTGATTCATCCAGGGAACAATAATAAGCAGATGTATAAAGCAGAGTCCTTGAATATGAGGGGTAAAACAATTTAAAAAAATCGATGAGCCCAGCGTAAAATACAAACACAAAAAAAAGTTTGATTGACAGGACATCACTAGGAAGTTGTGTGGAATCACAATACTGCCGCAGTGTCCTGCTTTTCACCAACATATGGGAAAATAAAAATAAATGATTGCTGCTTGAGCTGTGCTTTTCTTGATGGCTACACTCTTCCAGGAGATTGCTACGGTGGCATCTCCTGCATCCTAATGTCCTCAGATACTAACTACATTTGCAGCTTTATCGGAAATGTATTAAGCTCAATTGCACGGGCGCTTCTGTAAGGTCACTTCTGTTTACTGTTATGAAATCTCACAGATTGTATAAATGTACAACCGATAAACCAACACCGGTGCCTGACTAATAAAATGTCACAGTCCCTGTTTAGTATTGATGGCTGTAGGTGTCTTGTAACCTTTCGGAGCTATCGTATGCAGATGGAGATTTTAATGTCTGGTTTCTTATATGGCAATTTGCTAGACATTCATTTAAAATGAATACATGATACAGATGAACCGATTACAACACTGCTCATTTAATGCTTTCTTTTCTTGCAAATGTGTATTAATGGATAACAATACAAATATGCATACATCTGAAAATGATTGATAGAGATGTCACCACCGTGCCACATGTTTGTAGCGAATCACACACTTAAAGCACTACAGCTACACACAGGCAGATGCGAGCGCCATATATTTTCTTTTGGGGGTGCTGTGGGGTACTTGACGTTTCATAGAGGGTGCTCAGAACATTTAGGTTTCCCATTAATGTACCGGTTGCTACAGGCCTGGAACTTTCTACTGCAACACTCCCCACAACGCACATACACAGTATCCCCGCGACTCTTACAATGAAGGCTCGATAATCAGCTCACGCATATAGGTGTGAACAGGGGTTAAGCACTATTCTTGTGGGGAGTGGACCTAATATCCTTTAGGGGGGTCCGGGGGCATGCTCCCCCAGGAAGATATTTTTTTAAATGTTGAAGTTGAAAGGTGTACTTTGAGTGCAAAATGAAGAGATCTATGGATATATCTCTCAACATCCACATGCATTACAGAACTGTAAACAGCTTTATGGCTATTTACTAGGGGTGTAACGGTACACGTACCCGTACGGAAATTATTCGGTACGGGCCCTTCGGTTCGGTACACGTGTGGTACCGAAGTGTACCGAACGAATATAACGTTAAACGTAAACAATTGAGAACGTGAACAACTTCTTGGAAGTAATCTCAGGTGCTGCGTCGCAGCATTCAGAGTAAATTTCCTCACATTGGGCTCATCGCGTCATAGAGCGAGCAAGTCATTTCATTGGATGAGAGGGCATGCTATGAGAGCTGGTCAGAGGGATGCGTTCAAAATTTAGTCAGTATATTTGAGGAACTGTCGAAATGAATGGCGAACGCAGATAAAGTTGAGCTCGAAAATTCCTCCAGCATCATTGAAGTCTCCGGTTTGGGAACATTTTGGTTTCGCAGTTACGTACAAGGATGACGGACAAAGACAGGTTGGACCAAACCAAAGCTGTTTGTCGGCATTGTTCAACTAACATTGGTTACGCGGCTGGCAAATCATCAAACCTTTGCACACTCTTGAAAAAGGCATCACCCGAACGTGAATATCACCGGTACCAAAAGACTGAAGTGCAAAACCCAACTCCGCTAGCATTAAGCCTCCACCACTCGCAAAAAAAGTTCAGACCGAGCCAAAGCTATTACAAACGCCAATTATCCTTATGTTGCCCTGTTAGCAAAGCGCTACCTGGCGTATCTGCTACTACCTCTGTCCCTAGCGAGAGGGTTTTTCTCCACAGCAGGAGACATTGCTAGTGCCAGCAGATCTGCCCTTTCGGCAAGCAATGTGGAACATGAAAATACAATGACAAGCCAGTCATAATGTCAAGCTGGCCTTAGGTACTAGTGCAGTACAGTTCAAATACAGATAATTTCAGTTCATTACAATGCTACACCTTAATGTTTATTTTATTATATTTTGTATTTATTTGAGTGAATACATTATTCACAGTTTAATAATAATAAAAAAATATATATATATGTTTTTGTTTTGTGAAAAAAATTCTGCTGTACCGAAAACGTACTGAACCGAACCGTGACCAAAAAACCGAGGTACGTTACCGAACCGAAATGTTTGTGAACCGTTACACCCCTACATTACAAATCACTCCCCTTTTTAAACTGTATTCTTGTTTTACTGTCATATTATATTTCATAACGTTATTCATTGTATTCTCTTAGTGTAAAAACATCATGTTACAAGAGTTTATACTGTATTTGGCCCCTGTTACAATTACTATAGAGTCTTGCATTTGCATTAGGTTTTTTTTAAACCTCTACACTATGTTCATCCAGTCAAGTTTAGCTCTTTACATAAGCACAAGACCCTTTTAATTAAAACAATTAAATGTTATTTCAAGTTTTGTGCTTCAAAATGTTTGTTTCTGTGATATCCATGGCCCCTGAATCAACACTATGAAATAATTTAGTCCACTACAAATTGTCAACAATGTAGTCCTGGGTTTTGTCATCTGACGTTACACCTCTTGCCCCCAAGTATTTTTTTGTATCAGTAATGATTGACAAATCCTCTAGTGTGCAGCAGGTGTCACACCAAATATTCAACATTATAGTATCATGACAAAACGTTTGCAAAAGTCTCATTATTTTTATTTGACTTATTTTCATTTGAAAAGTCATTTGGTGTAGTTCCCAGCAGTCAAAAGGGAGGACATTTGTGGCACAACAGCTGAACAGTAGTCTCCTTTTTAATGGCTGCTGTGATTCAACTCCATTTCCACAGCTGCCCTCCTAAAGTTTGAAACTCAAGACCAACTAAATCAGAACAGGTCAAAAAGGACGGCCTATTTCAGAAAGTAAGAAAGTACAGAGGTATTTGTGAGAAGAAAGTAATTGTACATGGTCTGCTGTTTTTTAGAGGCCAGAAAAGAAGAATAAGACTGCTGAATCCACTATAATGTTGGGCAGTATCGAGTGTTTCGTCCTCTGCAGCACAAAGTGAAAGTCGGTGTTATTCAAGGCGCCGACACACAACAACAAGTTTACGTTGTACACTTTTAACGCTGAATAAAGATGAATTAAAAAGTTGCTAGTGTTGTTGTGCTATGCTCCACTAACCGACAAGAAGTGCGGAGCCAAGCACGTGTGATATAGTTATTTCAAAACATACAAACATCTCAATAGAAATGCTTTAGCTTCTGTAATAAAAACAAATGTGTATGATATAATATAATTGAAATAAATGTTTTTCTTAATAAAGATATTCTGTAAATTCCTAGAAATCCTCTGACCTCCAGCAACCAAATAATAATTAGGTTATGAGCGTCTTGCACCCCCTCATAAATACTGATATAAGTATCCTTGTCATATAGAGAATATTATAGGACTGGATTATGAAGGATTTGTTTAACACAGCACTGCAGCAGAAATAAATCAGCACTCATCACTCATTAACGGTGACAGTTCATTGTTTGCAGCAGCGAACAAACGTGTCCCTCGCTGCCATGGGATGAAAGATGAGTCTTTGGCTTTGAACTTGAACTATACTTGCCCTTTTTTCCACTGTCTCAGATCCTCATTTGAGGAATATAGCTAAATTGCAAAGCGTTTCATAGTATCTCAATATGATGGATTTGAAGTGTTTTGAGCAACTCTGAGGGCGTGTGTGACCTTATTCACGTCGGTCACGCTCAATCTATCACACCGGGGACTGAGGTGTGTAGGGAAAGGTTATAGATTTTTTTGTGAGTTAGTAATATGTTGAACTGCATGAGAAAAACATGGACGCTCACCTCTCCTTCACTGCTAAGATGTGTAGAGACGATTAAAGTCTAGTCTCTGATGAGCAACACCTTGACTTACTACAATTCTTCACGTTTTGTTTCCCAAGGAACTGGGGGGAAACAGGTTCTGCAGAAAGGGAAGCACAGCATTAATTAAGGATAATACACTTATAAACAATATCAATGATAGCATTTGTATAATGTATCACAGCTAGCCATAATCCCACATATCAACTCTGTCTTAGTAATACTTTGGTGCTTTGATTCAAGAATCTACTCTTATGACATCCCTGGGGAGTCTTGAAAAAAGAAGACCTTTTTTTCTAACTTAACCCCCAAGCTTTGTAAATATCTGTTACTGTGTCTTTGTTTATTGTGGCGTTCAAACGGAAATGACTAAACGTGTACACAAACAAAACCCTGGTTACCCCATCAATACACAATAAACTCATTCTACTTAAGGACACACCCCAATTGCTTTTAGGTGTCGGTGAAATATGTTTATGTTTTATGATTGGTCATTTTATTAAAATAGAATTATGTCAAGTAAAGGTCATCTTGAATGTAACAGTGATGATGTCCTTAAAGCTGCATTACTCTTTTCTTCACTTTATATATTATATTTTCTTACATGTTTGGAAGAGTGCATTCGGGGGTCGGCCTGGCAAGAAGGGGTCGCAACGTTTCCCTCCGTTTAATACTGTGTTCTCGCGTAATCTCAAAATCACGTGAGATGCGTCTTGGGTTAATAATGATGAATGTGTGTTGCAAATAACCTGTTTGGAGGAGAATAGTTATTAAAATATCGATCACCCCCTGATGTATATTTATGGGGGTTAAGAAGTCGAAGATATTGATTTAAATGTTGTATTGATTTCATTTCCTCATTTAAAGTTTTAGGGAAGTGGGAGGGGCTAAAGGTTTAAAATGGTCTTTGCTCAGGTGTGTTAAACGTGGTTTTGCTGCAGGTAAGAGTTGTTTGCTTCGGGATTGGATTGGATTGGCTTTTAATGAGGAAGTGAGGACCTTGTTTTGCGATTTGGTTGAGCATTTTGGTAGTTTTTTTCACCTTAAAGGTCGGGTATGTAATTCACTTCAGAACACTTTTTTTTATATTCCATGGAATGCTCTTAACATCCCCGATAGCAATGAATACATTAAATGCTTTGACAATAAATACATACACAAATGTCATCTATGGAAGCCGTAGTACTGGAAAAAGCACGACCAATCATTTTAGCCGGCCTGGCTAAAATAACTGGATGGCCTACCTGCCTATAAGCCTTCCATCTGTGCACAAAACTTATCTAACTAACCCAAAGCCTAAGGAGGCTGGTAAACATTGCAAAGAGAGATTTGTATTCCTTAATAATATTTGTAAACTTAACCATGTTGTAGTCTGAGAAGGCTAAAACCATATCAAAGAATACATTTATTAACGACATTATCTAATTTAGCTGTAGCTTTTATAAACAAAACAAAAATACGTTTTGACCAGGGACCCTGCGGTTGTGAGTCAACTCTGCTTTCCAGCTGAGACACAGTCCACACACTGAATCTATCTGAAAACACTGAATCGTATTTATTCCTTTATTCATGTTTTTATTCCTACATTTATGTATGCTTTTATTTATTTATACTTATGACATGTTCCGACCTTAGGGTCTGAGCTCTCTTAATTCCATCGTGTCACCGGGCCCGGCTACAGAAGGGGTAATATCGTTCTTATTATACATCCATGGGTAATATCAGCCTGTCCTCCCTACAAAAAACGACCATATAGGTCGATTGTTCAGCAGCTAAATACGACCCAGAGACACGTTTTAAAGTGTAGCGCCTCTAGTGGTCGTGTAAGAAACAACATGCTCCTGTCGATTGCAAACGCTCCGGAGGGTCGTTTATTCACAAATAACCCTCTCTGGAAAATCCTAAATTGTGGAATAGTTTGGCCATTAAAATGCTTTTTTATTAGATTTCTAGCGAGAAGTGTATATTGTACTTTTATAATCCACGTCCAGTGGATGTGTAGGATCTACAGTTTGATAGATATACGAACATGATTTGAGGTCTCGACAGGAGAACGTGTACTGCAGTGACCACCAACTGGCGGCCCGCGGGCCACATCCGGCCCGCCAGACATTCTCATCCGGCCCGCACGACGGGGGTGACTGTGGCGTTGGCGGAGAGGTTACTGCGTTCGCCCCCCACCCATTTCTTTGTTTACAACGTCTCATGAGTAAGGTACCGGAGTCCAACAGAGAGGCAGCAGCTGCGGGACAGTAGACTGCGTACTGCGAAACCTTCCCTCCCCTGAAGAAGAAGTGATCCTTCGTTGTGAAGAGTCTGGTTAATGCGCTCCGCACCACAGCAGTAGCCCCGCTGCGACAGAGTCCAACAGAGAGGCTGGAGCTGCGGGACAGTAGCCTAGAAGCAGGGTTGGGTTGTAACGGAATACATAACGGCGTTACGTAATCAGAATACAAAAATCAAGTAGGCTAACTGTATTCAGCTGGCGTTACATTTGAAAAACGAGTAATCTGATTACAGTTACTTCCGTAAACCTGAAGTGAATACATTTTGGAATACTTATTGGAATTATTGGTGGAAAAGTTTCCTCACAACATGTAATATTCATTACCGGCAGAACTGTGTGCACACTGCACAGTGCTGCAGCATGTCTGTGAGCGAGAGAGAGATGCAGCGTGTCTGTGAGGCCCCGCCCCCGCACGCAGATGAGAGAGAGAGATCTCTTTTCAAATATATTGAAAGTTAGAAACGGAGATGGTTAGATAAAATGTGCAAGATAACATTTATGTAGCATTTCTTTATTGTCGAAATGATGACATTTAATAACAGGATGAAATCAAAGTGAATGGCCTGCTGTTGCTGAATGCATGTGGCAAGTGACTGGAAAAAGTTTTAAAAGTTATTACATAATTTCAGATCATAAATAATAATGATAATTCATTCTATTTAGGGGCGCCTTTAAAAGCACCCGAGGACACCTTACTATTCATAACGTATTCCAAGGAAAGGTTTTAAGACCGTATAAAGAATGCAGTCCGGGTGATTTTTTTATGTGGGGTGCAGATGAGAGCTGTCCAGAATGACACCAAGATGTTGTGTTTGAGTTCTTGATAAGCCATGAAAACAGTAAAATAAGTGTCTCCTGTGCACCAAAACATACCCATCTGTTATGGAAAAAGAAAGTATTCCAAAAGTAATCTGAATACTATTTATAAAATTCTGGGCTATATAAAAATCGTGGCCCAAGGCCCCAAACAAAACAAAACGCACACACAAAACCCCATTACAAAAAGGTGTATATCAATTCTGACTAAAAACAACAAGCCCATTACGTAACGGCACACTGTGCACTGGTGATATGCCCTGAAATGGATAATGACTGTCATAAACAAAAAACCCTCCAGAGGAAACATGCCATCCATCACAGCTCGGGATGCAAACGTCTCAACATTCCCGTCGCAGGAAAAGACCAAAAAGGAGCAGATTCCCCAAAGAGGAACTACTAAAAACACTTTTGCAATGGGGAGAAAACAGGGGACCCATTAGGGGCGGTGGAAGAGAATAATGTCTGTTTCTGAAGAGGGACAGGGCTCCAGGAACTGCGAACACAAACACTATTCGGGAAATCACTGCGCAGCGGGGCCTGGCTCACGCGCTGTGAGAGAAAACTGTTGTGACTGGAGGACGGCTGCTCAATGAAAACACAATCACCAGCACACAGCCAGCAAATATCCCAGTAATGAGGAGACGTAGAACAAATACACTCAAATGCTGCCCAATGCTGTCTCTGTGCCGGGATGCTTTTCACATACAATTGATGCTGGGCCATATGAGGATATTGCTGTGTTTACAGGAAACTAAAGAGTCACAATACTCCTGTTTCAGTTTCAATCAATACTGTCTTTGATCCCAAGTTGGACCTTCAATCAGTGCTGGAATGTTATGAAGTGCAGTGCAAGTGGAGTTTTGAAGTACTTGAAAGGACTATTTTCCATTTATGATACTTTATACTTCTACTCCACCACATTTTGGAAGCCATTATTATACTTTTTACTAAACTATATTTATCTGACAGCCGATTATTAGCAAATACAAGATAAAGCAACAAATAAATGCATATATTGGCATATCATTATGGGTTAAGATATCCAGCCGCAGCATACACATAATTAAAATGATCATCTTAATCACATGAATGTTTTAATAGTAATAAGGTCATCCAGGAATTACATTTATTAGATTCTGGTTCTGACCTTAACCCTCAAAAGTACTTTTGGTACTTGAATATATTTTGATGTCAATATTTGTACTTTTAAAGTGGACCTATCATGCAAAATGCACTTTTTGATGTATTTTATACATAAATATGTGTCCCCAGTGTGTCAGAAAATAAACCCCTCTCTCTTTTCCTCCGTACCCAAATCGCTAAAAACGGGGGTACAACGGAGCTGATCCAGATTTGCGGCCGATATGACGTCAAATCGGCGGCGGACCCACAGCACTATCACAAACAATGCCCGACTGTTTTGGACGTAACACTCAGAGCTAACCTGTACTGGAGAGCATGTGTGTGAAGAAGCAGGAAGTAAAAAGGAACTCACCTTGTGGTATAACCGGCAAGAGAGAAAGCCTTTGAGCTCCAGACTGTTTCAGAAATAATCCTTGATCTAATAATCCTTGTGTTTCATCACCGCAGCATTTTAGACAGTATCTGCCAGGTCCCGCATGAGCCGGCATAAGCTCCGCCCCCTCTTATTTAAATGTTGTTTCAGGGTTTTTTTTAAAAGCTTATTTTATTTGCCTTTATTTATACAGGTGAACATCTCATTGAGACACAGGGTCTCATTCTCAAGAGAGACCTGTTTATACCCAGAATCAGCACTTTTGAAAAAGGAAGTGAAATAGAGGGATATATGAGGCATGGCTAGAATGGGTGATCTGTTTGGTTTTTCAACCAAAACACTTCATAGACATGTGTTTTATATTTTTGTATATATCTGAGATCTATGCTATTGCCTAAAAATAGCATGATTGGTGACCTTTAACTTAAGTGAGATTTAGAATGGAGGTAACTTGTTCCACCTCTAATAAATAGAGCCTAAGAGAGCTTTTTTAGATTTATCACTGGAAAACACAATTTCTCATGCATTTTTGGAAGGGAGAATATTTTAACATCATATTCAAAAACATGCATTAACATATGTGCATATGTTGTTTACACACATTGTACTCTCAAAAGATAATGCATCGCAAGCATGAATAAAGCTGGGTGAGTCTTTTAATTCAAATGTTATGTCGTGAGGAACCTAGTACTTTATACACGTTTACCATGAAATAAAATGTATTATTATTATTATTACCATGACCACTTAAAGTAGCAATAGAAACCTTTTTGTTTGACTTATCATAATGAAGTAAATGTTGATTGCATAATGTAATGGCATTGGCATACATTCCCTATAAGCCCTTCTCAACTCAATTAAAGTCTGCCTCCAGGCCCCCCTTTTACTACCTACTCCCCATATACAGTACACTGCATCACTACATAACAAAGAGCATTTTGCAGGGAATTGCTAATTCATTTGATATAATTTAATGAAGAAAAAGGCATTTATTTTGACTATGGTAAAAGCAAAATGTTGCTTTAAACTATTTATATGTCATAATTTACTTTTTGTAAGGAAGCATTGTTTTTTGCTAACGGCTCACAGCAAATCCAATGTAAATCCATGGAATTAGCTGTTAGCATAACGTTAGCTCTCTTCCGTACATATTAGCTATAACCATAATCAAACTATGTAAAAGTGCAAATCACATTTTTTGGTTATATTGGCATTCTCATGAAAAGATTATCTGTACAACAGCTCGACTGCAGGTGCTCTGAACATTTTCAGAGCTGACTAACTTGGCAGGTTTGATATGGCAGTAAATACCAAAATGTTGTATTGATGTTATTCTTAGACAGCTCCTTGTCAGAGTATTTTCATTTGAAGTATTGTTATACCCAGAGTGGATCAATCAAAACTCCTGTTAGCAGCAGATCAGTATTAAGCACAGCTCTGCAGTTTGCAACTGACTAACAGACTCCTCCTGGCATTACTAATTGATAGCATACAGCCTTTATAAAGCATGCATGAGTGTGCTGACACCACGGTTACATATAAAGCTGACAACACATTCACTTAATGTTACAGCATGCTCCATTGGAGGCGCATTACAGAACATATGCTCACATTACTGTAGTGAACACTAATTTAAGATGCTGTGTGTAGCGCTCTGTGTTTCTTGTCATAAAGAGGAAGCTTTCCCGCTCACCCTTGTAATGTCTGCTGCTGCTTTCTGTTTTTATTTTTGAGGATTAAGATGAATAAGAGTTGAACAGCCAGTGTGTTTGACAGAATAAGTTATAGTGGAAGTCAAGCGAGTTACGATAGTGGGCTAAAGTTTTGCTTCTCTAAAGATAATATGATCCCTGAAAAAATGTCCTTTGAGTTATTAAGCAATCCATTGCCTGCCAATTTCCTCATAATTAATATCCATTTAAATTAAATTGCTCCATGCTACATTGATCGCAGGTCAGAGAGTACATTTAATAAAGTGCCGTCCTTTAATATATCTTTGAGGTGGCCTTCTTTTACTTGGATTATTATACTTCTTATACACTATATTGCAGAGCAAAACTGTTATACTTAACTGCATTTATCCGATAGCTATATTTATTAGTTAGTATCAACTAACGTGAAAACTATGGTATTTACCTATAGCCTACGTCTGGTTAAATTAGTGACACCTAAGGCTACTGGGGGAAACATTATATTAATACGAACCATTTTTTTATATGTGTGTACAATTGGGTTTGATATAATGAAAATAGTGAGAAATATTGCTCAAAGATTTTGCCACAAACAAGCAGTGGAGTATTCACGGGACCGAGCATAGAACCCAATGACATGCTCAGGCATTAGCATGCTAGCTAACTAAGCCACATCCTGAATACTCCTTCCCATCACTGGTAATATCTTTTCTGAAGCTTACGGGAAACTTTTCATTCGTGTCCACAGGCAGTAATGTGCAGCAATAAGTTTTCCAGGAGCATGAAATAAGAGTGATTGTATAAAGCTGTGAGACCAGGTTCGGCTTCTAGAACAAATCGAGAATGGGGGGGGGGCAATCATTGTACCAAGGGGGGGCACACACTGCCGTCAACAACCAACACACAAACAACAACGCAACTTCAAAAAACATGCTGTAAAGTCTATGTCTTTCCCACTCACATTGCAGGTTTTGTAGTGCTATTTGTATAGAAAGCGACGCAGGTTCTGGGTCCAGGCTCTCGTCCATCTCACGCCTAGACTACTGCAACTCCCTCCTGGCTGGTCTACCTGCATGTGCCATCCGACCTCTGCAGCTCATCCAGAATGCAGCGGCTCGTCTGGTCTTCAACCTTCCTAATTCTCCCACACCACGCCGCTCCTCCGCTCCCTCCACTGGCTTCCGGTAACTGCTAGAATCCACTTCAAGACAATGGTACTTGCGTACCATGCTGCGAATGGATCTGGCCCTTCCTACATCCAGGACATGGTTAAACTGTACACCCCACGCGCGTGCACTCCGCTCTGCATCAACCAAACGGCTCGCTGCACCATCGCTGCGAAGGGGACCCAAGTTCCATCAGCAAAAACACGTGGGTTTGCTATCCTGGCTCCAAAATGGTGGAATGAGCTCCCCATTGACATCAGGACAGCAGATGGCTTACACACCTTCCGGCGCAGACTGAAAACTCATCTCTTTCGACTCCACTTCGAGCGATAGAACTATTAACAAAGCACTTATATACTAATAAAGGACTGGCTTATCTAAAGCCAGTTGAGTAGCACTTGAAATGTTTTTGCTCTATGAAACCTGATGTACTTATATGATTCTGTTTTCTTCAAGTTTGTATTTTGTTGGTCGAACGCACTTATTGTAAGTCGCTTTGGATAAAAGCGTCAGCTAAATGCAATGTAATGTAATGTATAGCGCACCTATGACTTGTGCATACATGCACAGTTGTGGCACAACCACCAAAACAGAAACATATGGACATAGGCCACCATATAAAAAGTGTGCAAATGTATTTACTATCCTATCCACGTGAACATGTTTTAGGTGGGGGGTGGACCTAACCTCCTCTAGGGGTGTCTGGGGGCATGCTCCCCGGGGAAGATTATTTTTTAAATATAGAAAGTTAAATGCATCAATCTGGTGCACTTTGAGAGCAAAATGAAGAGATCTATGGTTAGCCTACATCTCTCAGCATCCATATGAAACAGAACTGTACACAGATTACTTTTTCTTTATGGATATTTTACTAATCACTCCCCTTTTAAACTGTATTCTTGTGTTATTGTCCTATAGTATTTCATACCTGTTTTTCATTTATTCTCTTATTCTTTAATAACTATAATGATCATATAAAGGTATTCCTCGCAAATACTTGTTTAAATAAATGGTGACCAAACCGTTTGAGACCCACTGAGATAAGTTAACCTACACTAAAGTTAACCTACACTAAAGTGGAAACGTTTTCACTTATATGATTTTTTTTTTTAAACGGCAAAGTGGCAAGGCTTGCCCACCCTGCGTTGGGGGGTCACAATGACTCATTTGGGGGGGCATGGCCCGCGAATGACCCCCCATGACACCGACCCTGTGTGAGACTCAGCACACCACTGCTCTTCATTTAAAACTCTAAATGCCATGCCTGGTGCAGGAAAGTGCACGCATTGCATCTCTCACTTAACAGCAATCTGTCTGCTGATTCTTTTTATTTCACCCTACCCTGCTGCTTTTTTCTCTCATCTCTCATTCACCATCTCCACCCTTACGTTTTCTCTCTCATTCTTTTCTCCTCACCTCATTTGCTCCCCCTTGAGGCTTTTGGCCACACAGCATGCACAGCTCCTGAACATGAAGCCCACACCTCCCCTCTCTTGGCATGCATGAAACCCTGAATAATTACAGTGTGTGGGAATATGATTGAGCAATGCACGGCGTATCTGTTTCCCACATATTATAAATCATTTGGAAGTGTTCGGAGTGCATATGCTTGGATGTTCTTGTGGTAAAGCTCACAGGTTCCATCCCCACATTATAAAATACACACATTCACAGCTGAATTGGTGAAGCAACCAACCTTGCACTGATTGAATCTCAGTATCTGATGAATGCTTTAAAAGGAAGGCAATAGAGGAAGATATAGAAATAAGCTTAAAGGTTAATCACTTGTGTATTGGAATGTAATGCTATTTAATGCATGTCCCTTTCATATTTCAAGACAGCCTGCAGCAATTGTTATTAACAAACCCTGAAAGCCGAAGAGATGGTTCCTTATTTAAATGAATGTAAAAGCATGATTGTTGTCCTTTATACTAATAGCCGTTCCTCCAAATGTGCGAACAAAGGAGGGTGAAATCAGTTATTTATGGTCGTCAAAAGAAAAATGTCATATGAAGAACTCGTGTGACGGTTCAGCCAAGCGGAAACCTTAATTGCCAGCAGGGGGCAACTATTGGCTAAGTCAGGTTGTATAGAAGTCTATGAGAAAATTAGACACTTTTTACTTGCTTTGTTGCCTTAGTAAACATCTTCCTGATGACTTTATGGTCATACTATAACCAAGACTTACCTCACTACCTCATGCAAACCAAGCCTACCTTAATGTTTTAGTCAATACTACTCGAACTACAAACAGAATGCATCCATTACCAAATTATGTTCCTGTTGCCTGCAGCATAATCCTTTTATACATTCAAATAACTGTAGAGCTACTTCCTCTTAAGCATAACATCTGATACCAAATTGAAGAAAAGGAAGATTTCCATTGTTTTGTTGATCAAGGCATTTACCTCCAAAGGGTGACTGATCCTTCTCAACACACACATATCGATTTTTCTTAATGTCCTGCAGCACAATACATTCCAACAATAATGTCCAACAGTCTGAATCCCATTGCTAAAAAGCACTACATTCATAATATGTTATTGTCTGAAGCATTTTTCATTAACAAACCCTAAAATCCCTATTCAGATGACTTTAGAAGTATGAGGGTTGTCCTTGAATACTAATAACGGTTTCTTCGAATGTGCAAACCAGGGAGGGTGAAATCAGTAACTCGCTCACTCCTCAGAGGATCTCCTCGGGGCACAATATGTCTTATTGCTGTCAGCCTGTGACCTTTGTGTATCCCTCCCTGATTTCTGAGTTTGTAGAGCTGCACTGTGTGTCACACTCTGCTGAAAAAGGGCAATAGTCTCCATGCTAAGGAGACACTGGTGACAGCATGAATCACAGGGGGATCAGTGGTGTATTTGTATGGCGTGTGAAGGGCTGCAAGGCATTATTTAGACTGAACATGGAGGTCTATCACACAAGAGTTTTTTCTCTGCTCAACTAACCCTATAGCGTTTGATGAAGAGCTGGGGAAACGCTTTGTAAAGATGCATGTTAACCTCTGCCATATGTCAGAGTCAATAACGGCGTGGCTGTGACTGGTTTGTTAAGGTGCATTAATCTCTCGCTCTCTCACACTTTCACAGTGGAGGTCAAATATCACGATCCTGACCTTGGTCGTCCGGCTTCATCAATCACAATCTGATGAGACAGAAATTATGTCGCTGGTCGATCTACATATCAATCACAGCATGTACAAGGCTGATGTGACCCTGATGGCATTCATCAGACTCAACCAGAGTTGGTGGAGTTACAGTAACAATGTATTCTGTTGCAGTTACTAATTACCTACAGAAATGTGTAATCAATAACCTAATCTAAGTATCACAATATAAAAGTAACTTTAGGATAACCTCAATATCAAATGCAACAGCAATTCTTACAAGAGAAAATAATAAAGGGCTTATACAAAATATATTATGTAAGTCATCAAAACAATTTAATACACAATCTTTTTTTGTCTTCTTTGTATTTTTCATTCATGTAAAAATGTAAACTAGGATATGACAATTATCTTTGTTTGTTTTTTCCCTCATACTGCCTATAAAAATGTGAGAGAAATTCAGTTTTAGTTTAATAAATATATTCAATTGAACAAAAGAAAGTGAAAACCATAAAACAAATTCTGTAGGCGTATGTATACATTCAAACTTAAAGTATTAGCCTACATAACAATATAGCTCGCAAGGCCAAAATAAAACGTGCTTACTACAGTAAATGTATTTAGTGCAACCATGGTATTTTTAACAAATCAGTTGTCCACCTACAAAAATGTCAAAATATTCTGTTACTCCCCACACCTGCATTGTACTAACCTGAGGAACTGCACACTGCTAAAGCAGCCTCCCTCTCCTCTGTCATCATCCTGTTGGACCTGTCTGCTGCATTCGACACGGTGAACCATCAGATCCTCCTTCGCACTCTCCAAGAACTTGGAGTATCAGGCTCTGCACTTTCCCTCCTCACCTCATACCTCAAAGACCGCACCTACAGGGTAACTTGGAGAGGGTCCGAGTCCGACCCTTGTCAATTAATTACAGGGGTCCCTCAGGGCTCTGTTCTTGGTCCCCTCCTCTTCTCCCTGTACACAAACTCGCTCGGATCTGTCATTAGCCCGCATGGTTTTTCATACCACTACGCTGACGACACCCAACTAATTCTGTCCTTTCCCCGCTCAGAGACCCAGGTGGTCGCACGCATCTCTTCTTGTTTAGCTGACATCTCTCAGTGGATGTCCGCTCATCATCTCAAGCTCAACCTTGACAAAACTGAAGTGCTTTTCCTTCCGGGAAAAGATTGTCCCACTCTTGACCTGACCATCAACATCGGCACCTCTGTTGTCTCCGACGCAGGTTCTGGTCCAGGCTCTCGTCATCTCACGCCTAGACTACTGCAACTCCCTCCTGGCTGGTCTACCTGCATGTGCCATCCGATCTCTGCAGCTCATCCAGAATGCAGCGGCTCGTCTGGTCTTCAACCTTCCTACATTTTCCCACACCACTCCGCTCCTCCGCTCCCTCCACTGGCTTCCAGTAACTGCTAGAATTCACTTCAAGACACTGGTACTTGCGTACCATGCTGCGAATGGATCTGGCCCTTCCTACATCCAGGACATGGTTAAACCGTACACCCCAGCGCGTGCACTTCGCTCTGCATCAGCCAAACGACTCGCTACACCCTCACTGCGAGGGGGACCCAAGTTCCCATCAGCAAAAACACGTGGGTTTGCTATCCTGGCTCCTAAATGGTGGAATGAGCTCCCCATTGACATCAGGACGGCAGAAAGCTTACACACCTTCCGGCGCAGACTGAAAACTCATCTCTTTCGACTCCACTTCGAGCGATAGAATGACTAACAAAGAACTGCTAACAGAGCACTTATATACTAATAAAGGACTGGCTTATCTAAAGCCAGTTGAGTAGCACTTGAACTGATTGGCTCTATGAAACCTGATGTACTTATATGATTCTGTTTTCCTCAAGGTTGTGTCTTCCTGGTCGAATGTACTTATTGTAAGTCGCTTTGGATAAAAGCGTCAGCTAAATGCAATGTAATGTAAACAACACTATTACACACAGTGTCGTTTTTTCCCAGAAACAAGGAATGAACATGTTTCGGAGCTTTCTGTTCTAATATTCAGGAACACAAGTTGTCGCATCTTGGGGAATCTGCTGAGCACGATGTGGAGATATATTTCTTGCAAGCTGGTGCAAAAAACTGTCACACGAGTATAAAGACAACAAGATGAATTCAACCGGGGCCCCGTAAACAATGATCAGGCCCCAGACTTGACAGGACCCTGAGAAGTATAGGGCTTGCTTTTCCAAGAGACTTTTCTATGAAATCAATAGTTGCATGACCACTGGAGTGTAACTTCTCTCTTTCTTCTTGGTGGGATTAAGATCACTATTGTATGAAATGGTGCACTCTCCTGTGACTTTGCCTGACATTCATTGCTGTTTTTTTCCACCCCTACTTCTTTCATTTGTTTCCCCAGGAGGAAGCTGTTTTGTTCTTTCCCCATCTGGCTTCATTTCATCATTCGTTTAGCCAGGACTGGCACACATCCACTGAAGCAGAGGCATGTCACACATTTGCAGACCCGCGCCCAGAGGATGATATGCTAGAAATGATCAGTTGCAGCATTTCCTCACACATGGCAGCCATTCTTTCTTTCCCTGTCTTGTACTCAGGCATATTCTCACATAAAATACAGTGTTTTCATCCCTGTGTGGATATCTGCATGTGCAAATGACAAACATCCACAAAGGCCTTCAAGAAGTCCACACTCTGTATCAGATAAGCTTCTCCATGCATACATTTTCACCTATAACAGCAAGTGTCATGCCTTTAAATCATAGACTGTATATACTTTAAATGCAAGGTAGTCCTCCCAGTGTGAGATATCAGCTAATGTCCTGTGGCTATGAGACAAGTGGGGTCTAAAAACTAATATTTGCACGGATAGTTATCTTTATAAGGTTATCTGGCTTTATGAAGCTGTAAACCTTGGACTTCATTGAGCGAGGACAGTATGGAAGTCAAGATAAGGGGAAGAGGCTCGACAGGAGTTTAAGTGTCATGCTTTTTATTAAATCAGGAAAAAGTAGTCGAGATTGTACTGCGCAACATGCATTTTGTAAATATGTATCAATTTGCGGCTTTATAGCTCAGGTCTGTAGGCTAACGATATATCAACAAATTGTTATCATATCCACCTATCAAAATTACAAAATATATCAACCGAGTGTGTTTTAAAACCAAGGGGTAATTTGATTTTGTTTGTCTCTGATAAATGATGACAGTTAAGTAAATAATGAATTGATGTTCCTGTTGGGAGAAGCTAATCGTGCTAAAGCCAGCTAGCATGGTGGTTTCAGAACAAAGGCTATTCAAATTGAAATTAGGAGAAGCGATGCAGGGGTAACCCAAAGAGACAAAGAAGGAGAGCTGGATCCAGATTTATGGAGATAATTATATGTATGCTGTGTCTCCCCCCTCCCATCCCTCATCCTAGGCAACGTAAGATCACCGGAGACAGCTAACGGTGCTAGCTAGGAGTCAGATGGAATATCTGGAGTTTAGTTTAATTTACGGAAACATGGCTCCACCAGGATATATCTGACAACAACCTTGATGGCTTCCAGCTGTCCGGGCAATTTCCATCAATGTTTCGCCATGGGATTAGTAACGTTTTATGATGATTGATTGATGGCATTGAAGACCAAGATCTAAGAGGTGAAACAAATTCACATCGTTGACGTTGAAATGTGACTTCTTTACTGTGGTTTGAATGTGCAGAAAAAGCAAATATCCACATAAGAGATGTTGTGAGGGTAGTTTATTTCTAGGCTAGACTTCACACAGGAAAGAATCATTTGAAATATAAAATAAATGACGACAAAGAGGACAGAAGGAAGCTGAAGTACTGTGTTGTTTCTTCTCTCTTCCTCTGTGCAAGAGAAATAATTTCTGCCTAGCCTTGTTGCAAGCCTTTGAGCATTTGAAACACTTCTAGAAGTTATACCAATTGGCCTGGATTGCCTTCAACTTGAAAACATGGGGATAAAAAAAACAAAATCAGCAGACTCCTTCAGTCCAAGTGAGCAGGTTTTAATTTGTCTGTCTTTCTGGTGGAGTATCGATCGAAGGTTAATGAGGACAATATTCCTCCACATCTGATTTATTTCGTCTGTTGCAGAACAGAATGAAGGCAGAACATTTGGCTGGGTGCGGGAAGATAATGGGATAAATGATTTAATCTGCTGGGTAGACAATGTACTGACAAGCATCGCTTTCTAAAGGAACTCCTACAGCTGCTCGTTATGACCCTTTTCTACTTCAATAAAAACTGTACCAAACCAATATGTACTCTAGGAGTCAGGTGTATCACATTTACAGTTGGTTTTCATCAGTTACTTCCCCTTAAGTCCTATGTTTTATTACAAAATAAACACAGACGGCAGATATGTAAAGATAATTTCAATTTGATTTAAAGGATATTGGATAAAGGGTGCTTTTTGATATCTCTGCAGATGATAAATACTGCAAAATCAAATGTGTTTGACCAGAAAACCTGATGCTAATCTGTGAGTGGAAAATCAGGAATGCAGTAATATAGTGGGAATAAGGCATGCAGTGACACAATAAAAAGTCACCCATATCGACATGAGGCATTAGGTCCAATTAACTTATAAACTGCATGATCTAGAAGAGCTTTCAACAAGCACTAGATGACCAACTTTACATGAATTTCATCAAGGAAAATGTCCAGTTCTCTTGATTCATCCAGGGAACAATAATAAGCAGATGTATAAAGCAGAGTCCTTGAATTATGAGGGGTAAAACAATTTAAAAAAATCGATGAGCCCAGCGTAAAATACAAACACAAAAAAAAGTTTGATTGACAGGACATCACTAGGAAGTGTGTGGAATCACAATACTGCCGCAGTGTCCTGCTTTTCACCAACATATGGGAAAATAAAAATAAATGATTGCTGCTTGAGCTGTGCTTTTCTTGATGGCTACACTCTTCCAGGAGATTGCTACGGTGCATCTCCTGCATCCTAATGTCCTCAGATACTAACTACATTTGCAGCTTTATCGGAAATGTATTAAGCTCAATTTGCCACGGGAGCTTCTGTAAGGTCACTTCTGTTTACTGTTATGAAATCTCACAGATTGTATAAATGTACAACCGATAACCCAACACAGGTGCCTGACTAATAAATGCACAGTCCCTGTTTAGTATTGATGGCTGTAGGTGTCTTGTTAACCTTTCGGAGCTATCGTATGCAGATGGAGATTTTAATGTCTGGTTTCTTATATGGCATTTGCTAGACATTCATTTTAAATGAATACATGATACAGATGAACCGATTACAACACTGCTCATTTATGCTTTTCTTTTCTTGCAAATGTGTATATTAATGGATAACAAATACAAATATGCATACATCTGAAAATGATTGATAGAGATGTCACCGTGCCACATGTTGTAGCGAATCACACACTTAAGCACTACAGCTACACACAGGCAGTGGCGGCGCCATATATTTTCTTTTGGGGGTGCTGTGGGGTAGCTTGACGTTTCATAGAGGGTGCTCAAACATTTAGGGTTTCCCATTAATGTACCGGTTGCTACAGTGGAACTTTCTACTGCAACACTCCCCACACGCACATACACAGTATCCCGCGACTCTTACAATGAAGGCTCGATAATCAGCTCACAGCATATAGGTGTGAACAGGGTTAAAGCACTATTCTTGTGGGGAGTGGACCTAATATCCTTTAGGGGGGTCCGGGGGCATGCTCCCCCAGGAAGATATTTTTTTAAATGTTGAAGTTGAAAGGTGTACTTTGAGTGCAAAATGAAGAGATCTATGGATATATCTCTCAACATCCACATGCATTACAGAACTGTAAACAGCTTTATGGCTATTTACTAGGGGTGTAACGGTACACGTACCCGTACGGAAATTATTCGGTACGGGCCCTTCGGTTCGGTACACGTGTGTACCGAAGTGTACCGAACGAATATAACGTTAAACGTAAACAATTGAGAACGTGAACAACTTCTTGGAAGTAATCTCAGGTGCTGCGTCGCAGCATTCAGAGTAATTTCCTCACATTGGGCTCATCGCGTCATAGAGCGAGCAAGTCATTTCATTGGATGAGAGGGCATGCTATGAGAGCTGGTCAGAGGGATGCGTTCAAATTTAGTCAGTAATTTGAGGAACTGTCGAAAATGAATGGCGAACGCAGATAAAGTTGAGCTCGAAAATCCTCCAGCATCATTGAAGTCTCCGGTTTGGGAACATTTTGGTTTCGCAGTTACGTACAAGGATGACGGACAAAGACAGGTGGACCAAACCAAAGCTGTTTGTCGGCATTGTTCAACTAACATTGGTTACGCGGCTGGCAATACATCAAACTTGCACACTCTTGAAAAGGCATCACCCGAACGTGAATATCACCGGTACCAAAAGACTGAAGTGCAAACCCAACTCCCGCTAGCATTTAAGCCTCCACCACTCGCAAAAAGTTCAGACCGAGCCAAAGCTATTACAAACGCCAAATATCCTTATGTTGCCATGTTAGCAAAGCGCTACCTGGCTGTATCTGCTACTACCTCTGTCCCTAGCGAGAGGGTTTTCTCCACAGCAGGAGACATTGCTAGTGCCAGCAGATCTGCCCTTTCGGCAAGCAATGTGGAACATGAAAATACAATGACAAGCAAGTCATAATGTCAAGCTGGCTGCTTAGGTACTAGTGCAGTACAGTTCAAATACAGATAATTTCAGTTCATTAAAATGCTACACCTTAATGTTTATTTTATTATATTTTGTATTTATTTGAGTGAATACATTATTCACAGTTTAATAATAATAAAAAAATATATATATATGTTTTGTTTTGTGAAAAAAAATTCTGCTGTACCGAAAACGTACTGAACCGAACCGTGACCAAAAAACCGAGGTACGTACCGAACCGAAATGTTTGTGAACCGTTACACCCCTACTATTTACAAATCACTCCCCTTTTTAAACTGTATTCTTGTTTTACTGTCATATTATATTTCATAACTGTTATTCATGTATTCTCTTATTGTAAAAACATCATGTTTACAAGAGTTTATACTGTATTTGGCCCCTGTTACAATTACTATAGAGTCTTGCATTTGCATTAGTTTTTTTTAAACCTCTACACTATGTTCATCCAGTCAAGTTTAAGCTCTTTACATAAGCACAAGCCCTTTTAATTAAAACAATTAAATGTTATTTCAAGTTTGTGCTTCAAAATGTTTGTTTCTGTGATATCCATGGCCCCTGAATCAACACTATGAAATAATTTAGTCCACTACAAATGTCAACAATGTAGTCCTGGGTTTTGTCATCTGACGTTACACCTCTTGCCCCCAAGTATTTTTTTGTATCAGTAATGATTGACAAATCCTCTAGTGTGCAGCAGGTGTCACACCAAATATTCAACATTATAGTATCATGACAAAACGTTTGCAAAAGTCTCATTATTTTTTATTTGACTTATTTTCATTTGAAAAGTCATTTGGTGTAGTTCCAGCAGTCAAAAGGAGGACATTTGTGGCACAACAGCTGAACAGTAGTCTCCTTTTTAATGGCTGCTGTGATTCAACTCCATTTCCACAGCTGCCCTCCTAAAGTTTGAAACTCAAGACCAACTAAATCAGAACAGGTCAAAAAGGACGGCCTATTTCAGAAAGTAAGAAAAGTACAGAGGTATTTGTGAGAAGAAAGTAATTGTACATGGTCTGCTGTTTTTTAGAGGCCAGAAAAGGAAGAATAAGACTGCTGAATCCACTATAATGTTGGGCAGTATCGAGTGTTTCGTCCTCTGCAGCACAAAGTGAAAGTCGGTGTTAATTCAAGGCAGCCGACACACAACAACAAGTTTACGTTGTACACTTTTAACGCTGAATAAAGATGAATTAAAAAGTTGCTAGTGTTGTTGTGCTATGCTCCACTAACCGACAAGAGTGCGGAGCCAAGCACGGGTGATATAGTTATTTCAAAACATACAAACATCTCAATATAAATGCTTTAGCTTCTGTAATAAAAACAAATGTGTATGATATAATATAATTGAAATAAATGTTTTTCTTAATAAAGATATTCTGTAAATTCCTAGAAATCCTCTGACCTCCAGCAACCAAATAATAATTAGGTTATGAGCGTCTTGCACCCCCTCATAAATACTGATATAAGTATCCTTGTCATAATAGAGAATATTATAGGACTGGATTATGAAGTGATTTGTTTAACACAGCACTGCAGCAGAAATAAATCAGCACTCATCACTCATTAACGGTGACAGTTCATTGTTGCAGCAGCGAACAAACGTGTCCCTCGCTGCCATGGGATGAAAGATGAGTCTTTGGCTTTGAACTTGAACTATACTTGCCCTTTTTTCACTGTCTCAGATCCTCATTTGAGAATATAGCTAAATTGCAAAGCGTTTCATAGTATCTCATATGATGGATTTGAAGTGTTTTGAGCAACTCTGAGGGCGTGTGTGACCTTATTCACGTCGGTCACGCTCAATCTATCACACCGGGGACTGAGGTGTGTAGGGAAGGTTATAGATTTTTTTTGTGAGTTATTAATATGTTGAACTGCATGAGAAAAACATGGACGCTCACCTCTCCTTCACTGCTAAGATGTGTAGAGACGATTAAAAGTCTAGTCTCTGATGAGCAACACCTTGACTTACTAAATTCTTCACGTTTTGTTTCCCAAGGAACTGGGGGGAAACAGGTTCTGCAGAAAGGGAAGCACAGCATTAATTAAGGATAATACACTTATAACAATATCAATGATAGCATTTGTATAATGTATCACAGCTAGCCATAATCCCACATATCAACTCTGTCTTTAGTAATACTTTGGTGCTTTGATTCAAGAATCTACTCTTATGACATCCCTGGGGAGTCTTGAAAAAAGAAGACCTTTTTTTCTAACTTAACCCCAAGCTTTGTAAATATCTGTTACTGTGTCTTTGTTTATTGTGGCGTTCAAACGGAAATGACTAAACGTGTACACAAACAAAACCCTGGTTACCCCATCAATACACAATAAACTCATTCTACTTAAGGACACACCCCAATTGCTTTTAGGTGTCGGTGAAATATGTTTATGTTTTATGATTGGTCATTTTATTAAAATAGAATTATGTCAAGTAAAGGTCATCTTGAATGTAACAGTGATGATGTCCTTAAAGCTGCATTACTCTTTTCTTCACTTTATATATTATATTTTCTTACATGTTTGGAAGAGTGCATTCGGGGGTCGGCCTGGCAAGAAGGGGTCGCAACGTTTCCCTCCGTTTAATACTGTGTTCTCGCGTAATCTCAAAATCACGTGAGATGCGTCTTGGTTAATAATGATGAATGTGTGTTGCAAATAACCTGTTTGGAGGAGAATAGTTATTAAAATATCGATCACCCCTGATGTATATTTATGGGGGTTAAGAAGTCGAATATTTATTTAAATGTTGTATTGATTTCATTTCCTCATTTAAAGTTTTAGGGAAGTGGGAGGGGCTAAAGGTTTAAAATGGTCTTTGCTCAGGTGTGTTAAACGTGGTTTTGCTGCAGGTAAGAGTTGTTTGCTTCGGGATTGGATTGGATTGCTTTTAATGAGGAAGTGAGGACCTTGTTTGCGATTTGGTTGAGCATTTTGGTAGTTTTTTTCACCTTAAAGGTCGGGTATGTAATTCACTTCAGACACTTTTTTTTATATTCCATGGAATGCTCTTAACATCCCCGATAGCAATGAATACATTAAATGCTTTGACAATAAATACATACACAAATGTCATCTATGGAAGCCGTAGTACTGGAAAAAGCACGACCAATCATTTTAGCCGGCCTGGCTAAAATAACTGGATGGCCTACCTGCCTATAAGCCTTCCATCTGTGCACAAACTTATCTAACTAACCCAAAGCCTAAGGAGGCTGGTAAACATTGCAAAGAGAGATTTGTATTCCTTAATAATATTTGTAAACTTAACCATGTTGTAGTCTGAGAAAGGCTAAACCATATCAAAGAATACATTTATTAACGACATTATCTAATTTAGCTGTAGCTTTTATAAACAAAACAAAAATACGTTTTGACCAGGGACCCTGCGGTTGTGAGTCAACTGCTTTCCAGCTGAGACACAGTCCACACACTGAATCTATCTGAAAACACTGAATCGTATTTATTCCTTTATTCATGTTTTTATTCCTACATTTATGTATGCTTTTATTTATTTATACTTATGACATGTTCCGACCTTAGGGTCTGAGCTCTCTTAATTCCATCGTGTCACCGGGCCCGGCTACAGAAGGGGTAATATCGTTCTTATTATACATCCATGGGTAATATCAGCCTGTCCTCCTACAAAAAACGACCATATAGGTCGATTGTTCAGCAGCTAAATACGACCCAGAGACACGTTTTAAAGTGTAGCGCCTCTAGTGGTCGTGTAAGAAACAACATGCTCCTGTCGATTGCAAACGCTCCGGAGGGTCGTTTATTCACAAATAACCCTCTCTGGAAAATCCTAAATTGTGGAATAGTTTGGCCATTAAAATGCTTTTTTATTAGATTTCTAGCGAGAAGTGTATATTGTACTTTTATAATCCACGTCCAGTGGATGTGTAGGATCTACAGTTTGATAGATATACGAACATGATTTGAGGTCTCGACAGGAGAACGTGTACTGCAGTGACCACCAACTGGCGGCCCGCGGGCCACATCCGGCCCGCCAGACATTCTCATCCGGCCCGCACGACGGGGGTGACTGTGGCGTTGGCGGAGAGGTTACTGCGTTCGCCCCCCACCCATTTCTTTGTTTACAACGTCTCATGAGTAAGGTACCGGAGTCCAACAGAGAGGCAGCAGCTGCGGGACAGTAGACTGCGTACTGCGAAACCTTCCCTCCCCTGAAGAAGAAGTGATCCTTCGTTGTGAAGAGTCTGGTTAATGCGCTCCGCACCACAGCAGTAGCCCCGCTGCGACAGAGTCCAACAGAGAGGCTGGAGCTGCGGGACAGTAGCCTAGAAGCAGGGTTGGGTTGTAACGGAATACATAACGGCGTTACGTAATCAGAATACAAAAATCAAGTAGGCTAACTGTATTCAGCTGGCGTTACATTTGAAAAACGAGTAATCTGATTACAGTTACTTCCGTAAACCTGAAGTGAATACATTTTGGAATACTTATTGGAATTATTGGTGGAAAAGTTTCCTCACAACATGTAATATTCATTACCGGCAGAACTGTGTGCACACTGCACAGTGCTGCAGCATGTCTGTGAGCGAGAGAGAGATGCAGCGTGTCTGTGAGGCCCCGCCCCCGCACGCAGATGAGAGAGAGAGATCTCTTTTCAAATATATTGAAAGTTAGAAACGGAGATGGTTAGATAAAATGTGCAAGATAACATTTATGTAGCATTTCTTTATTGTCGAAATGATGACATTTAATAACAGGATGAAATCAAAGTGAATGGCCTGCTGTTGCTGAATGCATGTGGCAAGTGACTGGAAAAAGTTTTAAAAGTTATTACATAATTTCAGATCATAAATAATAATGATAATTCATTCTATTTAGGGGCGCCTTTAAAAGCACCCGAGGACACCTTACTATTCATAACGTATTCCAAGGAAAGGTTTTAAGACCGTATAAAGAATGCAGTCCGGGTGATGTTTTTTTATGTGGGGTGCAGATGAGAGCTGTCCAGAATGACACCAAGATGTTGTGTTTGAGTTCTTGATAAGCCATGAAAACAGTAAAATAAGTGTCTCCTGTGCACCAAAACATACCCATCTGTTATGGAAAAAGAAAGTATTCCAAAAGTAATCTGAATACTATTTATAAAATTCTGGGCTATATAAAAATCGCTGGCCCGCGATAGTGTCTATTGGTTACATTTCGGCCCTTGGACAAATGTAGTTGGTGATCCCTGGTGTACTGTATATGGGGCAACTTCCATGTAAAGTTAGCGTGGGTGAAAACAGTATTTCCGGTCTCGAAGTTTTCATAATAAAACCGGAAGTATTCCCCACACTGTCAAATGATTACGCAGTGATATCTCCATTACTCATCCACTAAAAAACATCAGTTTATCCTTGTTAATTACACAATATTGATTGGTTTAAATTGTGTACAATGCTTTTGTGTTTTTAACCTTCGATTCGGAGAAACAAATAGTTTTTTCGGAGTTTAGACACTACAGAGTTTCCGAAGACACTACACTACCCAGAATCCCCAGCTATCGTTTGGGACTACAACATCCGCCTTGCTTTACAAACCCCGTGATTAGCCCTCAAGCTCTGTGATTGGATATTGGAGTGGCAGTGCGACAAGGTTACGCTGAGCGTCAAAGCTCTTTGAAATGGAATGGAACCACGCCAGACTATCCAAAACTGGACTTGGACGGGTCCAGCCCGGCCCTCCCCCCCAGAATTACACTTGCTGGCTATTGTGTGTTTCGCAACATGTTCTATGGCACGTCTCTACTGGGAAATGTAGTTTTAAAAGACGTTTTCGTATTTCCCACAATTAGAAGTTGCCAGTATTAAACTGTATACATCCCTGGAGGTTTAGGGGACACGAAACACATTGGTGTTATCAAATTTAAAACATATAATTAATACATGGGTGAAAATTGCTTGTGTCCATAATGGGCAGCATTAATACCACATGACAGCTGGTCTTATGTCTGTGTCTTATGGTCTTATGTCTGTTGTTAATTGATAAGCCTGAAACATGCACTTGTCAAGGTTCAGATGCACATTTAGCAAATATGGCAGTAGCCATCGATCATCTTAAGATAAGATACTTTATTGATCCCAAGTTGGGAAATGTTTTTGTTACAGCAGCATGTACTACTTTGTTCTACTCCACTACAATTCAGAGGTTAACCTGGTATTTTAACTCTACTACATTTATTTGTGTTACTTTGCAGATTCTGATTAATGATGTGAAATATAAACAACCCTTAAATCAGACTTTAGTTACACCTGAGTAAAATTCAGCCTTATCAGTTTGTCTGTTTTGCACATCCTCCTGTTAATATCTTTGGACGTCCTGCACTAAACTGTTTTACTGTAGAGATCACTACAGTATCTTCTAGATATTTTCCATTCTATATTTCTATCATTGACCCCTATTTTGTATGTAGGCTACTCTTAATATTTAAATGTTTTCATCAATAACTAAATAAATATAACTTATTCAACAACTACATTCAATAACGTGCTTTAACCACTAGGAGGTGCGGTTTAGACCAGTGGTCTAGTTAATAAAACATAATAATATCGTACATAATATGACTATTCACTTTATTGTGAGTTTAAAACAGAACGGTAAAGGAAAATACAGTTTCAGTCTCTCGATGTGAAGCTTATGCATTGTACCATGAACCTGTATAGACCTGTAACAGTCAAATGCATGAGGAGTTGGAAAGGTAGTTCAGAAAATCAGTAATATCTTTAAAAACTACAAAAAAGTCCCTTTCTGTCAGCTGTGTAAATACAGACTATCTACTAATTGGATCAAATATAAAAGTCAGCCGAATTAGTGTTGATACTGCAAGGAGACGTATTGTGTGAAAAGAAATGGAAGATGTTGTTTAATTGTTGATATATTTATGGTCCACGTCACATATTCAGTTTTGGCGGCATCTCTTCCAGTTTGTCAAAAGGTCTTCTGATCAGGGCTCTATAAATACATATCTAGGGCAGGTATGTAATATTTAATGCAGCCGAACCGTGTATTACAATGCCGTTATGTGATGACTTTCAAAGAGAAAAGCAAGAACACTCGGAATAAAGTATTATTATTATTTTTTTTAATGTTTTCCGATTTCATATCACATAAACACCATATCCCGACGTGCATTGCGGCGTGATTTTAGCCTATCAAAACCTCTGAAAAAAGAAACGTGTCTCTCAGAATCGAAAGAGAAAAACCTATGGGAAAAACACAAAAGCATTGTACACAATTTAAACCAATTAATGTCGTATAATTAACTAGGATAAACTGATGTTTTTTTAGTGGATGAGTAGTGCAGATATCACTGTTAAATCATTTGATCATTGGTTTTATTATGAAAACGGCGAGACCGGAAATACTGTTTTCAACCCGTAACTTTACATGGAAGCTTGCCGCATATACACGTTCTCCTGACGAAATCTCAAATCATCTTCGTAATATCTATCAAACTATAGATCCTACATGTCGACTGGACTGAACTATCCTACAATTTAGGATTTTACAGAGAGGGTTATTTGTGAATAAACAACCCTCTGTAACGTTTGCATTCAACGGGAGCACTCGAGGCCGACAATTTTCAAACGTAATTATAGGTCGTATTAAGCGCTTGAACAAACGACATATTTGGTCGTAATATGGGCTTAAACAATCGACCCATTTGGTCGTATGAGTTGGAGGACTTGTTGGGTAATATGCATAGATGCATAATAAGAACGCTAATATGCATATGAGCGTTGTGGTTTCGCTGGTTCAACCCATCTGAATCGCTTCCTGAAGCAGTCACGTGGTATCGACAGGCAGCGAGGCTTCGTTTGTCATCGATGACGTCACTGGCCCAAAACTATACAAGCCTCGATACAAGCTTCACAAAAAGCTTCGGGGATCACTCGACACACGCTCCGAAGCCTGGCGCAATACATAACACTACTTAATATTCCTAACTCACCTTTTGAAGGCCAGTGAATCAATCATGTGAGCATATTTCTACCGACCATATAAGTTTTGAGGATTTTTTTAAAGGAACCCGGTACAGGAACTCCTCATTTTAGACATTAGCTTGGTTTGGACTTAGGGCTGTCTTGTTCTGCAAATGTCACCCTCCTTAAATGTTTTTGCTAAGGTTAAAGCTAATCTTTGCGTCCAGCAACAAATACCACTGACCTTCCCTGCTCGCATGAAATGAATGCCAGGTTGCATTAATCATCCCAACGCATAGAGAAAATGTCAATTGCTAGATGCAGAGTGATCAGAAGCAGACAGGGGTGTTCTTTAGAAAGATGGCTCCCTCTGAAGAAAATCATCACAACAGGTATATTCTTTGATCAGTCTGCATCCCTCCGAGTCTCAGCAGGTGATCTCTGTTCCTTTAATCAAGCTAATGGAGTCTGTGCGGCTTTCTTTTCATCAGATATACTGTTTTATCCTGATACGCATACCATTTTTTCAACAACAACACAAATCCTGAGGCAGTAGGTGGTAAATGGCTGGTTGGAAGGTGATAGACATGTTCAGGTCATTGAAAGGTCACAAGCTGTTTCTCCAAAACAACTGTGAAAAAGTGAGATCTCCAAAGGAAGGTCCTTAAAACTTGATTATTGTGTTTATTCGTCACATCATCTATGAGTTATCTTTTAGCTCTCTGTTTTGGTTTTCCAGTACACTGTTTTGGTTCACGCTTAATTATTTTGTATCAGCTTTATTTTCATCCTCTGCTTACACCCATTCCCAGTAAGAATTGAAAAACAGCTAAAGACAGAGTTAGCAACTTTTGTGAACAAAGTGGATAATAAGCAGATACTGTTGGAGGAGCAAAAAACACATTTAATATTTGAATAACACCTGCTCATGAATCCAAATAAAGCTAATGTAGTTCTGAGTCTGCTGGATGTGTAAAACGGCGACTATTTGCCTATTTACATTTTTAAGAAAATATTTGTCAGTTTCAAGTGGCCACAAACATGTTAATGATGGTTTAAATTATGCCCAAAAACTCCACAAGTCATTATCACAAGGAATTTTTGAATTGCAAGAACTCACATTTTTTTATTCTCACATTCATCATTTGATCTGCGCCTCTTTGGGGGCCCCCTTGAGTCATTATCTATCAGTCATGATCATTGATTTATGCACTTGTATCACTACCAGAATGTAACAAAATATAAACGATCACAGACTTTGGGAAGAACTTCCTTTAGATAGGTCAGCACGTGATAGAGGGTGCTAGTGATCATGATTGACCGAGGAAATTAAATGTCACAACACAACAAGGATTAATACGACAAATACAAAACAATATTTATGATCAGCGTCCACTTTGCAAGCAGAGGAATATTTACCAGATGATATGCAAGCCCTTGGGAGCACTAGACATCAATCAACCTTGTATCAAAGCCTCACAGGCCTTTTAAAAGTTGTCCCGCCTTGTTCAGCTTCATTTAAAAATCCTTAATAATAATAATAATATATTGGATTTATATAGCGCTTTTATAGTACCCAAAGACGCTTTACAATATGAGGGGGGGGGGGGGGGGTAGATAGACTGGGGCAGGTAGACAACAGACTAAGAAAAACAACAAAAACAACAAAACACAGTGGCAGTCAGGAGGAGGTCGAAAATGAGTGGGGGGGTGTTTTACGGATAGAGAGAGGTGAAAAGA
Organism: Pseudochaenichthys georgianus; assembly: GCF_902827115.2. Classification (NCBI taxonomy): domain Eukaryota; kingdom Metazoa; phylum Chordata; class Actinopteri; order Perciformes; family Channichthyidae; genus Pseudochaenichthys; species Pseudochaenichthys georgianus. Next base: position 18,744,559 of record NC_047522.1, on the reverse strand, counting down.
TGGGTTTTGAGGCGGGACTGGAACAGAGTGAGGGACTCGGACTCACGGAGGTCTTGGGGGAGGGAGTTCCAGAGCTTTGGGGCGGCCACAGAGAAGGCTCTGTCTCCAAGCCTTTCCTTGTCAGAAAAGTCCAATTGTACCCTCCTTCAGGACGTCCAAAGAACCGTCTTCCACCGAAAGAAAAAGACTACTTTCTCCACCGCAGTATACTAATTAATTTTGACAGAGTGATATTGAGGAAGAATTGTCCAAACGGGTTACTAATGCATCACAGCTGCAGGAAAGTGAGCCCAATCTCCAGTTGTCCACCGCTGCCATTAAGCTCTGTGTAAATTACCATCTTAGCATGTCATTGTTTAACAAAGATTGATGTCTAAATTTGCCTGACAGTGGCATGAAACACTCGCTTGTCCATGTCAAACCCATTTTCCCCCTAAGAACACCAAAAACAAAGCTTAAAGCAGCATCTGGCTGCAGAGACAGTTTGGCACTTTAGGTGAGAGGTATTAAGTGGTGAATTTAATGAAGATGCATGGCGCCTGTTGCAGATTTATCTCCTATCGTATGGCCCAGCAGATGCTAATGTAGTGTACAACCTCCACAGCAGAAGCCCCTCATTTCTACACACCGCTGCATCCTCATCACGGCTCAAACTGTGTAGATTTGAGCAGCAGGTCTGTCCCCCCCATCATACCTCAGTGGGAGTTCACAGTATTCACAGGATTACAACCAAGTGTTTGTGTGTGTGTGCTGTCTTATTTGGCGCTGCTTTAACGGCAGATGGTTCATTTTTTATAAATATTAGAGCCCTTCAATCACGGTGTTTTTCAGAAGTTATTTACAACATGCCAGTGAACACAGACTGTGAAAACTGACAGCAGTGTTCCCCAGGAGTATTAGATGTTAGCCAGACATGCTCTCTACAAGGACACTTTAACAGAAATGGATTGAGTCATACATTCAATATGATCTTTTGAACTGAATGTATTCTGTATGCCAGTGTTTCTCAAACTTTGTCATACCAAGGACCACTTAACCAATAAAAAAACACTCGCGGACCACCTAACTCCACAAATATCCAAAATCACATCGTTTTTCTAGAACAGATTATAAATCGCCTGAAAATGGTACAAACAAGTGGAAATATGTGTGCTGAAGGTGTTGCGCTGTGCTATATCATGCAACCGGAAGTTAAACTTAAGCTCGCTCCATTGCGGAGATATTCCCGCGAGAGTGCGGAAAACTTAAATGTATTTATTTATTTCAAATGTGAAATGTTACCAATATACTCACGGACCCCTAGGGGCGCTCACGGACCACCAGTGGTCCGCGGACCACACTTTGAGAAGCACTGCCATTAGCCGCGTTCACACTGCGGTACTTTTCCCACAAAGGGTCATGCGAACTTAGTTCATGATCGAGAACAACACATCACATACTGAAAAGAAGCTGTGAGAAGTAGCTCACCTATCAACAAGAGACTGTGTTGAATTTAATGTGACATTTATAAGGATTGGTGTACTTCAGCTTTTAAACCATTTCAATTTTGCATGACATTACTTTGATTCTTTTTTTGTATTTGTGCAAAAACATATATAACATAAGAAAGACGTCTGTGCACATTCTACTGCATATGTGACAGACATTATAAACAAGAGCACAGCAAAACAGAACAGATAATTAGCCATACATAGATCCTATACAAAATCATATAAAGCAGTAAATAAGAAGTGATTGCAAAGTTTACCATCATCCTCAACATTTCCATTTCTTTCTGTTCTTTTGCCTTTTCGCTTATGCAAAACGCTGTAGATATTAATAGCTGCTGCCATGCAGTGCTGCAAAGTAATGGGCATATTATAAAGTTGTGTGTAGGTTTGAGGTATTCGTTCTTTGAAGTATTCCAATTTTATGTTTCTTATTATACAACAATGTTAAGATGCACAACCTACTCGCAAAATGGAGCCCAGAAAACAGATTTGTTCTAGTTGTCAGCCTCACAGCGTTAAAGTGCTTCCAGTTGGATCTTCCTTTTTAGTAAACTCCCATCACCCCGCAGTGTAAAGTGCCTGAACTACCACAGAGCAGCCAGTGGCATCAGTATTTTTTGAATAACGCACATTAAGCACATGGCCCGTGTTCAACTCACTTTTGAGTCAGTCAGCAGTCTGATATCCAACAAGTAGCCTACACAGGAGACCCAAGACCCTCGAAAGCCTGATTGTATCCCACGCCTGATTTCAGTGCTAATTCAAGCCTCACACCCAATATCATTTGGCGGTAATGTGAAGTTAAAGCAGTGGCAATCTCAAAGGGATCCTTCAGTCCTCACTTCCATATGCTCTGCTTTCAGCCAATTTATATGTGTTCTCTTTAACCTCTGTGTTATCTGGAATTCACAGGCATGAAGGACAGAGGATGAAACTAAATGTTTATTGAGTTGTAAATATTGTAAATGTAATCGTGACGCTGTGCCCCCTCCTTGCGAGACGTTTCCAATTATGGAAGGGTAATAAGCCTCCTTTGTCAGGTCAAATCGCGAGTCGAGCTGTATGATTGCTGCGTTGTTAAGTAAAACGCGAGCGTAAGTGCAGTACGGTCGCAGTCTCCGGGTGGAATTGTCCAGCTATCTGTTCTCCTGAGCACCAAGACGAAGCCATTCCTGCTGAGAAAATATGCCGGTTACAGTCAAAACAGGTCGTTAAGTCCTTATTAGAAGTATCCTTGTGATGTCCTCATTCCTCTCTCTGGTCATTATAGTCTAATTCCGCCTCTTTGTAATTGCTTTCTGTCCCGTGTTAATATTTACGGGGAGATTGTGTTGTGCACACACTTGAGCAGCTTTACGGCAGCGTAAATAAAAACCAAAGATCACACAATGACGGGCAATTAATTACTAACGAAGAGACATGCGTTTTAGTTGTGCAAGTGTAAGGATATTCACATGTGAACCGTGTTTGTGTACTGATGCACAGTAAGTAGAAATGTTGTGTGAGTAAATGCACAAGCAGACATTTATGAGCTTGTGTAAGGATGAGTTAAATGAGACATTCCTCTGCTCTGGGGAGGGAAATAAAGCACATCTGTCCAAACTAAACGCTTGAATTAAAGGATACAGACATGGTTCTTCATAAACATGCCACTCTTAATCTAAAGAAAAATTGTCGATGCAGCCTCCTAACACTGGATGGCATTTAAATGTTATCTCGATGTAATAAACTAAGTTTAAAGGATTTTGTAAGCAGGTTTATTCTGAGTCACAGTCAGACAGAACTTTATATGTAAGATTAAGACTGGTTAGGGGCTACGTCATACATTTGTGTCAGAAACTGAGAAATGGAAGAGAAAATAATGCTCAAAAGCATGTTTGAAGCTGGTCTGATTATGAAGTTAATATTTAGTCACACAAAATAATACAGACATTTCATCGTGGTTCGAAATCTTAATTATGTTGGGTACAGATGTTGTTGCAACTGTGCTTGAATTAACAAAAGATAAAATATTGATACTGTTAACCTCAACAATATTGTCATTATTGGGAATGTTCTTGAATACTTGCATATAGCAATGTTCATTGGGAATAGCATGGTCCAAAAGAAAAGGTGGTGTTAGGTGAGGTCAAATAATACTAGAAAGTATTGGCTTGCAGGCAAAGGGCTCTGTTTTAGGGACAGGGACATTGGTGGTCTTCTTGAATCATGTGGGTGACTACTAGCCTTGTTTGGAATAATCTTTTTGAAAGATGTGCACACCTGAAATAAGATAGGCTTAGGTTCTTTGGCCTTGTGTACCTCCTCACTCAAAGGATCACCAGAGAAAGCAGTAATAATTATCTTGATGTTATACAAATCTATCCAGATATGAATTCAAGAGGTGAACAAACATGAAATGCAAAAGTGAGAAGGTTATTCTTCTTGAATAAGAGTAAGTCCAACTAAAGCACTTTTTTTTTGCCTTTCAAAAGTTCCTACAAGTTCAACTGGAAGCATTTACAAATGTAAATTGCACTGCTCTGAGCAGACACACAGAGGTTGTGAGTGTGAAATTACGGCCTGTGTAGGTGTGCCTAATGGACAGACCGGCAGCTTAATGGTAACACTGACCGGCAGAATGTCAAGAAACGGCTAAAAAAGTGAGCGTTAGGGTCCATTTTCATAAGAGCCATGTGTCCTTATTGAAGTTCAGCTTTAGAAAGTACCAGACTGTGGATGGATTCCGTCAATAATAATTCTCAGATACATGACGATATACATTTAGGGTATTCTGCTATAGCTTACAGTTAATTATTCTTTACATTGTAAGCATTTAGCTGGGTGACCATCAGTAAATGTTCATGTACGGTTTGAGTCTTTCTCTCAGACACAGACAGCAAACACGGTTGATAATGCATCGTGTGGCTGTTTGATAGGCAACCAGCAAAAAAAATTCAAAAAGAAATCCCGATATGCAGCCACTGTCAAAGTCATAGGAACATTTTAGTGCATTTTTAATGATTTGAATAAGATCCATTGCATAGTTGTCAGTTCACTGTCCTAGTTGCAACTGATTTGCAGCTGATTTCACTAGAACTGGAATATTTACTTCATGTTTTGTGAAAAGGCGGCTTCCTTCCCTTTTCTCTGTTTGACATTATAAGCTGTCTCAAATCATTCATTTCTATCCAAGACTGTGTTCCTCTTGCACTGCTTTCCAATAAAATGTCTGAAACCTAGGCATGCTAGATTTTGTACGTTACACATTTGGAAACGGCTCAGGGATCACAAATATTGTAACATATTGACATGGAAACAGTTTGGCCCTTTCTCATTTCATCAAATCCCCCTCCTCGACTCCTCGACTCCTCGGTCCTCCGGTAGTGACCCGGAAATGAATTTCAGCGCGCCATGTTGAAGGACATCTCATTTCTCTAAATGCACTTCGAGGACCGAGGATCGAGCGTCGAGGAGGCTCTCTGGAGGAGCTCTAACCGAGGATACACTGATGGGTCCTCCACGGTCCTCCACGGCTGCTTCGTGGATGCATTTCCGGCAACAGAGATGTTTCAAAGATTCGTGACGTACGGCCGGACTTATCTCAGCCAATGACAGCTCTGCATGCATCCCCTGGATATTATTTTATTAACTGCTTTCATCGCGACGCGATGTTTACAGTGAGAACAGCTGTGAGGTCCATGCAGAAAGCAGAGCAGTGTGTATAATATATATCACTCAGTAGAACAGGCATACTCTTTTTGCTTTAGTTTAGTAGATATCTACAAACAAAGAGTCGATATTTTTCTAAAACCATTTAGTGCTTCACAATAAAATACACCACGGCTGTAGCCTGTTTTAGGAGCTGTATATGCGTGTGTGTGGTGTAGGTGTGTGTGGTACAGTGTGTGCGTAGATGCAGCGGACAGACAGGTCTCAGTTGGTTTGGTGTCCTCTGCTTACTTTTAATACTTGTAAATAAAACTTTTGGCCCGTAATTTATTTTCCACATTGTAGCGACCAGAGAGGGGGGGGGGGGATATATCCAGTCTCTGATAGTGTTACGTTATTTTGAGAGTGCTCTGCTTGATTCTGAAATTGTATATATTTATATAAATATATACATATATATATGTGTGTGTGTGTCCGCATCTGTAGCCATTATTGTCTCATGACACCGCACTGTGAATGAATCAAAGTAAATATATAATCATCATGAACACATCTGTCCATCAGACAGAGGGCTGCTGCCTCCTGTCATCATTAATGGACGTCTCTTTAAAATGACCACTCAGAGGAGAGGAGTTCTCATTTCTCTAACTGCCTGCTGCTTCCCCTCCTCTCTCCTCGGTTCCCCTCCTCGGCTCCTCCGCTCGCATCTCCTGTGGGCGGGACTAAGTATCGAGGAGGGGAGTCGAGGAGGGGAGTCGAGGAGGGGAGTTCGAGAAATGAGAAAGGGCCTATATTGACACACCACTAGAACAAGAAAGAAAAAAAATCAAGCTCCACCAGACTTATTTGAGAATGGTGATCCAGATAAAATGTTAAAATCATAATAATATGTAAAAAGTGCAAACATTTTCAGTTATTGTGGGCTTCAAGGTGTTTTGTTGCTCTTAAAGTGTTGGGACATGGTTGTTGTTGTTGTTGTTGTTGTTGTTGTTATTATTGTTGTTAGTGTTGTTATTTTTCATCAGGGGGTATACGAAGCAGGATTTTCGCTTAGCCGGCTAACTTCAGGGAAAACTCGGGGTTTCCGGTCCTACGAAGCTGGTTCTCTTTTTAGCAGGCTAGATCTCCATGGTAACTTATGCTGTGCGGCTAACCTGGGGGGTATACTACGAAGCAGGATTTTCGTTTAGCAAGATGACTTCTGGGATTTCTGGTACTACGAAGCTGGTTCACTTTTTAGCGGGCTAGATCTCCATGGTGACTTATTCTGGAACCTAGTCTGTGCTCCGAAGCAAGGGCGCCGGAAGCGGGGGGGCCAGTGGGCCCCCCGCTTTACAACCCTGCCCCACATTTTCGCAGCAGCGGATGCCGCGGAACACTGTACACATCCCGTTTCAATAATTCCCTTCTTCTCTAAAGTCGCATCTAAAAAGAATGCCATCTGACCGAGCTGTGTATATTTTGTTATTTTTTATTGTTATATTCAATCTCATTAGCTACAGGCATGTTTTAAGCTTGTAAAGGGAAGAACACAGCTCGCCTCTCACTCGCCACTCTGCTCTTCCACAGCGCCGCTTCCCCTCCCTCCGCTGACATTATGAATGTAAGGCATAGTAATTATAGATAACACGGCAGGGTCCGTTACAGTTTGTATTCATCTGATTTCAATTAAACAAAGTCTTGGCTTTCAGAATATTAAACTTGTTTTGGCAAATTCAGATGATAAATACAGCTTTGAAGCTTTTAACGGCATAATTACAAGCGGAGAACGAAGTAACTTGACGTCACAACAAGCATAACAACAGCCGGTGTTTCTCCTGGGGGGTATACAACGAAGCAGGATTTTCGCTTAGCCGGCTAAATTCAGGGAAAACTCCGGCTTTCCGGTCCTACGAAGCTAGTTCTCTTTTTAGCAGGCTAGATCTCCATGGTAACTTATGCTTAGCGGCTAACATGGTCGGGACCAGGGGGGTATACTACGAAGCAGGATTTTCGCTTAGCCGGCTAAATTCAGGGAAAACTCCGGCTTTCCGGTCATCCGAAGCTGGTTCTCTTTTTAGCAGGCTAGATCTCCATGGTAATATATGCTAAGCAGCTAACCTGGTCGGGACCAGGTTAGGTTGCAGGCTAAGAGCTCAACTCAGTGAAAGCACCGCCTGCTGACCAATCAGAGCTCAGTGTGCGGAGTTTAAAGCGATCAAGTCATATTACAGGAGAAAGGAAATACAGAAAAGCTGCCGTTGCAGGAAAGACGGCCGGCAAAAATCACCGACTGTGTGAACGTGAACATTAATAGAATATCACCTCCATCTTCAGAGCAATCTGACTATTATAACATTAGCGTTAAGAAAGCTTACTTAAATATCGGCCACAACATAAGTAACCGGATCAGAGTACATTAAGTATATATATATATATGAAGCATATCACTTCATAATGTATCACATATCTCCTGTAAGGAAATATTTGTATGTATTCATGTTAGTAAACTATGAAGAAGCTTAAAAGGGGAAAATGATTTGTGTAGAAAACTGAGCTGGTTTTGGGCCTGTGAACATGTGGTTTTTTGAGGACAAAGGAAGAAGGGGGGAAGGTGAGGAGTTAACATGCAGTCAATTCAGATCTAGGAGATAATGAAGCTGAGCTACTGGGATTGGGGAACTTAAGATGTGAGGTGTTGATGATAATTTGGGCAGCCAATCACGGAGGTCTGGAAGGGAGGCGCAGATAACTCCTCCTCTTGTAAGCGAGGTATTTAGACAGGAACCACTCTGTGTTCAGTCTCTTTCCTCTGGCTGGCTGGCTCACGTGAGTATCAGGTAAATGTGGGATCCCACAGATCTGTATTTATTTTGTACTGTATTTGATTGTATTGCATTGTCTTATTACCATTAAAGTAGATTATTGTTATCGGTTAATTGTATGCTCTGGACTCCTTCCTGTAATATAACCAGCTTGTTTAGGGACGCGCTGAGATTTGAAAAAGCGGACTAGTTGTCCATTCAAATCTCCATCACTCCTTATCTGAGTCAGCTGAGCAGTATCTGGCCGTGCAACACTCACAGTGTCACATACTGTATGCAGAAGTATTATTTTAAGCAACACATTAAATTGACGAAACACTCGAGACAAATGTAATTAAAGTCAGATCGTGTCTTAGACGGGGCAGTGATATCATAAACCTGTTAATGTACGCATTCAAACACTTTTTCTTTTGCCAGCTGTATTCACCTTGCAGGTGCAGCTCTGTGGCTTTGATCCTGGATAAAGTGTTTAAGTCATGGATGTTTAAAGTTTAACTTCTTCATTTTTGACGAGTATTAACGTTCACTTTTCATTCAGGAAGTATGACGCTGCGCTGTCAGTGCGCTTCTCCATGTTTGTGATTGGTCGAATGCTCCAGATACCACCCCTTTCATGTGAACGCGCACCTAACTAGATAGGACACGGCTGGCTTGAGCGATCCACTTGATAACCAGCTTAGCGAGAGCGCGTATGTTTTGGATTAGGCCAACCGGCTAACTCAAACATATCCAGGTTAGGTTGAACCAGCTTCGTAGTATAGGCCCCAGGTTAGGTTGCAGGCTAAGAGCTCAACTCAGTGAAAGCACTGCCTGCTGACCAATCAGAGCTCAGTGTGCGGAGTTTAAAGCGATCAAGTCATATTACAGGAGAAAGGAAATACAGAAAAGCTGCCGTTGCAGGAAAGACGGCCGGCAAAAATCACCGACTGTGTGAACGTGAACATTAATAGAATATCACCTCCATCTTCAGAGCAATCTGACTATTATAACATTAGCGTTAAGAAAGCTTACTTACATATCTGTCACAACATAAGTAACCGGATCAGAGTAACATTAAGTAGGGAGACCAGGGACAGTTGTAACACGGGTTGGTTGTAACACCTTCAATATCTCCAATCACAAACAAGCTGGTAAGATCGTTGAGAAAAAAAGGAGCCACGTTTGAATTTCTCGCGTAAGTTATCAGCAAAAGTGTCTTTCTGAGGTAAAATATTAACTAAAATGATATGATGTATTTTTTGGATACTGTCTTCGGTTCAAATATCTAGGAATCCAAACTAGTATTATTAGAATCACTGTTTTGTAAGCTAAAAATATAACTAGCTAAATATGGGTCAAGCTAGCAACCAGGCAGGTTCACAGGGGGTGGAAGCAAGACTGGTGGTCCTGGGACGGTTGTAACATGGCACATTTACAATGATGGCTCATTTGCTTGAATGATCAATTGTTCTTTCAAGCATACAGTTGTATTGTTGGTTGGTGTGCATTATCCCTGTACAAATAAACAGAATATAATACTGTACAGTAGATCTAAAGTGTGTGTGTGTGTGTGTGTGTGTGTGTGTGTGTGTGTGTGTGTGTGTGTGTGTGTGTGTGTGTGTGTGTGTGTGTGTGTGTGTGTGTGTGTGTGTGTGTGTGTGTGTGTGTGTGTGTGTGTGTGTGTGTGTGTGTGTGTGTGTGTGTGTGTGTGTGTGTGTGTGTGTGTGTGTGTGTGTGTGTGTGTGTGTGTGTGTGTGTGTGTGTGTGTTTACAGTATGCCAAATGTCAGAAAGAGGAAGACAGATAGGGGAGTGCCACTTGCTCTGCTGCAGAGGGCCTCAAATGGAGTTGAGAAGGGCCAATCATTCAGGGAAGTGGCAAAGTCCCTGGATATATGCCATGTCACCCTGTACCGGTTCCATACAAAGAGGCTGAGGTTGGAGAGTCAGGGATCACAAACACCCCCAAGAGTAGGCTACTGGACACCAAAGAAGGTGTTCTCAACAGAGCAGGAGATGATTTTGAAAGACTACCTGATGGAGGCAGCTGATTTATATGATGGTCTCAGCTCAAAGGAGGCAGGTCCACATCATTAAGGTAGAATAATAGGCTATCTATACTGAACAAAAGGAAAGTAAGTGATCAAATATGTTGAGGCCTAGTGAACAGACAAGTGAAATATTTTCCAATGTATATTCATTTTAGGTGCGGAAGTTTGCCTATGAATTGGCAAAGAACTACGAATGCAACTTCCCTCAAACCTGGGCAGAGAAAGAGATGGCCGGAGCTAACTGGCTCACAACGTTTTTGAAGCGGCACCCTACCCTCTCCATACGCAGACCTCAGGCTACCAGTCTCTCACGGGCTACAAGCTTCAACCGAACAAATGTCAACAAGTTTTTTGACAACCTGTCTGCTGTCCTGACGAAGCATGGTTTTGTCACACAGGACATTTGGAATATGGACGAAACCGGAGTCACAACTGTCCAAAACCCTGGGAAGATTGTGGCCAGAAAAGGGACCAAACAAGTATGTGTGGGCTGGACTGTATAGTTTAATTTACAGGAAAGGAGTGAGCAGAGGGTTGAGTTGTCCATTCTTGTTCTGTTTTCTCTGACTATCTTCCTCCTGAACACCCTCTCAAGCTGCTGTGTGTCAGACTTTCATTTGCTCGCGCTACTAAAGAGACACGTTACCATGGAAACCAAACAATGGTGGAGCTGTATTGAAGTCCGAGTGGACACAGTAACATTTGGTGCGTTATGTTAGAATGAAACAAATCAGATTTAGTCAGAAATCGGGAGAAATGCGGGATAAATATGACCCCGGGAGGAAAACGGGAGTCTCCCGCGAAAATCGGGAGGGTTGGCACACACACACGCACTTTTTGCCCCCCCCACTTCTGAAATGAATCCGGCGCCGCTGCTCCGAAGCGGGATAGGTTCCAGGAGGATAAGAGATAAACTCAGCGAAAGCACCACGCCTGCTGACTCATCAGAGCTCAGTGTGCGGAGGAAATACAGTTTAAACTGCCGTTGCAGGAAAGACCGCCGGCCAAAATCACCGACTGTGTGAACATGAAAATGAATAGAACATCTCCCATCTTCAGAGCAATCTGACTATTATAACTATTATACTATTAGGCTATGTTAAGAAAGCTTAATTAAATATCTGCCACAACATAAGTAACCGGATCAAAGTAACATTACCAGTGGCGGCTGGTGGAAAATATTTTTGGTGGGGCTATTGATAGAGTGAGTAAAACAATTTTTTTTTGGGATAAATGACCCCTTAAATTAGAACTTCTGGTGATGTAATGGCGCGTTTCCAGTGCAGCGTGGAGCTCGCTATGCTGCGTTCAGACCGAACGCGATGCGAATATTCGCTTCCCTCTCAACGCTCCTATCGCATCGCTCTAGTCGCTCGAGTTTCACCTCAGCTGCCAGCTGTGTTTACTCGCATCATTCAACAACACACTCTCACTCCCTAAGCGTCCAATAGCGACGTTTGGTCAGTGTCCGTGGCGTCCAATTGTGACGCTCCTAGGCTCCTTCAGCGTCATAAAGGGACGCAAATAGCTTTCAACTGATTGCAATGTATTCCCATCTGCGTCGGGATTTGACGCTCGTGGAAGCACGGCATTCGTTTATGTCGGCTGCCCTTAAAGGTAATGTGAGCGTCCATTCCCAGGAGTAAAGGATGGCAGAAGACACTACACTACCCAGAATCCCCAGCTATCGTTTGGACTACACCATGTGCTCTTGACAAACCCCGTGATAGTCCTCAAGCTCTGTGATTGGAGAGTGTGCTCCGAGGGTTAAGCCGATTCTCGAACAGCACTTGAAATGGGATGGAACCACGGCAGACTGTCCAAAACTGGATTTGAACGGGTCCACCGCGTCCCCCCTCCCCCACCCCGTCCCCAGAACTACACATGCTGGCTATTCTGTTTCGCAACATGTTCTCTATGGCACGTCTCTACTGGGAGTTGTAGTTTTAAAAGACGTTTTCGTATTTCCCATAATAAGAAGTTGCCAGTATTAAACTGTGTACATCCCTGGAGGTTTAGGGGACAGGAAACACTCATATTTAAAACATATAATTAATAAATGGGTGAAAATTGCTTGTGCCCATAATGGGCAGCATTAATATATATATACCCACATGCCAGCTAAGGTCAGAAGAGCTTTATTCAACAGCTGGTCTTATGTGTGTGACCCCTGTGATAACATTACATTACATTAATTGATAAGCCTGAAACATGCACTTGTCAAGGTTCAGATGCACATTTTGCAAATATGGCAGTAGCCATCGATCAGCTTAAGATAAGATATACTTTATTGATCCCAAGTTGGAACATTTGCGTTACATCAGCATGTGTAACAGTTAAATATGCAGTTGTGTTTATTTGAAAATCATTTAGTATAATCACACAAATTCTGTGTTTTATATTCAACAATTCTGTGTTCTTTATTTATTGATTGTTCAATACCTGACAAGGCCGGAGATTAAATATCTACATACATCTTATAAGAGTATAATAAATTATGTATAATATCAGTTAAAATAAGTGCTTCAACATAGTTAACATTGCTGGAGGTATGCACAAATATTGATAGATGTCTTGTAATGCACTATTGAGGAACCTGCAACCCAAGTTTTTCATTCAGTGCAGAACTACACCACAGTTGTATAGGCCTATATGATATGTCAATAAAACTTAGAAAATCTTGAAATCTTGAAAGGGATGTGCAAAATAGTCATTACATACAGTCTTTAATTAACAATTAGTAGAGAATAACGAGTAATGAATATACTTTATAGGGATCGTATTAATATCTAATAATACAAATATTGAAATTCAATAACATGCTTTAACCACCAGGTGTCCCTTTATATCAGCTGTGCACCTTTATGGTGTAAATACAGCCTATCTACCAATTGGATCAAATATAAAAGTGAGCCGAATTAGTGTTGATACTGCAAGGAGACGTATTGTGTGAAAAGAAATGTAAGATGTTGTTTAATGGCTGATATATTTATGATCCACGTCACGTTTTCAGTTCCTCATGTTTGTCTTCTCATCAGGGCTCTATAAATACAGAACTACGGCAGATATGTAATATGTAATGCAGCCGAACCGTGTATTACAATGCCATTATGTGATGACTTTCAAAGAGAAAACCAAGCACACTCGGAATAAGGTATTATTATTATTTTGGTCTGTTTCCGGAATTTGTTAATGACGATGTGCTCTGAGATGTGAGACTGGAATTGCACAGGGGGGAAATAACGTAGGCTATCTTTAGATGCGGATTTTGTTAAACTAATATGTTTAGGCTGTGGACCAACACTATACATTGACGGGGAAGGGGGTAGCAATAAAGATAACACCATTAAACAGTTACACAACATAACAGAAATAATATCGATAGCAGCGTCCCTAGCAACCACCTTGGTAACAATGAAAACGTCGCGATTTCCTGAAGTAATCTTCGTAATAACTAGCAAACTAAAGATCATGTACATCCACTGCACACATAATCTGAAATAACAACTCATATTTCTCGCATCAAATGACATCAAAACGCATTTTAATGGCCAAACTAACTTTAAAATAGGCATTTTCTACCGAGAATAAAACGAATTTCGGCCATGTTTTCTTTTTCTGCAGGGAGAAATTTGAAGATCACGTGACATAGACGCCAGCCATCGGAATGAATGGTGAAAAAAACGGGGTTTGTCAAACAGAGCACATGGTGTAGGCCAAACGATAGCTGGGGATTCTGGGTAGTGTAGTGTCTTCTGCCATCCTTTACTCATAAACATATTTGTTTCTCCGAATCGAAGGGGAAAAATACAAAAGCATTGCACACAATTTAAACCAATCAATGTTGTGTAATTAACAAGGATAATCTGGTGTTTTTTAGTCGATGAGTAGTGCAGATATCACTGTAAAATCAATCGACAGTAAGAGGAGTACTTACTTCCGGGTGTAAAATTCTCCGTTATCCAATGGGAATGGATGCTCACATTGCCTTTAAGGGCAGCCGGCATAAACGAATGCCGTGCTTCCATGAGCGTCAAATCCCGACGCAGATGGGAATACATTGCAATCAGTTGAAAGCTATTTGCGTCCCTTTATGACGCTGAAGGAGCCTAGGAGCGTCACAATTGGACGCCACAGACACTGACCAAACGTCGCTATTGGACGCTTAGGGAGTGAGAGTGTGTTGCATTCAAACAAGACGCGCTGGCTCGGGAGCTACAACTACAACAACATGAACATATTTTACCGTGATTAAATTGTAATACACGTTTCTAAATGATGCCGACGTAACAACATACTGATACCGGTTAGTAAAAACCATGAATTAATGCTTTAACAAGTCTGCAGACAGACGGCAGGCGAAAAACCTTTTAGAATGCTTGTTTCCTGAATGGAGCTTGGCTAAGCTAACGCTATATATGCTCCGACCGTCCACACTCACAACAACGGCCTACAAACATAAATAAACCAGCGACTGTATTCTCCATGACACAGACAGTCTGTGGTTTGTACTTGTTTAACTTTTGTCTAGTTTCTGAACAGATCGTATCTGTCCCCGGCTGTTTGAAGAGCAAGCATGTGAAACAAAATATAGCATTTACCTGTTTGCATCCAGCTAGCCATGTGAGAAGCCTTGTTGATACGTTTTGTCTTTTTCACGAGCTTGCTGTGATATATACAAATCGGGTTGGTCCGGTCCAAGGTCTTTAAGTATCAATTTATCTCCCAAACTTCTCCTTTCAAAAGGATTGGAGAGTAGCTCTTGGGCGGACCGAGGTTCCGGCGACTCCACCTGCACACCATTCTCATCCAAATACTGCGTCACCTTGGTCACTCACGAGTCTAAAAAACAACTCACGTCAACGCACGTAAGCAACATGGGCGCCAACGTAAGCGCCCATGTGATCAAAATATTTGACGCCGCTGATTGGCTGAAATTATGTTTCGGCGGCACAGTTTACTATTGAGACTTTTGCAACGTGCTGGTTGCTGCTGTTTGGCTCGAGGGCTCTGTCCGGTAATGATAAACTAATGGCCAAGGCAGGCCAGGCAGGAAACAGGTGACTTATCAGTAACTTTAGACATCGTAACACGATTTTAAACGAGATTGTATTGTAGATTATACATTTTTGTGATACCAATTGTATGATATTTACCTTGTTCATTAAAAATTTAAATATAAAATATATATATTTTTTAAATATATTTTTTTTAAATATATTTTTTTTTATTTAATTTGTATTTATTTTTATTTTGTATCTGGCAAGAGGTGGGGCGGCGCCCCTATGGGCCGGCCGCCACTGAACATTACGTAGCCTACAGTCAGCGGCACTGAGTGCAGACGTCGATGTGTCCCATTATCATTCATATCACATCATATCACATCATAATGTATCATATAGGCCTATTTCCTTATCTGAGCTTAGCTGAGCCGTATCTGGCTGTGCAACCAACCTGATCTCACCAGAATGCGTGACTCCACCACGACTCCTTAACACCACAATGTGTGGTGGAGTCACGAACTTTGTTACATTTACGTGTCGGCACCACGCAAACAACCCCAATGTAAAGTGAATGAGGCTCCTTTGTCGTGGTGCACACACGCATTTCTACAATGTCCCGCAGTGAGGTTTTATTCTATAAAACGTTTTTTAAATCTACTTTATAGCTTGTAGTAACTCACGGGAGGCTTCTTTTATTTTATTTGTATTCATAATTATTTTTATTTTTCGTCAGAATGTAAAAATTACATTAGTTACGAATTTGTGTTCTCAAAAAACAGTGCATTGTGTGTAATGCAACTGTGATTTTTATCAAATTAGTTAGTTTTTGGAAGGCCAGAGCTTCAGCTGTGTCAAATAGATTGTTCCCTTTAGTTAACGTTATTTAAAAGACAATGATCATGTCCCCTCTATTGTATTACGAGCGTCCATTGGATAACGGAGAATTGTACACCCGGAAGTAAGTATTCTCCTTACTGTCGATTGATTTTATAGTGATATCTGCACTACTCATCGACTAAAAAAACACCTGATTATCCTTGTTAATTACACAACATTGATTGGTTTGAATTGTGTACAATGCTTTTGTATTTTCCCCCGTCGATTCGGAGAAACAAATGTTTTTTCTGAGTTTTAGGATGGCCGAAGACACTACACTACCCAGAATCCTCAGCTATCGTTTGGGACTACACCATGTGCTTAGCTTGACAAACCCCGTGATCAGTCCTCAACCTCTGTGATTGGATGGTGGAGACTAAATATTTATCTGCAGATCCGTTTAAAGCATATTCATTACTCGTTATTCTCTAATAGTTAATTAAAGACTGTATATAATTGCTATTTTGTACATCCCTTTCAAGATTTCAAGATTTTCTAAGGTTTATTGACATATCATATACACAACAGTGTAGTTATGCAATGAATGAAAAACTTGGGTCACAGGTTCCTCAACAGTGCATTACAAGACATCAATATGTGTGTACCTCCACCATTACACTGTCGTATTCTGCACATTTCTTATTCTATCTACATACATAAGAGTATAATTAATGTGTATAATATCAGTTAAAATAAGTGCTTCAACATAGTTAACATTGCAGGAAAGTTGATTGCCAAGTTACAAAACAAACCATGCAATTTAGACTTTGTCAGGCTTAATATTTATCTGTAGATAGATACCCCCAAAGCTTGTATCCTATTTAAAAGAAGATCTTAACCTAACTTTATTGTGAAATTAAAACAGAACCGTAAAAGAATAGTTTCCGGTCTATTCTGATGCCCGATCTCTGGAGATAAATAAAGAACTACGACAGATGTGTAATATTTAATGCAGCTAAACCATTTATTACAATGCATTCATGTGATGACTTTCAAAGAGTAAAGCAAGCACTGCTGAATAAAGTATGATTTTCTCTTTTACGAAACGTTTTTTTTTTTCATATGGAATGCAGTTGGAGGTCAAACAATCAAAGAGCTTGAGGACTGATCACGGGGTTTGTCAAGCTAAGCACATGGTGTAGTCCCAAACGATAGCTGAGGATTCTGGGTAGGATAATCTGGTGTTTTTTAGTCGATGAGTAGTTCAGATATCACTGTAAAATCAATCGACAGTAAGGAGAAAACTTACTTCCTGGTGTAAAATTCTCCGTTATCCAATGGGAATGGACGCTCGTAATACAATAGGGGACATGGTCATTATCTTTTAAATAACGTTAACTAAAGGGAACAATCTATTTGACACACCTGAAGCTCTGGCCTTCCTTAAAAACTAACTAATTTAATAAAAATCACAGTTGCATTACACACAATGCACTGTTTTTTGAGAACACAAATTCGTAACTAATGTAATTTTTACATTCTGACGAAAAATAAAAATAATTATGAATACAAATAAAATAAAAGAAGCCTCCCGTGAGTTACTACAAGCTATAAAGTAGATTTAAAAAACGTTTTATAGAATAAAAGCTCACTGCGGGACGTTGTAGAAATGCGTGTGTGCACCACGACAAAGGAGCCTCATTCACTTTAAATAGGGGTTGTTTGCGTGGTGCCGATACGTAAATGTAACAAAGTTCGTGACTCCACCACGCATTGTGGTGTTAAGAAGTCATGGTGGAGTCACGCATTCTGGTGAGATCAGGTTGCGTGCAACACTCACAGTGTCACATACTGTATGCATAAGTATTATTTTAAGCAACACATTAAGTTGACGAAACACTCGAGTCAAATGTAATTAAAGTCAGATCCACTCGTGTCTTAGACGGGGCAGTGATATCATATACCTGTTAATGTACGCATTCAAACATTTGTTCTTTTACCAGCTGTAGTCACCTTGCAGGTGCAGCTATGTTGCTTTTATCCTGGATAAAGTGTTTAAGTCATGGATGTTTAAAGTTTAACTTCTTCATATTTGTCTAATTATATAGTTGACTTTTCATTCAGGAAGTATGACGCTGCGCTGTCAGTATGCTTCTCCATGTTTGCGATTGGTCGAATGCTCCAAATACCACCCCTTCATGTCGGCTGGCTTGAGCGATCCACTTGATAACCCGCGTTGCAGTACCGTTTAGCGAGAGCGCGTATGTTTTGGATTAGGCCAACCGTCTAACTCAAACATATCCAGGTTAGGTTGAACCAGCTTCGTAGTACAGGCCTCTGATGTACATGAACTCTTGTGCCACACAGTTTACCATCACAGATATTTTTACATGAATGTGTTGTTCTCTTATTGACTGTAGGTGTACTTTCTTCTAAGGAAAAAAGTCCGCAGGCAATCCTCAGCAAGAAGGACCCAGACAGAGATTAACAGCCGAACAGACTCATTTTCTCCGTCAGGGAAAAGTCTACACTTTTGCTCTCCCTGCCTTCTTCCCTGTAAAGGGGGGTCAGTAGACACTGAGCTGTACTTAGTGAAAGATGTATGAGCACAACTGTAAAGACAAGAGCCTAAGGGGAAGAAATGTAAAGTGGGAGGGAAATCATTAGCTTTGTTTGCATGTTCTCTCTCAATTACGTGTCTCCCAAGTTTGGCAGAGCAGGGAAAAAAGAAGACGATCCGCAGCTTGGATTACAATTTATCACTGGCTTTTCTGAAAAAAAAGCGTCCTCGACTGAAGCTGCCTGAATTACAGCTCTCCGCTCAGCCCCTGCCCAGGCACAATCACAAAGCCACATTTCATGGCGAGGGGGGACGTAGGCACCTCCGCATTGTGACAAAACTATTGCTCATTCCACCTCTCAATATTTATCATTGTACAATTTCCCCCCAACGCCTCGCTCTCCGAGGGCATGATTTATGACACGCTCAACCTCAGCCTCATCAGAACCACGACGTGTTCATCACAAAGACTTTCATAGGCATCGCTTTTGTTTAATCTGAAAAGTGGGAGAGGGGAGGAACAAGGAGAAGGAGCGGCAGACAGAGAGGTGGAGATAGATGGGAATCTGCAACCGGAGAGAGTGAAGCAGACTAAAGGGAAGAGAGAAAGTATAGTCGGCATCCACTTATCTATACATCAAAGAGGTGACACTCCCTTGCAAATTTGCTAAAGCTCATTTGTAATGTTTTCCGCTTGTCACTGGCCTTAATGCGCACAGTCGCAGCCTGTCACATGATCAATGGGAAGAGAGGGAAGTTACATCTCACCATTAAACGCTTTTGACTCGCAATATGCAAAGCCCGGCTGCTATGACTGATGCTTTTCTGCGCCAGCTGGGGGGGGAGTTGTCAGAAAGATTATAAATTGCACTTGTGGTGCACAACGGTAGGCGCACTCCTCTGCATGTAAAAGCAAAGGCTTTGTTGAGCAGTATTTCAAAGTCACCCTGGGCCTTCGAAGCCTCCGAAGCCTCTGCAGGCTGCTGGGACTCCAGCCAGCTGTAATGTGAGTGGAATCAGAGCTTTTTATATCCACTTTGCTTCACACACACCTCTAATGATTATGCAGTGATTATTAACTGTCTACGGGGTCGAGAGGTCCTTCCTTCAAATCAGTGCCTAATTTGCCAATATGGTCATTTATGGATAAAGAATAAGGAAATTCCTCTGTACCCCGTGGAGTCCTGAGGAGCATTTCTGGTTGTGGTTTGCATGGCCTGTAGAAGTTATAACTATGAGAGAGAAAGTGTGCATGCATATTGCTGACTGAGATTGCACATTGGAAAACACCTAGGTGCTAGCTGTTCAAATTAAACAAAACTTAACAAAAATGTCATCACAAACAACTATTTATGTACATTTAATAATAAGCGCATACAGAATAATCACTGAAAATCACCAGTGGGAATCGTCTAGCCTAGCATACCTGCTTAGCCTTTTTCACATGACCGCTAACAAAATGTTGCTAACCTTTCACCATGGTTTGCGTTGAGTGTAGCAGACCTTTTGACATGCTTAGCGTAGCTTCCTTAGCAGTTGCTGCAGAGTTTCTCATTGTCCAGTTGGGTCACGTGTGCTTTTAATCATCCATGGCGCTTGTAGTTTTGTAAGATCACTGCTAACTAACTGGCTAATGAGTCATTAGCCAGGAAGATACCTTGTGGCGTAACAGAGTAGACACTTTGTTTCATTTGTTTTGGGCAGGCATGTGAGGATGTGGGTTTGCACTCCTACTTGTTTCATGGTATTTGTGCGTATATTGCACATATGTTAGAGAGAAAGGGATCCGTCTTCAGTTGATATTCCTGAGGTTTCTTCCATTTCTTCTTCTGCTTGTGTTTTCGAGCGTGGGTCAGAGAAGGTCAGACTTGTGATTTGTATTATTGTGCTGTAAATACAATTAATGTGAGTTGACTACACACGTTCTCTTCTCTGAGTCAGTTTGCCCCCTCCTGAGAGTGGCCACATCAAGTCAAACACGATTAACATTGCATTCATCATGGTTATTATACACTTATTGGATCTTTCAGGGAACTCCCCTGAAACACACTCCATACTGAGGCATTATTCAAAACAGTTCAATCCGCGAGGTAATTAAAGTCTATCAAAGCATAATCATCAATTATCTATGTGTCGGACTCGTTATCTAGTTTTGGCTTCCACTAAACACCCCGACTGTTTCAATTCAAATGGAATGTAACATCCTCAGCTATAGTGGTACTTGACAGGCAGCAGAATGAAGCAGACTGTGGTGGAAAGGAAAGGTCTTTAATGTTCAGCATGCTGGGGGTTAGGGACCCGTTTGATATCACCTGATTATTGGTGGTATAAAAGATGACAAGATCACATTAAAGGTGCATTTAGACATGGAGGATTCCAACATATGTTATGACAGAAGCGTAATTCTCCTCCTAGACAAGTATCCTAAAAGAATATACATTTTAGAATACCTGAAGACCCTTTTTTTTGGTGGACAATTGTAAACTGGAACTCTGCTTTGCTGTTGCATTAAGAGCACATGTTGCTCTTGACTCGTATTCGCACATTTAAATTGTATTTAAATAGTTTTACTTACTGTAATGTATTGACAAATGTTGTCCATAAAGATAGTTCAAATTTCAAGCCTTTTTTTTAAACAGTAAAAATACAACAAAACAGAAATTGCCTTAAATCCACAACAGCGTATTTTTGTTGTTTTTTTCAAATATTTTTCAATTTAATAATTATTTGGCTTGTTTGTTTTAGCCCCTGCTGTTTTTTTGTTATTATTATAACCTGAAAAGCTTGTTTTTGTGTGCTTATTTGTATGTTTCAGCACTGATTTATACTGCTGGATTAACTGAAAGTATTTGTCATATAAATACAACACGCAAAATACAGCTTGACTCCATTACCTTAGATTTAACAGGGGTCGGCAACAGGCGGACCGCGGTCCGGATCCGGACCCAGATGCCGACCTATACGGACCCGGACCTATAATCAATACATTAATAGGGGAATTCAATTTTGACGGGACAATTCTATTTTAACCGCTGCCGACAGGGGGCGAGTGAGCGATACAGGGAGAGAAACACAGAAGAAGATACAAGAGAGCGGAGAGGAAAGTGAGTGAAGAGAATAATTAGCGATACAGGGAGAGAAACACAGAAGAAGAGATGAGAGCGCGGCAGATAGGAAAGTGAGTGAAGAGAATAATTAGCGATACAGGGAGAGAAGCGGAGAGGAGAGTGAACAGGCCTGTTAGTTGGCAGACAGGGAGAGACAATAATTACACATGGCGCTCTCAAGAAGAGGAAAGTGGACAGTGAGAACAGAGCTTTTAACCCTGAGTGGACTCATTCATGTTCATCCTGCTGGGAGCACAGAGCCCAGTGTGGCTCATTTGTTCAGAGACCGTGGCACTCATTAAAGTGCCAAAACGCCCCTATGAGACAAAACACAAAGTGTTTGACCAAACATTCCCTCTCAAGTCAGAACTGAGCTCACAAAAAATAAGCAGTCTCAGAGCCCAATATGATCAGTCCACCAGGATCTAAATTAAACGAAATATCGTTCCAGGGCAGGCTAACCGAGGCCTAACCAATGAGCCCCTGCATGTGTGTATGAGAAATGGCCCTGACACGCCCAGATCTAAACTCCTGGCAGGACAAGCTCCAGCTTCATTCTCAACACATTCCTCACTCCCAGGTCGACCTATGTTGACGTTATGTCAAGTTCCCCTGCCGGCTTTTTCCAACGCAAGGGGGGGGGGGGGGCATTAGAGTCCATTTTCAACGCAAGGGGGGGGGGGCCCTTAGCGTCCATTTTCAGCTTTCCGGGATGTCCATATGCTTCTATGGACGCTCATGGAAGCACGGCATTCGTTTGTGTCAACTGCCCTTAAAGGCAATGTGAGCGTCCATTCTCATTGGATAACGGAGAATTGTACACCCGGAAGTACGTATTCCCCTTACTGACGATTGATTTTACAGTGATATCTGCACTACTCATCGACTAAAAAACGCCAGATTATCCTTGTTAATTACACAACATTGATTGGTTTAAATTGTGTGCAATGCTTTTGTATTTTTTCCCCTTCGATTCGGAGAAACAAATCTTTTTTCGGAGTAAAGGATGGCAGAAGACACTACGCTACCCAGAATCCCCAGCTATCGTTTGGACTACACCATTTGCTCTGTTTGAAGTCACCTTCAAATTTCTCCCTGCAGAAAAAAAACATGGCGTTTTGATGTCCATTGGATTGCGAGAAATATGAGTTGTTATTTCAGATGATGTGTGCAGTGGATGGACATGATCTTTAGTTGCTAGTTATTACGAAGATTACTTCAGGAAATTGCGTCCACGTTTTCATTGTTACCAAGGTTGGTTTGCTAGGGACGCTGCTATCGATATTATTTCTATGTGTTGTAACTGTTTAATGGTGTATCTTTATTGCTACCCCTTCCCCGTCAATGTATAGTGTTGGTCCACAGCGCAAACGTATTAGTTAACAAAATCCGCATCTAAAGATACGTTAGTTTCCCCTGTGCAATTCCAGTCTCACATCTCAGAGCACATTGTCATTAACAAATACCGGAAACAGACCGAAAACATTTTTAAAAAATAAAATAATACCTTATTCCGAGTGTGCTTGCTTTTCCTCTTTGAAAGTCATCACATACCGGCATTGTAATACACGGTTCGGCTGCATTAAATATTACATATCTGCCGTAGTTCTGTATTTATAGAGCCCTGATGAGAAGACCTCTAGACAAACATGAGGAACTGAAAACGTGACGTGGATCATAAATATATCAGCCATTAAACAACATCTTACATTTCTTTTCACACAATACGTCTCCTTGCAGTATCAACACTAATTCGGCTGACTTTTATATTTGATCCAATTGGTAGATAGGCTGTATTTACACCATAAAGGTGCACAGCTGATATAAAGGGACACCTAGTGGTTAAAGCATGTTATTGAATTTCATTATTTTTATTATTAGATATTAATAGGATCCTTATAAAGAATATTCATTACTCGTTATTCTCTACTAATAGTTAAGTAAAGACTGTATATAATGACTATTTTGCACATCCCGTTCAAGATTTCAAGATTTTCTAAGGTATATTGACATATCATATAGGCCTACACAACTGTGGTATAGTTCTGCACTGAATGAAAATGTTGGGTTGCAGGTTCCTCAATAGTGCATTACAAGACATCTATCAATATGTGTGCATACCTCCAGCAATGTTAACTATGTTGAAGCACTTATTTTAACTGATATTATACATAATGTATTATACTCTTATAAGATGTATGTAGATATTTCATCTCCGGCCTTGTCAGGTATTGAACAATCAATAAATAAAGAACACAGAATTGTTAAATATAAAACACAGAATTTGTGTGATTATACTAAATGATTTACAAATAAACACCACTGCATTACAACTGTTACACATGCTGATGTAACACAAATGTTCCAACTTGGGATCAATAAAATATATCTTATTTTAAGCTGATCGATGGCTACTGCCATATTTTCAAAATTTGCCTCTGAAACTTGACAAGTGCATGTTTCAGGCTTATCAATTAATGTAATGTAATGTAATGTTATCAATGAACAAGAGGAGGGGTCACAAACGACCAGCTGTTAAATAAAGCTCTTCTGACATTAGCTGGCATGTGTGTATTAATGCTGCCCATTATGGGCACGAGCAATTTTCACCCATTTATTAATTATATGTTAAATGTGAGTGTTTCCTATCCCCTAAACCTCCAGGGATGTACAGTTTAATACTGGCAACTTCTTATGATGGGAAATACGAAAACGTCTTTTAAAACTACAACTCCCAGTAGAGACGTGCCATATAGAGAACAGGCTTGTTTGAGACAAGCAAGACCTGCGCAGACCTGCGCAGTTGCGATCAACGTCTTGCTAGTGCGTTGCATGATGGTTAGTCATTTTGTCCGACTTGCTCTGGAGGCTCGCCCACATGAGACTTTGAAATCTCGCGGGACAAAGACGCCCGCAGCCTTGAGAGCGAGGCGAGGCGAGTTGGCGCAGTTACTCTCCACGAGCTGCGGAAGCGAAATGCTTGATGGGAAACGGCTCGCTGGTATCTCGAGCTGAGCGCTCATTGGTGGTTTTTACCACGTGCTGCTGATGAAACTCTCCAATTGGCTGGCAAAAGTTTGTTGTTGTTTTGTGTCAGTTTTACGTCGCCACATCCATTCCCATTTTTCATCATTGTTCCACAATGTTTATCATCATGAAATTAATATCTATATATTTTATACTATACTGCTTACCGTTTTCATACTTTATATATCTTAGCATATTCATACACACTGTTCATACTGCTCACAGGCTGATATCTAGTGTATTCATACCCCTCTGTTTATTAATCATTCAATTCATTCTATATGTTATTCTGTAGATTGTGTACATTACTTTCCACTTCACTGCTTGTTGCACCTGGTTAGAAGCTAAACTGCATTTTGTTGTCTCAGTGTCTGTAATATGTGCAATAACAATAACGTTTCTCTTTAAGTTAAACCAAATCATTAAAATAAAATCTATTGTAATGTAATGATTTGGTTTAACCTTATTTATTGAATACATCATTTAAAATGGCAAGATTAAATCGAATTACATCCATGTTGTACACATCATAAAGCTTAAAGTGGCAGCTAAAGAATTAACACAGCAGCAGGTCTGTTCAATTCATGCTCATTAAGCTTCATGTGTGCGGATCTGAAGGGACTGATCATTTGTAGCCTGTCCACCTATCAGTTTTGTAAACATTAAGAGGGAGGAGCATTTCTAATTATGGAACCCAGTCGTGGTTCATCATCATGTCATTCTCCATACAATACATGTGGGATTTCTATTGCATCCACTTCATCTGCAACGAAAAACGCCAACGCAATTTCCGCCATTGCAAACCCAGCCAGTCAAGCCGACTCCGAGTCCGAGCTGTCCGACTTAAGACGAGCTTTTTGACACCTCCCCCGGCTGCGATCGGCTACTCTCGTCTACTTTCGAGGCGAGCCGCAATGTGTCTCAAACAAGCCTAACATGTTGCGAAACAGAATAGCCAGCATGTGTAGTTCTGGGGACGGGGTGGGGGAGGGGGGGACGGGGTGGGGGACGGGGTGGGGGAGGGGGGGACGCGGTGGACCCGTTCAAATCCAGTTTTGAACAGTCTGCCGTGGTTCCATCCCATTTCAAGTGCTGTTCGAGGCAGGGGAGCACACTCTCCAATCACAGAGCTTGAGGACTATTACGGTGTTTGTCAAACAAAGCACATGGTGTAGTCCAAACGATAGCTGGGGATTCTGGGTAGTGTAGTGTCTTCTGCCATATTTTACTCCGAAAAAAGATTTGTTTCTCCGAATCGAAGGGGGAAAATACAAAAGCATTGCACACAATTTAAACCAATCAATGTTGTGTAATTAACAAGGATAATCAGGTGTTTTTTAGTCGATGAGTAGTGCAGATATCACTGTAAAATCAATCGACAGTAAGGGGAATACTTACTTCCGGGTGTACAATTCTCCGTTATCCAATGAGAATGGACGCTCTCATTGCCTTTAAGGCAGCGTTTCTCAAAGTGTGGGGCGCAGAGATGTGATAGGTGGGTCGCGAAAAAAAAAAAAATTATTTAAAAAAAAAAAAATTCCACATTTTTTTTTACATTTTTTTTCCGAATGTATTTATTATTTATACACTGGTGGAATATCAAAACAACGGACCGCCCGGGGTGCAAAACGTATCAATGAAAAGCGACCCTCTACCACACAAAACAACACCTGTAGATAACCCAATTTGTGTTCTTTGAAATTGAAAAGGATATTGCATTATGTTTGTTACTTTCGTTGCAGTTGTATGTCTTAAGTGTAATTTGGCATGCTTTTATTTTGAAGGCAAGTTTACGCTGTTGACAGTTGTTGTTGCTATGGAAACAAGAAACGTTTCACAGCGGGCGGAACTTGCCATAAAGTCCGCGATAATAAAGCCCACCCATTTAGAGGGAAGATATGATTGGTCAATTGTACTGTCATTTGACATTACTCTCGTTCAGTTACTATAGCGGGCCCACTGTGAATTCATAGCTGGACGTCCAATCAGCTCCTGTCTTCACAGACTCGCAGAGAGGAGCTTCTTTCATGTAACCCTTCACATTCAAACAGAAACTGAATAGGCAGATTCAAAGGATTTATTTATTTGGAAATGTTATTTTAAATACAATTTAATCAAGTTATTTTTGGTAAAACTATTGACAAATATTACTAAAAATATATTTAAAAAAAATATATAAAGAAAAATATAATTTGTTTTAATGTTTTTAAATATTATTTTGTAGAATATCTTAGGCCCTCAGAGACAGGCTCGCCACTGGTAAAAATCTCTCATACACACGTGTGAAACACTCTCACAGACACACACAACAGCGTTGCAGTCGGGAAGAAAAGCAATGTGGAGCGAGAGAGCGAGAGAGCAAGAGAGAGAGAGCACACCTTTATCTATTTAATAAAGTTATAATTGAAATCATTCCAATGTGTACTATAGGACAGTAAAACGTTTAAAAGGGGAGTGATTAGTCAAATATGCATAAATAAAAAGAAAGAATGCTAACTAGGTAACATAAGATAAGAATAAACAAGTTTAAATGATTTGTTGTGATCATATTCTAAAGATGTTTCGATTATTGAAAAGTATACAGCTCCCTTTCATCTGAGTGTTGAGGGCTGTATCCATAAATTCATGTTGGGCTCAAAGTAGGGCTGCTCGATTATGGCAAAAATCATAATCTCGATTATTTGGGACAATAATTGATATCACAATTATTAAAAACGATTAACCATTTACTTTGAAAAACATCAATTTATTGAAGAAAATTATTTGAAAAGTATGTTTTTAACAGTTGATTACCCTGAACTTTAAGTATAATTCAACTGAAAAACCTATTTAAAAAATAAATAAAATCGTTTTATTTCGATTATGCTGTTTTCATAATCGTTGCAAGCCAAAATCGTAATTGTGATTAAAATATGATTTAATTGAGCAGCCCTAGCTCAAAGTGCACCAGATTGATGCATTCAACTTCAACATTTAAAAAAAATCTTCCTGGGGGTGCATGCCCCCGGACCCTCGAGGATGTGACGTCCACCACCAAATAAAGCAGGTTAAAATAATTAAATTGCATACATTTTATTTTAGTAAACACTGAAAACGGGTCCCACAGACCCAAACAGCACTCAAAGGTTAAAGGTAGCATATAATAATGTTAAAATGTGCTAAATATATACACTGCAAAAAAACAAAAAAGGAGTAAAAGTAGCTCACGACTTGTTTTATTTTTTGAAAGTAACCCTCATCCTAAAAAAAGTTGGAGACCCCTGTTATAGAACGATACATTTGACAATTTTAAGCTTGGCCTACCATTTTATTGGAGCGATGAGGAACAGGTGGGGCTTGAAAAGGCCCACCTGTTCAAAGTGGGGAATGACAGAAAAACTTTGAGAACCACTGCAATAAGGGCAGTCGACACAAACGAATGCCGTGCTTCCATGAGCGTCCATAGAAGCATATGGACATCCCGGAAAGCTGAAAATGGACGCTAAGGGCCCTCCCCTTGCGTTGAAAATTGACTCTAAGGCCCCCCCCCCGTTGCGTTAGAAAAAGCCGGCAGGGGACTTGACATAACGTCAACATAGGCCGACCTGGGAGTGAGGATGTGTTGTCATTCTCGCACTGAATTTAAAAAAAGTGAGTGAGGGACTGCAATATAAGATGGAAAGAAAGAGAAACTTTAAAACTGTTCAATTGTTATGATGTGTAAAGACTGATATTGTTCTATAATCGGCTGAAGCTGTTAAGTCATGATGTGAAACGGTTAACAAAGAAAAAGGGAAACTCAAGCTGCCGCTACACTTTATTTTATTTATCTAAAATTAAGCACTTTTAAGATGCACATATTTTCAAAAGCTATTTTATTTATGTTCTCTATTTTATTTGTAAATGCAGCCCGAGAGGAACATTGCACATATCCACAGTATTTACTGTATATTTGTATAGCTCAATGTTAATTTGCAATAAATATTGTTGTTTATGAATTGTACTTTATTTGATTGGCAGTCAGTTGTTGATTACATGCAGACGTTGATAAAGCTACAGGCTACTTCAATATATTTCACACTAATTCATAAAGCAAGTTAGACATTTTGATGTTTCGGACCTTTCCATGGGGAGATGTTCTCTAACTGGACCTCGTTGAATGTTAGTTGAATACCCCTGCCTTAGAATATATTCTTTTTTCTGTTTTTAAACGTTTTCCTCGGCACATCAAATCCAAACGCGGCAGAGCCCCGTAGGAAATCTGAGCTTGATTTGGCCCAATATTTCCTCCTGATGCTACCATTTCACTGAACGTATCCATTCAATTTCCTTCTGCCGGTGAAATCCATTTACTTTGGAGTGACTGCTTCACCCTTCCCAAGCACCACAATGGCAATAATGATATAACTGACCCCTCAAATGAATGGAGATCTCGCTGCTGTATATCAATTCCACTACTTAAGAGGAAATTGGGGGGTTTTAAAGCAAACCTGGTTCTGGGTTTGGAGGTTGTTGTTTTTTTAAAGTGCACGGTGGCTGAAGCTCCCCAGAGTGCACG
Organism: Pseudochaenichthys georgianus; assembly: GCF_902827115.2. Taxonomy (NCBI): domain Eukaryota; kingdom Metazoa; phylum Chordata; class Actinopteri; order Perciformes; family Channichthyidae; genus Pseudochaenichthys; species Pseudochaenichthys georgianus. Next base: position 18,715,535 of record NC_047522.1, on the reverse strand, counting down.
CTGAGAATTACCCTGTTATGCTGTTTATTGGTCCTGAAGGAAAGGTATTCCCAGGGCAGTGCTGCTTCACGTGCAGGCAAGGCTTTTAGAGGAAGACCTTTGTGCACTGACAGTCACTACTGATACGCATCCACCCGCCCACCCGCCCACACACACACACACACACACACACACACACACACACACACACACACACACACACACACACACACACACACACACACACACACACACACCACACACACACACACACACACACACACACACACACACACACACACACACACACACACACACACACACACACACACACACACACACACACACACACACACACACACACACACACACACACACACAGATACAAGACAGGAAACGCCCACACACACCTCCACATGCAATAAAGGACATGTAGATAGACACTATAGACTTACACACACTCACCGCTACACACCTGCAGATGACCTAAATAATCTTCAATGCATTTGTCAGTTCAGAGAATGTAGAGAAGAAAGAAATGTCAGAGAGATAAATGCATAAATCCATACTGGGGCACCTTAAAACTGTAGAAACACAAATTGTAGCCAAGATATTTTGCACTTTCTGATCATTAAATTCCTCCAGTGGTGTGTTCTTTACAGATCTGACAGTTTGAAGAGCCCTTTACAAACTATAAAAATACCTTTTTTAAAAAAAAGACCTTTTTAGTTTAACCTCTTTTTTTCAACCAGACCTTTAACATACACAGCCTTTATTTACAATCTTTCTTTAAATACAAACCATTTTTATTGTACAAGTTAATAACGTTCCACATTTACATTAAAAAAATTATGCAATCTCTACAGTTCCTTCAAATGTCTAATAAAAAGGCAGATAACACTGCATTTCCTCATGTTTTAGTTATGATTGCTAGATGAAATACAAAGCTGGACAACACGTCACTATCAGCTTGATGAATTGTGTATAATCAAACTGGTGTGTTGTACACTGAAACAGACACACACCCTGTCTCCCCACACACCCCGCTGCAGACAGATTGGACTGTGTATATGCAGCTCCCAGGAGAAGAGCAGTATGTTCTGCTGTTCCAAGCTTTGCCTGAATAATCGTTGGTTATTACTCCATACAGGCTACTGTTGTCTTATCGCACCATGTCACAATTCATTAATTGATGCCAATCAGTGGAGAGAATTAGCGTAGCCTTCCTTTTGACTTCATTAATTACCTAAGCCCGGTCGCCGGGGAAACTCCTGTGCAACACAGATATTTGTCCTTATGTTGCAGAGGTGTTGTAGAAACTGTGTCTTTTAAATCTGTGCTCATTTTTAGGTTGATAAAGTTGACAAATTGAGGATGAACAGTGTGAGCGCTAAGCAATAATATTCTGCACTGCATGTGAAAGCACACAGAGAACATGTAATAGAGCGAAAATCACATGAGAGCTGCGGTAATTGTGTTCATTATAAAGTGCAGATGGGTGCTGTACAGATTAAGGATAACATGTCTCTTTACTCCCATGGAGGGCATGAGATTAGCTGCTAATTTAGCATTCATTCACTGGTTCATCAAGACATTCAAGAAGCTATTAACCATTGATTGATTATTAGGTTTCTTGTCAGGATAAGGCTCATTGTTAAACAGAAAAGTGTTATTTGTTGTGCCTTTCCAGGCCAAGTGTTGTAACCTTATAAAAAAGATTTTCTTTAAATGTATCTCATTATATAATATAATTACCAAGAATTCACAGAGCAGAATGAAATGTTCCACGATCAAATAAATGGTAGGTCACCATATTCCACATTTAAACTACTTGATGTTCCTTTTATTAAAGAATTGGATTGTTGTCAAAGGTTGTCCGCTACAACTCATGGATTTCATAACCAAATGGAGAGTCTGTATGTAAACACCATATATTCATTGTTTATCTGAACAAAAGCATGACAAATTGAAATAGCAAAACTGAGCCAAAAACACTTAAATAATTGGACAGATCAAATAGGCTGATATCCTAAAGAGAAGCCCTCTCAAGTCCAACAATGAATAATTAGATTAATAGAAAGTTGTATTCTTTCAGAGAGCAGAACAATAGGAGCAATCAAGATTAAATAATACAAGATAATCTCATCACACTCAATTTTAGTTTGCGTTTCCCAAGCAAAGCAAAGTCACATTAATGTCCTTTCAAGTGTTTCTAAGAATGGGGTTGTTTTTATGATGACACCTAAGTGTGAAAGGAGAAACCCTAACCTGGAATACCCCAACAAACTCAAATACACATTTGAGCAGTGGCGAGCCGTCAGGGCCCTCTAGGCCATCTGTGAGGGCCTAAGATATTCTGAAAAATAATATTTGAAAACATTAAAAAAAAAAACATTTTTTGTTTTTAAATATTATTTTTTATATTTTTTTGTTGTTACATTTTTCATTAGTTTTACCAAAATAACTTTATTTAATTGTATTTAAAATAATAATATTTCCAATATTTCCAAATAAATAAATAAATTCGAATCTGCCTGTTCAGTTTCTGTTGGAATGTGAAGGGTTAAATGCAGTCTCTGCGAGTTCTGTGAAGACGGGAGAGCTTGTTGGTCCCTCTCTACATTCACAGAGGGCCCGCTATAGTAACTCAATGAGAGAGTAATGTCAAATGACAGTACGATTGACCAATCATATCTTCCCTCTAAATGGGCGGGCGCTTTATTTTCGCGGACTTTATGACAGGTTCCGCCCGCTGTGAAGTCTATGCAAGTGGTGCAGTGACGCGTCCTAAAACCCGGAAGTAAGCTTCGCACGGATTCCCTCGACAGAAAGCAGTGGGATTTCTCCATAGGATTTTGGAAAATAGCTCGAAATAAGGTCTGTGGAAAACGAACCTGTTAGATAAATGCACGTTTTGTTCAGCCGGATAATATCCACATGTCTATCCTACTTTTATTTATGTTTTTATTAAATCTAATCGATAGATTTATGATCGATAGATTTATAATTAGCATAAGTTAGTTCATGATGGCTCACTTCAGTGATAGTGATGACATCGTTGCGAAATTATTAACCGAGTCATTTTCAAGATTGAGTTACAATGATAAACTAGAGTGGCAAAGGATCAGCTGAATGACCCGCAAGTGCTTCATCCAAAAGGACAGGAGGATGGACTTTGTGTTTCAGTGATTTATCATCAAAGGTAGGCCTTTTTTCAATGCGGGCCGCGTGCCGACTTAATTCATTTGTAATTGCTACTTGGCTGTGGGTGCCCTGTCATGATAGGTGTAGGTATAAATGATGTTGTTTTGTGTGGTAGAGGGTCGCTGTCATTGATGCGTTTTGCACCCCGGGCCACTGTTTTGATATTCCGCTGAAGTCTACGTTGAGACGTAATATCTCTTCTTTTGTTTCGAGGGAAGGGGGGTCAGAGGGCCTAGGTATAAAAGTCACGGCTCGCCACTGCATTTGAGGTATTCTAAAAACTGTTTTTGGAGCTTGATGGAGCCAAGCTGCTCAAACAGGTCCAGAGCCTCAAATAAACAATTTGTTCTGAAGTGGATGTTGACTTGTTTTAGTGCTGAGTGACACAAACACAAAATAATGTGATGTGGAATGTAATGGATGTGGAGAAACCTTTTTCTGTTAAAAGTGGACTGTTTACTGGCACTTAAAGGTTTTAATAGTTGAGCAAATTGCACTTGGAAGATTATGTTAAACATTTTTACAATTTCCATGCACTTTACTGTTAAAACAATGTGATTGTATGACTATTTTGAAGATTCTGCTCAGTGTCAACAATTGAAATGCACTTAACTGTTTAAATAATCTCAATGTATGACCATATTGCACTTATACATCTTTTTATCTTTTGGTCAATACAAAAAAACATGATCAATAAAATCTTGTGTGTGGCAATATATTGTTTACTGGTAACCTTACTAATAAAGTCATATTAATGTGTAATATGGATCAATTATTAAGTAAATAGCTGCCTACGATTAGGAGTAAATATTACTCATTTATAAGTAATACGTTTTATTAGGTAATTGAGTTAGATTTTACTTAATTTCTTAAAGTAAGTCTTATATATTAAATATTAGTAATCTTTACCCAGCTGCCTATAATTGAGAGTAAATATTACTCATTTATAAATAATATGTTTTAACTTTTAAGTAATTGAGTTAGATTTTACTTAATTTCTTAAAGTAAGTCTCATATATTAAATATTAGTAACCTTTACCCAAAAACATTGGGTAAAATCTAATCAAAAGAAGTGTGTGCAAATTGTTACCCCCATTTTATTGAGTAGATCTTATAGGTTGATTTTTACAGTGTGGACCTTGCAGTGAGAATCTTTTGTCACACTGTTATTTTCAAGGTCAGCAACGATGCTTCCAGGCTCTTAGTAATAGTATTATTATGAAGGTCAGGTAACATCCACGGAGGATTAAATTAGGGAACTACACGGAGAGGTTAAGAAGATGACTTACGATAAGGTATAACATTGTCAATGACAATCAGTTTGATTCTGCATCTGGAGTGCCAATGTTTCACAATTCTTCTAAAGTAGGTCATCTTTTTAACTTATTTTGTGAGTCTCAGGAAATCAGAGGGAAATCATGTGGCGGATACACCTATCGGTTAAACTTTGTTAACATTGTGAGGCATTTGTGCTGCAGTCATGTGATTTATATTAATTAGAAAGTAGGCAAAATGTTGGCAGACATTATCTGTCTCCTGTGCTATACTTTGCCATACAAGTAGTCATAATGCTCAGCCCTAAAATAGGCATAAAACATCTTTCTAGTGTCCATTTACCCAAGTATGTTAATGCAGCTTAAGTGTTTGCAGAGGTCTGTGCTGTTCAAGTGCCATTCTGATTAAAAACTAAAAAGTTATTTTAGTTTCCAAAACAAAAACTAAATGTTCCCCGTCTGACAATCTGAAACAGTCAAAGACACACTTAGATAGCGAAGGGGTTGATTTAGATGTTTCGTTTAGGATTGATTATTGAATAGAGTGGTACATTTATTATGACATTGTTTAAGGCTGTCCTGGAAGTTGGCAACGCAATGGTTCCATTGGAAAAGGCTTTCATTGGATTTGGAAATGTTGTAGAAAATAATCTTTGTGATAAACATGCTACATTTATGATACTTACATGTTTTCCTCAGCATGGTAATCTCCACATATTAGCACCACTTTTATGATTTTTATTTTAAAGTCAAAAGCTAACATTTGGCTACCAACAAACTATAGATCGACTGACCTTACATCACCACTGCTAAGTAAGAGTCGGCAAATACAAAACATTAAATTCTCTTCAGCTTGTGTTAATCACAGACTTTTTTTCAGTTTGAAAAACAAACTGAAAAACCATCGACTCTGAGAAAAAGGAACCTAAAGTGGTAGAATGCTGACTCATTTCCAGGTTTTAGGACTCATTCCTGCAGCACTATATCAAGGCTGATCATCATTGTTCTTTGAGTTTAGCCATATTAGTTCTTTACAGTTTTCACAGCCTTCTTTGCTCGATAACCCCCCTGCATACATACATGATGCCCCCATCACCACCTTCCTATCTTTCCTCAGGAGAGTCTCTGTTACGTCCCTCAGCCGTCTTATTAGTCATCACGCTCTATTGCTCTGCACTTGTCATACTGATACCAAACTAATCAAGACTAATGAATTCATTTAACTGATGATAATAATGTTATTAAAATGCAAATTGTTAATTTCTTTTAATTGCCCTACATCACATGTAATCAATCACAGCAACTTCTATCCTCGGCACAAACCTCTCTGCCTCTTTCCCACTTTTCTCGCACCGTTTCTGAAAAGATTTCTATTTCCCAGGCCGTGTTGGTGAGTTCTGTCATGGTCTGGTTAGAGATGCGATTGTGTGTCGTATCATTTATTCTTAATCTTCTTGTTTGTGTCTGCTTCAGTGCTTGTGAATGGGCTGGTGACTGTAGAGCTGTAATTGGAAAATGCATGACTTATTTGCAATGATGGAGCAAACATGGAGAATAGTATTTGTATCAGGTTTCCCTCCAAACTGTAATGTAACAGGCGAGCAGTAACATACTAAGTCCTTTCAGGCTACCAAAGTTCATACAGAAACCAACTTCATGACAATTATCCCTCTGACTTCATTCATGTGACTTCATTAATCAGTCTGCTTGTTGACTGTAGTTTTAAATGTCAACTTTTCTCTCAGGCAGATCTGCTCTAAATGCACAATATAACCCAATCCATGAAGCAATATTGTCCCTTGAGATTTATATCAGAGGAATTATGAGCTTTGTTTAGAATTAAAACTAAAAAATGCAAGTACTATTTGGAAATAGTTTATGATATTGTTGTTTACTTTCAAAGCAGTTCTAAATATCTACTTGAAGCTGATGTATGCTAACAAGAGATTTGAAGGACTTGTTGGATAGATACAGTAAGCAGAAACACATAGTAGCAGTTTGGCAAAAATCTAGCAAATTAAAATACACTATTAGAATAAACCCTAAGCCTTATAACCCTTAATATATAGCATTTCCGGAATTAAAACAACTAGAATTTATGTTTTATATTTTGTTAGGTTGTATAACTATATTATTGCAAATAATAATATTCTTCAGGCAAAGGTCTATTACCAAAATATTCTAACCAAACCATCAGTAAAACCAAAAACATCTACTATGTGTGCTAACATTAGCCATGATATGCTAATGATCATACCAGACCAAGTAATACTGGAAAGACAAAGTTGAGTGTAGTAAAAGTACAAATGTAATACTGGCTAAATAATGTTTAAGTATTCAAATGTTCCTTTAAGGGAGTTATAATATACAGTATTACTGTTACAGTACAGAAAAGTAGAAGTGAAGCTACATTATTATTTTACCATATGATTTTAGATTTTTTTTAAATAACCCCTAACTCAAATAACGGTAAGATTAGTCAAATGGAGTACAATATTCCCTAGTGAAATAAATACAAATAAAAACAAGCACTTTGCATAGCTTTAAAAATGTAAAAATTATCCCTCTAAAAATCCCAAATGTAAGGGCCACAAAAACTGTGAACATGACACCTTCTACTCTTCTCGATTGGGATCAGGAACAACTTTAAAAAGATAAAAGAAAGAAAGAAATCCGATACAAACTAGTACCCCCAAGTTCTCAAGATTTACTCCCCAGAATTTGACTGCATCTGAAAACGATTATGGCTCTTCAACACTGTGTGTGTGAGTTTTTGTGTGTGTGTTATTAATGCACAGTATGTCGGTGCCCACAAGAGAAAAATAGCCACAACCAAGAATCAATCAACAAACACAATGCGGTGTGCATTTAATCTCGAGGGTCTATGACCTTCACAGCGTAGAATATCAATTTATCTCAAAATAATTTTCAGCACTCCATCTTCCACTGTTTTCTTACTTTGCATTGTCAGTCCCCAAACATTTCTTTCATTTCACCTCAGGCAGAGATTAATTTGGGTCTTATCTCAAGTCTATTGACTGTATTTTATCACAAAGGTGTACAGTGCGAGAGTTATAATCAATGGTGAAAAACACAGGGCATTTAGTTTAAAACCTACACTGTGAATATATGGAGAGCTATAAGAGTTGAAAACAAGTTGTATTTGCTTTTCAATAAGTATTGATTTTGTGAATGCAGGTCAATAGAATACATACAGATGTATTTTCCTTTTTTTGTGTGCCTCCTACTACAGGCATACAAATCTTAAAGGGATAGTGGAAATTGAACCCCAAATAGTTTCGTTTTAACTTATATACAAGCATAATTACGTACCAAAACAATCACACCTGATTAAAAAAATATAATAATTGCCTTACGCATGTTAGAAGCACTTTATTGCAGCTTCCCCGAACTTTTTTAGAAACGAAATTATCGATTCAGCCAAACCGGAAGTGAGGAAAACTCAGGAAGACGAAACGATAACAAACAATGGCGTCTATGCAGAATGAACGTGGAAGGGCAAATATACCAGACAAAGAAGAAGGATTGTACGAGGTATCCAGTGATGATAGCGAGTCAGAAACATCCTCTCGGCTTTCCTACGAAAATGTAGTTTTAGGAACTGAATCTGAATCCGGTTCAGTAAGCGACGATGGTGAGAATATTGTTCCAGACGATGGACCATTCGCCTAATCGACAGGCAATAAATGGCGTTGTACACAATGGTACAGGCTAATGATGCATTAAATCAGCCAGAAAACATAATAAATTCTTATGTATTCCACTTTCAATTTGAGCTAGAGACAGAGGAATTTCGAAACAATCGTCAGTAAAATGACAGGAGCCCACGACTGCCGAAGTACTCGTCAGCTTCGGCTCCGTGAAGTTTGCCCGTGTTATCTGAACAAATTTCACCCACTGACGACGAATGGCTGGGTTTCTTGGAAACGCATGCGTCGAAACGCCATTCTCTGCATTTGCTGTCGCACTACAGCCATACAAAACACATCTATTCACCATAATAAAGGTCGGCTATTCACATGAAAATTCTATTGAATGTCCGCCATTGTTTGTGCCCGTCTTCCTTTGTTTTCGTCATCACCCGAAGATTCCCGACGATTCCCGAAGTATTTCGTTTCATTGAGAGGGCGTGGTCGGGAGCAGTACAATTGAAAATAAAATGAAACTAGGCGCATGAAATAAAAAAAAATTGTTTATTATGCTTATTTTTAATAAAAATACATAAGTTAAACCCAAAATTCGCGGATTTCCACTATCCCTTTAAGCATCCTTCCAGCGTCTCCATCACATCTCCAAAAACATCGAAAGACATTTCCACAGGTATTATTTGGAAGACCTGACCACATATTGGGAATATAAATGGTTACCCTTTGTTTGGTTTGGTTTTATCTCCTGAAAACATATCGAAAATGTTAGCAATCCTCAGAAATCTCACAGGGCCAGGCTGGTGTCTTTTGGGGGGGGTACAATCATGTCCACAGAACTTTTTTAGACCCAGGTCCAAAAGAGCTATTGACAACTGATTCTACTTTTTGAGGAACCAACAACCAATCGCAGCTTTGTTGGCGGGTTTAAGAACAGAGGAACTTAAAGGTCAAAGTGTGGATAAGATCTTAAAGAGCTTACGAAATGAAGGACAATACTGTTCTTATTACGTTAATATATATACTATTATTAATGGGAAATCATGTCATTCATGACAATATGCCCGCAGTATTTATAAATCGTGGTTTATTACAACTTTCCATGCTCACTTCCGATGTTACACGACCGCTCCGAACAAAACAGCTTTCGCCGGTTAGTGACGTCACGCACGTCACGAGTAGAACACCTGTTGAATAATACACTACCTCTGTGGCTGATGTCGGACTCTGGAGACAGAATCGAGTGACAGACAAGACTCATTTGGCGGAGATCCGATGCGGCAACAGAACACAGACTGGTATACATTTGACTTTAATTCATAGAGATTCTCAATAAATAGTAAATCAATAATAATACATCGTAATGTAGCAGGCAAACTTGGCTCAGGCAACAGAACAGAGACTGGTATATACATTTGACTAAAATTCATAGAGATTCTCAAAAAATAGTAAATAAATAATAATGACTCTGCTGAAATAACCAGTTTAGATACATATAGCTGGTCAGGCTGTTGTAAATTGACCAGCCAGTATATATTAGGCTGGAATGGTTGGCTGGAGAGGGGTTTTGGACACTTCAGCTGGCCAGGAGGGCTGGTTTATCCATCTATCACCAGCTTATGTTTAATAATAGTATTGAATATACCCTGCTGGGAGCTTACCAGGATTCCAGGTGACCAGCATACATTAAATACTGGTATGATTATTTAAACAAGAGAACATAAATATATTACAAAGATTCATTGTGTCATGTATTCTGGTATCTACAAAATAAAGACATTGTATAGTGTTCATAATAGTATTTTAATTTAATAAATAGCTAGTTAATATAATAAAATACACAGTAACAATACAATAATTATACAAATAACAACCAACCTGCAAATCAACCTACACATCAAAATAAATACATTATCTAAAACCGGTGCATTTGATTTAAAATAAAAGTAATACATAGAATTAAATATTTAAATGGTAACAAAAACCATAACACTATGTATGATAAGAACAAGGCAACAAAGAAAGTGTTTGTTGTTTTTCCTTGTTCATGTCTATAATGTTTCCCGTTGTGTAGCGTCCAGCCTTTCCCAATCTGGCCTGCACTTCTATCTGTTGAAGCCACTTCTTGAAGCAAACTGAAAAGAAATGTACAGATATAAGTACACTGTAAAAAGAAAACTTAATATTTACGTTAACATTTGGGCTGCTGTGGTTGCCAGAACCGTTAAAGTATAATACATTACAAATTACAGTTGGTTGGCATAGAGTCTAGACGTTACAGTCAACAATTGCTTATGGTGAATTACAATGGCAAAAACAAATAGAGCTAGTGTACACGGTGCAGCTGTATTATCTGGGAAATAGAAGAATCGGATCAGGATTCGGTATTGGCAGACAATCAATATCAAATGAATCGGATCATTATTAGCATCTGATCACCTTTGTCGACTTGCAGCCTAAATACAAAGATAACTCCACTCCTCTCCTACCACTCTTACCTCTAATAAGCCTTGGTAGAACTAGTGTCCGAGTCATAGGGTCCAGAGGCCTGTACTACGAAGCCGGTTCAACCTAACCTGGATATGTTTGAGTTAGCCGGTTGGCCTAATCCAAAACATACGTGCTCTCGCTAAACGGTCCTACGACGCGGGTTATCAAGTGGATCGCTCAAGCCAGCCGTGTCCTATCTAGTTATGTGCGCGTTCACATGAAAGGGGTGGTATCTGGAGTATTCGACCAATCACAAACATGGAGAAGCGTACTGACAGTGCAGCGTCATACTTCCTGAATGAAAAGTGCACTTTAATACTAGTCAAATATGAAGAAGTTAAACTTTAAACATCCATGACTTAAACACTTTATCCAGGATCAAAGCCTCAGAGCTGCACCTGCAAGGTGAATACAGCGGGCAAAACAAAAAGTGTTTGAATGCGTACATCAACAGGTTCATGATATCACTGCCCCGTCTAACACACCATCTGACTTTCATTACATTTGACTCGAGTGTTTCCTCAACTTAATGTGTTGCTTAAAATAATACTTCTGCATACAGTATGTGACACTGTGAGTGTTGCACGGCCAGATACGGCTCAGCTGACTCAGATCAGGAGATATGTGATACATTATGAAGTGATGTGCCGCGGACTGTACTTAATGTACTCTGATCCGGTTACTGATGTCTTGGCAGATATTTAAGTAAGCTTTCTTAACGCTAATGTTATAATAGTCAGATTGCTCTGAAGATGGAGGTGATATTCTATTCATGTTCACGTTCACACAGTCAGTGATTTTTGCCGGCCGTCTTTCCTGCAACGGCAGCTTTTCTGTGTTTCCTTTCTCCTGTGACTTGATCGCTTTAAACTCCGCACACTGAGCTCTGATTGGTCAGCAGGCAGTGCTTTCACTGAGTTGAGCTCTTGGCCTGCAACCTAACCTGCTCCGGGGCAGTTTAGCCGTTCAGCATAAGTTACCATGGAGATCTAGCCCGCTAAAAAGAGAACCAGCTTCGTAGGACCGGAAAGCCGGAGTTTTCCCTGAAGTTAGCCGCGAAGAGAACATCCTGCTTCGTAGTACAGGCCTCAGGACTGACTGAAGACATGTGGAACAGAGGACAGGCATGGTTCCATGTACAGGAAACTGGAACTTTGAACAGGTGTTTTCATCTTTTCTGCCTGAAGATTCACAAGTTCTTGATCAGGTGTTTGATGTGGGCTGGCATGATCTTTTCTGCAGCGATAAATAAAGAAAACAAAGATTTTTTTTTAAATAATGGTAATGATGGTAACAACAATAATATTAGTATAATTATGTATATAGCACTTACACAATTGCAAAGTGATTCTCACAACAAAAATAAAGAACAAAACAATATCAACAATAAAAAAACAAATTATTACAGGAATGTTGAGACAAATAAATGTTTTTTCAGTCTTTACAATGCACTGTCGGAAATGACCTTCCAAAGGCTAAATTCAAACTCAATACCATAAATAACTGGGTACCAAAGTGCTTTACCTGATAGAACACGCTCCACACGGAGCAGCAACCATCCGGCTCGGCCTTTTGCTGCATATCATCTCCTCCCTCTATCTCTCTCTCTCTCTCTCTGGTGTTAGGTTCCAGTAGATCTCTACTATCCAATAAAACAGAAATTCCCCAAAAAATCATATTAAAAAAGTTAAAAACAAGGACTGGCTGTTGGCATTGAAATGGATTAGAATCTCACCTTTTTCTTGGATGTCAGGAAGGCCATGGAGTCGTTCCCTTCAAGTCCGCAACCAGTCATAGGAGTTCAAATGCAAAGCCTGAATGATGACAAGAGCGAGAGACATACATTTTACAATTATATTTTTAATTCATACCAGAGCAGTGTGTACAGGCCCTGTACGACATGCAAAGAACAGATCAAATCCCCTGACAGACTCACACACTTTGGTGATGTCCTCATCTGATAATGTTTCATTTTTTAGCAGCAAAGTAACATTACTCAAAGTATATCTCAGACCCAACTCATTTACAGTATGTTTTGCATCTCCTCAACAATGGTCTGTATAGTTGAGTAGAAAAAAACTGTCCCTACAATTTCAGGTAGATTAACACACATTTGTAAGAAAAGTTTACAATGAAGCACAAAATCCCTCTTTGTATTAAGCGAGCTGCCACAGAAAGTGCAGCTTAACATGCTAACCTTTGGTGAGCTACAGTAAAGCTAACTTCATGCTCAACACAAAACCTTTAACGTGCATTACATTGACGATTTTAAACACAACTTAACTTTCTCTACTTGTAAGATAACGTTTAGTTAACTTACCCTTAAATAACTACATCACGTTTTTCAGTGGAAACACAAACTGCAGAAAACGTTAGCTGCTAACTGTTGTTAGCTAAGACAGCTAGCTCTTAAGGGAAGTAACATAGCCTCATGGCAAACGTAAGGTTGAGTTAACGTAACGTTGTAAGAAAGCAAAACGAACCTTCGAGAAAGCGTTTACTCTCTCTCCTTAGCGGGTATTGTTGATTGTTCGAAACACGATCTCTTGATGTGCTGCCCCACACATCGTCGGTTTCATCGACCCCGGGTTACCTGGTCTAGCAAACATCCGCCTCGTACGACGCACTTGTTTTGTCCATATACGCACCATTTGATCATTTTTTGGCCACAAAAACATCCCATAACCAGATGTTGAGATGGCCCCACATCCCCATACAACATATCGCTTGCCAATTATTCTTGGCGTCTTATTGCTGTGCATCCTTTGTCGTAATATTTGGCCCTTCAATGCATTCAAACGGGACTGAGCTCAGCTGTGTTCCACTCATGACGTCACCGCCGGAAATGGCCGAAGTTGATGTTTCCGGCGCAACGAACGATTGTTACTAACTGACAACTTTTGTATGCTGTTATAATCGTGATTTATTAAAAATAGATCAATAATAAAAAAATCATATGGCACATTCCACAATACAAATGCAACCTCTATCATATACTAAGCCCACTAACCGGTGCTAAAAGCATTTCGTAAGCTCTTTAAAGCCCTACCTCAAGCATGCCAGAAAGATTCCTACTTATGTTGATTGAGAATGTGGAACTGACCTTTTATTAACATCATTTCATGTGTTTTTCAATTAGTACTCACATGCTTCAACCTTACTTAGTGAGCATGCCTTTGAATGAGTCATGAAAGCTATAGGTTACTTACGTAACCCCAGTTAAGATGAAAACACATGAAGTGAGATGTCTCACTATGGGATGTGCCTCATCACGGAGCAAACAGAAGCATCAATCTCAATCTCAATCTCATTACGCCAATCCTGATTGGCTGGTGATCTTGACGTCAGCGTCAGGGGAAATCACCCCCTATAAGTAGCTTGCGCCACAACACATGCGTCATTCAAAATAAACACATCTTCTCGCTTCACCATAGCAAGGAGGGCCGTCTGGTGAGACATCTCACTTAATGTTACTCTGAGGCCTGGGGTTACGTAAGTAACCTATAGTTCTCATTCATAACACTCCGTTCGATGTCTCACTATGGGATATTGTTGCTCCCGTATTGCCAGACGAGCTTATCTCGAAAATCACCGATCAACCAGAATTTAACAGGTAGAGTCCCGACTCAACAAGGTGCCCAGCACTGCTCGGGCCACGCTTGGAGCGGAGACGTCTAGCCTGTAAAAGCGGACAAAAGTGAGCGGCGAGGACCAGCTCGCCGCTGCACAGATGTCTTGGATGGAAACACTCTTGAACAAAGCCCAGGATGTAGCCAGGCCCCGAGTCGAGTGAGCCCGCAGACCCGAAGGTGCTTGCAAATTCTGACTCGTATAGGCCAAAGCAATTGCCTCCACAATCCAGTGGGAGAGCCGTTGCTTAGTAACAGGCTTGCCCTTGTGAGGGTTAGCCCAGGACACGAAGAGTTGGTCATTAAGACGAAGCTCTTTTGATCTGTCCATATATGTGTGTAAAGCCCGGACTGGACACAATAGATCCTGCTGCTGCTCCCCGGAGGAAACCAGCTGCGGAGGAAATGCCTCAATGTCAATTGGGGTACACGAACCAACCACCTTTGGTGTAAAGGCAGGGTTGGGCTTCAACAACACTCTCGTTTGCCCTGGGGAGAACTGAGTGCATGAGGGATGTACAGAGAGTGCATGAATATCGCTGACCTGCTTGGCGGATGCCAGGGCCAGTAACAGCGCTGTCTTGAGTGACAGATGTTTCATGTCAGTTCCTTCCAGGGGTTCAAATGGGGTCATTCTGAGCCCATTTAAAACCACTGCCAGGTCCCATAAGGGCACCAGCGATCTGGAGACAGGGAGGAGCCTGCGAGCTCCCTTCATAAAACGGCAAACCAAAGGATGTTGGCTAGCCGTCTTACCGTCAAAGCCCACATGGCATGCAGCAATAGCAGCCAGGTACACCTTGATCGTGGAGAAAGCTCTGTGTTTATCGATCAAGTCCTGTAGAAATGATAAAATCACCCCGACAGGACATTGAAAAGAGATGTGTCCTTCTTGAAGGCACCACTCCTCAAACACCCTCCACTTACAGTCGTAAAGAGACCTGGTGGAGGAAGCTCTCGCACTCTGAATAGTGTTTATCATCTTCTGAGGGAGTCCCACTGTATTCAGATTGTACCACTCACAGGTCAGGCCCATAGTGCCCCGCGCTCTGGGCGTGGGTGAAGGATCGCCCCCCGCGCCTGAGACAATCTGTCCCTGCGTAGTGGGGGCTGCCATGGCTGCCCGCACAACAGCTGATATATCTCCGCCAGCCCGTACGTTGCGGGCTAGGGCGGAAACATCAGAGTAAGTGTGTGGCGTTGCTCCTTCACTCTGGCCAGAGTTGGGGGTAACAGAGCCAGGGGTGGGAACGCGTACAGAGGACCCGGAGGTCAATCGTGTACGAGTGCGTCCCCGCCTAACAGTGTGTTTAAATCGTGCATTAAAGAGAACAGCTGTCATTGAGCATTTTTTCTTTATGCGAACAGATTTAACGCAGCTCCGCCGTAACACACCCACAGCGGATTCACGATCCTTGGATGTGGAGTCCAGTCTGCATAGAGTGATGCACCTCTGGACAGTAGTTATGTCCCGAGGTGCATCACTCCCGGTCCCTGTGTCGCTCTCAGAGAGAGGAGACGTCTGCCGCTCCAAGGGATCAGTTTGTGTGCCAGTGTGTGTGACTGGAGACAACGCAACCTCCTTTGGCGGTTCATACAAGATATCGTGTTGTCTGTCCTCACGAGGACATGGTGTCCTCTGAGAGAAGGCAGGAAGCGTTTTAGGGTGGGGAACACCGCTAAAAGATCCGGGTAATTTACGTGCGCCCGCTGGAGGTCTCTGCTCTAGGGACCTCTCACCGGGCGACCTTCGTAAATACCCTATCAGCCTGTCTGACATGCGTCCGTGGTGACCACCTTCCGTGAAAGGACAGCACCCGTAGGCGCGTCCCGCACTAGAAAAGCATCAGCGGCAAATGTTTTATGACAGAGGAATCAATCAATATGTGACATGTGTGTGTGCGGACTTGAGGATGGTGTTTAGGCATCTCTCGAGGCGGCGGGAACACATTCACGGAGGGGAGAAGGAGGGGCTGTCACGCCGCTCGCTTCTTCTTCCTCGACTGCTGGCCGAAATTCTGGGTTGGCTGAGCCTGAGCTGCAGCCGGAACCGGAGATTTTCTCGGCCAACTTGCCCTTGTCTCCAGCCTGGGCTGGAGACTCGGGGTGGGCTGCGACCTCTGCTTGACCGGTGCTTTAAACCGGGCAGAGTTCGCTTGGGTGAAGGACTGCTGCTGCGACGGCAGCGGCTGGACCCTTCGAGGGAGGCAGAGGTGGAGTGCCTCGTCCTCCTTCTTCTTCGTCTCACACCTCCTTTGCATGGAGGCGAGAGCGGAGCAAAAAATTCCCTCGTGAATGATGGGCATATCCAGCACATCTTCCCTTTCTCGGTCAGGGAGGTTGGTGAGGTTGAGCCATCTCGCTCTTTCCTGCACCACCATGATCCCCATTACTTTGCCCGTGGCCTGGACGGCGCAGCGCTAGACACGGAGGCAAATGTCCGTGACTGCTGCCATCTCGTCCAGAGTGGCTGCTCCCGGGCTACCCGACAGGACACGTTCAGGGCCCTGGCGGACAGCGCTGCAGCTTTATAGGACTTTTCAGTCATTGTGGACTGAAAGCGGTCCGCCTTTGCTGGCAGCGTGGGGTTCCTGCTCGGTGAGCAGTTCCATGGGCGGTATGCGGAGCAGGCCGAGCCTCTCCATTCCATCGCAGTCCAGGGAGGAGGCCCCCTGGATTGGGACCTTGTTGCTGAAGGGCCGGTCTCTCCACGAGACTGACACTTCATCCAACATTTCTGGAAAAACCGGGAGGAGTTGCCTCCCTTTGCCCGCTGTTTGGGGAGCCCTCGTAGCGGGACCTGGAGGTATCCTTGGCCATTTCAGGCCACGGAACATTGATGAGGAGGGCGTCCTCCTCATCGTCCTCCTCATAATCCAACTCGAGGACATCCTCCGCGGGTGAGACCATGGTGAGGTCCAACCGGGAGCCCCAGCTTGGTAAAGCGCGGGAATCCGTTCCCGCGTGTCTTGTCGTCACCGGGTCCCGGCCTGCCAGGGCGCGGGATTCCGGTTCTGAGACCATCGCTGATAATGAGCCCCAGACCGACACGGAGAGGGGTTCGCTCTCTGTGGTGGATGCCCCCGTGTCTTGACTGCCGGCCGGCGGGTCCATGGACATGGGGGGGTCCTGTTCCGACAGGCTAGCTTGTCTCGCTAGCCGTCGGTGGAGGCTCTTGACTGTGAAGCGGACACAATGTCCGCATGAGCCGGGGTTGTCGATAGCGCCTCGGGCGTGTTCCAGCCCGAGGCAGGACGAACAGACCTGGTGTGTGTCTGTGCCCGAGATCTTCAACCCGCAACCGCAGAGTCGAGCCACCAAGTCCCTGACTCCTCTGGTGTGAGGGAGAGGGGCGTCCATCTTTGTCGCCTCGTGGCGTGGAGAGGGCCCGCTCTCGACAGGTGGGACGGGAAAAAAGGTATTACCACCTTAATCCGGAGAAAAAAGGACGGTGTGGGTCTTTTATTCCCGGAGAATACTGACTGGTGTGGCAGTATGCTCCTTTTTAATCCTTTTCCCCTCCGTGAGAAAGAGAAAAGAAAAACGTCCTCGCTACCGTGGTGTCGGTAGAGAGGGAGCGAGCTAGCAACAGGTGTGCTGCTAGCTTGAAAAAATCGGACCTACCTTACTTTCTCGTAGAGAAGGGCGAGGTCGATCTTTTCCCAAGTACTAACGGCGTTAGTACTACCGTCTTCCTGCGAAGCAGAAGGAGTAGCCGGCTAGTGCCCGTCGACCGAAATGGTATTTTGGGTTCAGTCTGTGGACAGTGAAGCTTGCGCGGCTACTGTGAGATGTGCTCTGAAGCGAGAAGAGGTGTTTGAATGACGCATGCGTTGTCGCGCAAGCTACTTATAGGGGGTGATTTCCCCTGACGCTGACGTCAAGATCACCAGCCAATCAGGATTGGCGTAATGAGATTGATGCTTCTGTTTGCTCCGCGATGAGGCGCATCCCATAGTGAGACATCGAACGGAGTGTTATGAATGAGAACATGTGTTATCTCTACAATCAGGAAGTGTATTCCCTCTTTTGATATAATAAATGTTATTATAGTGTGAAAAATGAGACAGAACAAGGATATCTCTGCATTGTAGTGTTTTTTTAGCGTGAAGCTGCAGCAGGAGAGGATACTCAGTGTGTGTTTCTTCGTGGTCTTATACGCTGTGAAAGGTTAGCTTTTGGCCTTTGACTTTTCGAATCACGGATCAAATGAACATGGTGTGGTGGAGGAAAGGTTGTGGCCTGGCTGCCCCTCAGAGCTTACCCCTGTGTGTATGTGTGTGTGTGTTCACGTCTGTGTATGTTTTCGAGATCGAAGGTTGTTTTACAATGTTCAGTGAAACTTCAATGCTTAAAACGCGAGCAATGAATAATGATTGTCAGCGCGTGTAAAAACCTGTATTTCAAAGAAAAGTATTCCTTCCACATGTTCTTAATGACTATGATGGTGTTGACACAGTGGTAACATGCAATAAATGAAAGCAGTAACCCTGTCATATCCAAGACCGTTCTGAGAAATAACGACAATTTAATCCGGTTTATCCGTAATTGCGCCTCATTGATTGATAATTGTTTTTGATTGATGTGCAGCGAGACAGTAATTGGAGCTTGTGGAGGTATTAGAGCGGTTGTCTTTGTCCCCCCTGCTCCTCAGACGTCGATTGTTATGTCGTGCGGCAGGTTGATTGACAGGCAGATGAATGGAGTCTGCCAATTTGACTTGGGTGTGTGGTGACAGAATCATCCATGTGCACACGAAAAAGTGATAAAAGTCTTATTTCTCCAGGGATAAACCTGTTGTTAGTCTTGTTTTGCTTAGAGCAGTTGAGCTAGGTGGCCGATAAAGCATTACACATGGAGGACTTGTTACATGGTCTAGCAGGACAAAAGGGTCTGATGTTTATGGGCTAATACTGACACAGATCAGATGCATTATGCATGACCTTGTGGGTTTTAATCTCTGTAGCCATTTTCCTCCTGTTGATCTATATGAGACGTGGAGGAATGGCTAATTTTATTACCGTTTGAGTGTTATTCCAGGTGCCATAATCACAGGAGTGTAGAGGCTAATTCATGGCTGTGTCTTCAGATGGCTTAATGGTGTCGTTACACCGGGGAGGAGTAACGATTATTGTCATGTATGCTGAAAAGGTTCACCAATATATTGTTAGAATACATTGTGGATCAGATTTCAATCCTTCTAGAGTCTCCTAGGTGGATTGGATTCACTCTTGTGTATTGTATGCTAATCATTTATGCTGTACAGAAAAAAATTAAATAAGAACACTTTGAGTGAGGTTTATTGGCAGAACATGTACAATCCAAATGGTGCAATTTGGACATGTGATATCTGTCAACTTTGAATAAAAAATAGGAAAGCAAACATTGTTGCCGATTTGCAGCAGCAGGGCAGACACTGTGCTATATGTCAAAAAATGTATGTAAGCTAAAAATAATTCCCCCTTTGCCTACTTATTCTAACTCTTGCATGTGCCAATCAGAAACTTTAACAAATGGTTGACGCAGTTTCTTCTTGTTCAAGTTTTCCATTCTCATTCTATTAACATGACAAACAGCCATGCATGACTCAGGTTTGGACATTGAAGAGCCAATCTGTTAGAAGAATATCACTCGTCACCAGCTTGAGTTTCAATAATCATGTATTTATTATCCTCTCAAGAATGGAAGTAGTCATCACATAAAGAGCATATGATACAACTAGTGTCCTTCAGATGCTTTATATACAAGAGAGGGTGTTATTCAGTCATAAGATACATGGATACCGGTAAAAAACAGTATTCTATGCATAGTTCAGATTAGCTAAGAAGACCCACGTCAGAAATGATCATGCTTGTCATATGTCTATTTCCATAGAAGCTGAATCATCATTATAATTACATAGCTATCATATGCCTAAAATAGTCCTGAGGCTAATCATACATCCTGTTATACACAGCTACAGTTTGGCCTTTGTTATCATGTGCTACTCTGATATTGAAAAAGTACATTCAGTATTTTTTCCCAACACAATCCAATTCTTCAGGTGTTGCTAAGAAAATAATAAGCCTTTGTAACTAGTGTACTCTGTGTGGGGAGAACGCAATCCGTAGTTGTTAATTTATCTTTAAAAAAGTGCCCCCACCACTTTTCAAAGTGAGGCTAATGGATTGCTAGCTACCCAAGACATCTTTTCACCAATCAAACACTGAATTAAAACTTGCAAGCAGGAATAAAATGTGTCCTCTCAATACTGCAACCCCAGCGTTACTGCATGCTGCAACATCAGTCTTCCGCCTTCAGTCCACTCTTGCATTGCTAAACTAAAAAAAATGAGCATGCCTTGATTACAGAGTCCCCGCTATGGCTCCTCTTTCCCAGCAGAGCCATTCCAAACACTGCTTTACATAAAATGATTAATTCTAACATTAGCTGGAACTGTACTTCCACTTGCATTAGAAGAGATGCACACACCTCTGAAAGCAAGTTGAAGATAGATGTTTTCTCCTGACTCCATATTGACACCTCGTGCTAACCAAGTGAGCAACAATGATTTCACTTGATAATAAGTCACCTCAATAAATGAAACCATTATTTCCCCTCTGAGGCATCTATTCCTGCTGGGAGGCGATAAGACAGGGGAGAGATAACAGCTTTGGGGACGCCGTGTTCGTTACAGTGATTATGGTTTTAAGAGGTGAGAGGGACAGCGAGGTATTGTCTGCAATACGAAAGTCCTATTATCACAGGCTTTGAAATGTACTTAAGTAAAAAGTACCCATAGCTACCAACTGTTTTAAAGAGTAACTGACCTCCCTTTATATTAATAGAACAATAATGTAATTGTTAGCTAATTAATGTTTCGATGCTAAACAATGGCAAAAAGATAAAGTTCTCATTGGTCCCTCTTCTTTAGAGAAGACCAGGAAATGATGGATTCACGGATCGTGTTCAAATCAATAGGCACGCAATAATAATGATCACGCCACCAAACACTAAAACTAAAACTAAAGGAACCAGCCTGTTTTGAAAATGTAAGAAGAAGAAAGTACAGGTATTTGTGTTAAAAATGTAAGAAGTAAAAGTAAAAAGTCGTCTGAAAAATAAGTAGTGGACTAAAGTACTGATACCAATTTTTTTTACTTTGTACTCTCAAAATGTAGATTTAGACCACGATTATCGAGTGAAAAATGAGTCTAAAAAAGTTCTGTGCCATTAACAATATATTTTTCATCTCATTAATTATGTCATGACCCTAATCTATCTGCCTAGTGCAGAAGCCCAACTATGATTATGGTATTTTGATATTGCAGAAAAAAAATTGTCTTTCTCAGCTTTAATTTATGTTTACAAGTTAATACCTCAATGTTCACCTTTGAGATCTTACTACAGTTTACTTAAGTTACAAAAATTAGGCTGGTGAGTAAATCGAAGGCCATGCACTATACTACATGGATGGACAAGTTTATAGAACATGTTCCTTTTAAAGAACATCCTGAAGGTGTTTGTGATATGTATACAAATATTGAAATTCTGGGATATATCTTGATCAATATGAAACCTTGGACAGTGCATTAAAAGAAAGTTACAGTCATGTGCGAATTGGGGTAAAAAGTTGAAAGCAGATAAAAAAACCTGCACCCATAAATGTGTCACATGCACTCTAACACTGTCAGTCCCTGCTCTCCAAGGTTAACAAATAACACCAATAATCATCCTGCATTCAGAATCTTGTTTGTGTTATCGGAGGTGTTAATATGAAAGCATGAATTGCTGGTTGATTAAACTCTAACATCAGGTACTGCTACAAAAGACAGAAAAACCTTTCAATGCTGGGAATATAATTACAGCCTCTTTCTGTGTGTTATTTAAAAATGAGTGTCAGGAAGCAGCATAATGGGAATAATCCTGCTGCCCATTTTCAAATCAAATGTCGGTGTTGATGGTGAGAGCAGTGTATGTGCTCATCTCTTGGAAGCAAATCCTCCGTTTGAATAACCCCCCCCCCCAAGCTTGATGAATGTGATACAGATATTAGATTTCCATCACTTCAAACTCTGGAGTTGCTGCCATCGGGTGACAAAATAATTGAAGACTTCTCCCATAAAAACGCAATATATCTGTTTGAGAAAAATGTTTCTTTTTCAAATGTATCAGTCAATATTTCAGAAGTGTGGATGAGTCTATAGCAGAGCTGTTCTGTGAGGCCTTCAAATGACTCACTTTCACTGAAACATTTATTCAGTAAAAGTATGTGTCACATATTTTGATGCTGTTGGCGCGTAAATATTATACTACACTTTTTATATAAAATTATATAAAAAAATGTTTAAAGATTATATCTTTGTAGTCAGTTTTGTCCCATTTTTAATCCACTTGACATTTTTAGAATATCTATAAATAAATTCAAATAATTAATAAAAATACGGCCTTGATATAAATATATATGATTATATTTTAGATCTTTTTAATATATTTTTACAGCCTTTCCAGCACTTTTAAATGTTAATTCCCAAGAAATGTGAATTTATAACATTTGACTTTATTTGTAATATGTACTTTTTTTTTTAAGTTGTCCATGATAAGTAATATGATTGAAAGCCCCTAGACAGCTATTAAATAAACCTTGTGGGGAAATTATTTACTGCTGTTTCCAGTATAGTCTTTATTTGAGCTTTAACATTTTTCTCTTTCAACTATGTGATTTTAAAGGTCAAGTGTGATGTTTGGAAACCGGTTTCTGAGACATGGCTGTTCACCTCAGAGCTTTTGGAAGTACACTTTTCCCAGAGGTCAGGTTGTAAATTTGAGAAGACATATCTGAAATGTCAAATAGTTTGTTTCGAATCTTCATGGAATCATAGTCGTCATTTATACTGGGGATGCTGGAGACATCTCCCCACCACTGTCTCGAATGGCCAATTCTGTGCCAAACACTTTTTACAAGTATAATTTGTTAAAAATGTTCCGAAATATATGTTACGTCAACATTACTAACCAAATGCACAGGGGGCAACATGAATATGAGTCCCTACCACTTTTCAAAACAAAGTGACACCCATGCTAGTCATGTAAGCAAAATATTATCCAACACTGTTTGTTTAGGGCGCGCTTACCCACATATTAATTAGGTCTGCTCTTTTAATTACAGGAATGAATGAAGCATCTCTGCAGAGATTACTCAGTGTATGACTCACTGCATTTCTTTACTATTCCCAGTGCTGTGCTTTCAAAATCAGAGTTATTAGTCCACTTGACCCTCCCTCGGTTGTTTTCTCCATCCCTCTGTCTGCTAGAGAGTAATTATCGCTGCTGCTCATTAATTACACATGTGAGTCCATGGCCAGACATCAGAGCGTTGCCCAGGTGACTGTTTCTGTCAACTGTAGCCAATTTGCACAACGTTCTTGATTTGTTCAATCAAGGCGTCACAGACAATTTGTCGTCCGGCGGCCACCTCCGAGCTCTTCACAGAAAAGAAAATTAGAGTATCCGTCAGCCGTCCCTAAGGGTCCTGCCTTTGGGAGATGTAGCATCCTCCCCTTCTGTTGACAGACCTGGCGGCTGCCTCACTTGTCACTGTAATTAGTATTGTTTCGCTACTATTGTGCTCAACAGCCCTGCTTTATTGCTGCGTATAGCTCTGTGCAGCCGGGGCTCATGCCACAGAGCTAAAGGAGGATGGCTTTAAATGCCCTGACATGAAAAAAACAAGTATTCTCCTCCACCATTGATTCCTCTCAACAGCTTGTAATAAGCAAACATGCTTCATGTGTCCAACTTATTTGTGTCTCTCTGCAAACCACAATTACAGACCAGTGTTCCATTGATGGATCGTGGATGGCTTTAATTAATCAGCTGGATAATGTTGCATTCAGGCTCAGTGCGGATGAAAGAGGTCACGAGGGGACTTGGCCCAACACGGATGGGGGGGGGGCGGGGTTAAATCTCAGGGCTTGATCAACAGCAGCAGTGTTTTTTTATCAACCCATGCATGGTCTCTATGGAAGGACTTATCTGGTGTGCACAGGATCAGACCTGAATACCTGATCTGTGCACTGACATACTTCATTTTGAAACTAGTGCTTTTTCACCTGTTGGATAAACTTCTCTGGTGCGTATGTTGATAATTTGATCTTGGAATATTTTATGCAGTTGTTGCCATTTTAACCAAGGCTCAAAGACATTATTTTAGTACTGATTATATTTGATTCTGTGCTCGTCTCTTATGGAGTACCACAAGGCTCTATGCCAGGTCTTTTTTTATTATTCTTCCTTTCTTTATCTCTGTTACAATTGTATTATTTTCACACAAGAAACCAACTATTTCAACACCCAAATGACCTAAAAATATTCATTTTAATTTCCTTTACAATTCAAGAGACTCAGTACAGGTAGTTCTACTGCACCAAGATAAGAAAACAATTTACTTAAAGACTTTCATCTTCTGTATTTTCCGACTTCCTTCAAGCAATATTAAAATAAAGAGCAACACTTTTATAAGTTATGTAACGGTTGTAATAAGCGGTTTCCAAAATGGCTTATGCTGCAAGCTTACATTTTCAAAGTTCAAGTGGCAAACCTTTTCTTTCTTTTTTTTTTAATTATGCTTTACACCTAGGAACAACAGCTCTCCTGCAGCCTTTCATTCGGCTTGTGAGCCACCTCAGTCCCCAGCTTTAAGTTCGCTGTAGCCGCAGTCCTTCCCGTAACACACAGGTATCACATCCTCTGACTACAATAACAACAGTAATGAACTGAGTGGCACGTGGCAGCTGCTCTGACCGCCCCTCTGGCCTAAACTGATTCACACCCCCCCATAATGGCTTTTACTCCCAAGGCCCCTGCGCTTCCAACACCACACACATGTTGTGGGTTCATTTATAACGGAGGACAGCCTTTTATTAATCAGGTAGTGGTTCGATAAACGCTGAACTGCTGACTCCCTTGAGGAAGGCTTCTGAAGGGTGATTTACCACCTCAGTGCTGATGTGATGTCTATCCTCTGTTGGCTCTTTGTGTCTCTCTATGGATGGGGCGTTGGGGCTTTATGTCTCTCTCTCACACTCTCTCTCTTTCACAGGGTATAAGTGTGTGTGCAGTCCTTTGAGAATACATTGTGTGACAGCATAACAGACTGATAGGACCCAGTATCCCCTTTGGGTAAAGAAAAAAATGCAGCAACTCATGATGCAGCCTAGATTCTTCAATGACAACCCAATTTACACCTTTTTAAAAAGACACAGCAGTTTATAATAGCATCTATGACGTTTTTTTTATATAAATAAATATTTCCATCCTATTAACTGCCAATGAATAACGCATAATAGCGATTAAACCTCCACTCATTTTGTGAAAGCTTTTCCATTTGCTGCCTCTAAACACTCGTCTGGTAGGCCTTTAGTGGGAATAATCCTCCAGGCACATGGCAGCAAATGCGGCTTGTCTCTCATGCAGCAACAGCAGCATATATATCTTAATGAGTACAAAGGAAGTGAAGACGAACGGCAATGCTACCACTTAAAAATCACCAACAACAGGAAGTTAACTTAAACAATAGAACATTCTGAAGAAATCCAGTGTTTTGCATGTTTCTCATGCAGCAGCAGCAGCAGCAGCAAGCAGCAGCAGCAAATATCTCTTTATAAGTATAAAAGAAGAGAAGATGTTTGCATAAGTAGCAATTGCTAGCACTTAAAAAACACATGGCAGGAAGTTAACTTTAACAGAAAATGCAGAAAGACAACAAAACTTTGAATTAAAGGATGGGACTAAACTACAATGTTGTTCTTTCTTTAAATATAGAATACTTTTTTTTCGTAGCATGTTGTGCAAACATACAAACATGCTGCAGGATTTATTCATAAACATGAACTCATTATACAAACCTCATATCACCACATTATTTCTGCCCTGCTCATGTGAAAGAGAATAATTTAAACTTTGTGATCCGTACCTTCCTCGGTTCAGTCTTGTATGAATACCAGCCTGTCCTCCTACAAAAAACGACCATATAGGTCGATTGTTCAGCAGCTAAATACGACCCAGAGACACGTTTTAAAGTGTAGCCCCTCTAGTGGTCGTGTAAGAAACAACATGCTCCGGAGGGTCGTTTATTCACAAATAACCCTCTCTGAAAAATCCTAAATTGTGGAATAGTTTGGCCATTAAAATGCTTTTTTATTAGATTTCTAGCGAGAAGTGTATATTGTACTTTTATAATCCACGTCCAGTGGATGTGTAGGATCTACAGTTTGATAGATATACGAAGATGATTTGAGGTCTCGCCAGGAGAACGTGCACTGTATATGGGGCAACTTCCATGTAAAGTTAGCGTGGGTGAAAACAGTATTTCCGGTCTCGAAGTTTTCATAATAAAACCGGAAGTATTCCCCACACTGTCAAATGATTACGCAGTGATATCTCCATTACTCATCCACTAAAAAACATCAGTTTATCCTTGTTAATTACACAATATTGATTGGTTTAAATTGTGTACAATGCTTTTGTGTTTTTAACCTTCGATTCGGAGAAACAAATTGTTTTTTCGGAGTTTAGACACTACAGAGGTTCCGAAGACACTACACTACCCAGAATCCCCAGCTATCGTTTGGGACTACAACATCCGCCTTGCTTTTCAAACCCCGTGATTAGCCCTCAAGCTCTGTGATTGGATATTGGAGTGGCAGTGCGACAAGGTTACGCTGAGCGTCAAAGCTCTTTGAAATGGAATGGAACCACGCCAGACTATCCAAAACTGGACTTGGACGGGTCCAGCCCGGCCCTCCCCCCCAGAATTACACTTGCTGGCTATTGTGTGTTTAGCAACATGTTCTATGGCACGTCTCTACTGGGAAATGTAGTTTTAAAAGACGTTTTCGTATTTCCCACAATTAGAAGTTGCCAGTATTAAACTGTATACATCCCTGGAGGTTTAGGGGACACGAAACACATTGGTGTTATCAAATTTAAAACATATAATTAATACATGGGTGAAAATTGCTTGTGTCCATAATGGGCAGCATTAATACTACATGACAGCTAAGGTCAGAAGAGCTTTATTTAACAGCTGGTCTTATGTCTGTGACCCCTCCTGTTGTTAATTGATAAGCCTGAAACATGCACTTGTCAAGGTTCAGATGCACATTTAGCAAATATGGCAGTAGCCATCGATCATCTTAAGATAAGATACTTTATTGATTCCAAGTTGGGAAATGTTTATGTTACAGCAGCATGTACTACTTTGTTCTACTCCACTACAATTCAGAGGTTAACCTGGTATTTTTACTCTACTACATTTATTTTTGTTACTTTGCAGATTCTGATTAATGATGTGAAATATAAACAACCCTTAAATCAGACTTTAGTTACACCTGAGTAAAATTCAGCCTTATCAGTTTGTCTGTTTTGCACATCCTCCTGTTAATATCTTTGGACGTCCTGCACTAAACTGTTTTATTGTAGAGATCACTACAGTATCTTCTAGATATTTTCCATTCTATATTTCTATCATTGACCCCTATTTTGTATGTAGGCTACTCTTAATATGTAAATGTTTTCATCAATAACTAAATAAATATAACTTATTCAACAACTACATTCAATAACGTGCTTTAACCACTAGGAGGTGCGGTTTAGACCAGTGGTCTAGTTAATAAAACATAATAATATCGTACATAATATGACTATTCACTTTATTGTGAGTTTAAAACAGAACGGTAAAGGAAAATACAGTTTCAGTCTCTCGATGTGAAGCTTATGCATTGTACCATGAACCTGTATAGACCTGTAACAGTCAACTGCATGAGGAGTTGGAAAGGTAGTTCAGAAAATCAGTAATATCTTTAAAAACTACAAAAAAGTCCCTTTCTATCAGCTGTGCACCGTTATGGTGTAAATACAGACTATCTACTAATTGGATCAAATATAAAAGTCAGCCGAATTAGTGTTGATACTGCAAGGAGACGTATTGTGTGAAAAGAAATGGAAGATGTTGTTTAATTGTTGATATATTTATGGTCCACGTCACGTATTCAGTTTTGGCGGCATCTCTTCCAGTTTGTCAAAAGGTCTTCTGATCAGGGCTCTATAAATACATATCTAGGGCAGATATGTAATATTTAATGCAGCCGAACCGTGTATTGCAATGCCGTTATGTGATGACTTTCAAAGAGAAAAGCAAGAACACTTTTTTTAATGTTTTCCGATTTCATATCACATAAACACCATATCCCAACGTGCATTGCGGCGTGATTTTAGCCTATCAAAACCTCTGAAAAAAGAAATGTGTCTCTCAGAATCGAAAGAGAAAAACCTATGGGAAAAACACAAAAGCATTGTACACAATTTAAACCAATTAATGTCGTATAATTAACTAGGATAAACTGATGTTTTTTTAGTGGATGAGTAGTGCAGATATCATTGTTAAATCATTTGATCATTGGTTTTATTATGAAAACGGCGAGACCGGAAATACTGTTTTCAACCCGTAACTGTACATGGAAGCTTGCCGCATATACACGTTCTCCTGACGAAATCTCAAATCATCTTCGTAATATCTATCAAACTATAGATCCTACATATCGACTGGACGTGGATTCTAAAAGTACAATATATACTTCTCGCTAGAAATCTAATCATAAAGCATTTTAATGGCCAAACTATCCTACAATTTAGGATTTTACAGAGAGGGTTATTTGTGAATAAACAACCCTCTGTAACGTTTGCATTCAACGGGAGCACTCGAGGCCGACAATTTTCAAACGTAATTATAGGTCGTATTAAGCGCTTGAACAAACGACATATTTGGTCGTAATAAGGGCTTAAACAATCGACCCATTTGGTCGTATGAGTTGGAGGACTTGTTGCAGAATACATATGTGCATGTTTTCCTCAGTTTCTGCAAGGTTTAGCTGTTCTAAACAATGTACAGGGGCAGAGGCAGGCAGGCAGAGGAGCCTGTGTGGTTTTTACATTTTCCCTTTCTGCTGCTCTATTCTCAGAAAATTATGGACACATGATGACAGCAGCCAAGGGTGTAACTTTGGTTTGAGAAGTGGGGGGGACACAAAACAGGGGTTCCTCCGCAATGAAACATTTTCTCAATTGAATTCCATTTCCTGCCTTTCTACAAATATATTAGGGACTATGTTAACAAATCCAAGAAAAATGTGTAGTGTATATAATGAGTGTGCACACTTATCTAGTATTCTATCCATGTGAACATGTTTTATTTGTGACAACCTCACATCCTCTAGGGGGGTCCCGGGGCATGCACCTCCGGGAACATTTTTTTCTTTAAACTGAAGTTGAACTTTGAGGGCAACATTAAGAGATTTATGGATACAGTTCTCAGAATATGAAACAGAACTGTATATATTTCAATAATCAAAAAAACATTAGAATATGCTCACAACCAATAACAAATCATTGATAAACTCCTCTATATCTTTATCTTACCTAGTCTGCATTCTTTCTTTTTATTTATGCATATTTGACTAATCACTCCCCTTTCAAACTGTATTTTTTATGTTTGTACTGACCTATAGTACACATTGGAAGGGTTTATTAACTTATTTTATATACAACTAATATTACATAGATGGAAATATGTGTTTACATGACCAAACCGTTTGAGACCAACTGAGATAACTTAGACTAAAGTTTACAATCTAATCACTCAGAGTCCTTTGAGCTGACGTTATCTCTCTCAGCCCGACAGGAGAGGACTCTCCCTCTCCTTATTGCCAAAAGTTGTATTTACAAGTATTAAAAGTAAGCCGAGGACACCAAACCAACTGAGACCCGTCTGTCCGCCGTACACACTGTACCACACACACAACTACACACTGTACCACACACACACTGTACCACACACACCTACTACAGCTCGTAAAGCATAATCAGGCTACAGCCGTTGTGTATTTTATTATGTGAAGCACTAAATGGTCTTAGAAAAATATTTACTCTTTGTTTGTAGATATCTACTAAACTAAAGCAAACAAAGAGAGTAGGCCTGTTATACTGAGTGATATATATTATACACACTGCTCTGCTTTCTGCATGGACCTGACAGCTGTTCTATCTGGAAAGCAGTTTCTAAAATAATATCCAGGGGATGCATGCAGAGCTGTCATTGGCTGAGATAAGTCCGGCCGTGCGTCACGCCTCCACCGTTCCCGGAAATGCATCCGCGGAGGAGCCGTGGAGAAACCATCAGTGTATCCTCGGTTAGAGCTCCTCCAGAGAGCCTCCTCGACGCTCGATCCTTGGTCCTCGATGTGCATTTAGAGAAATTAGATCAGTC
This sequence comes from Pseudochaenichthys georgianus, assembly GCF_902827115.2. Taxonomy (NCBI): domain Eukaryota; kingdom Metazoa; phylum Chordata; class Actinopteri; order Perciformes; family Channichthyidae; genus Pseudochaenichthys; species Pseudochaenichthys georgianus. The sequence goes on along the minus strand of NC_047522.1, from coordinate 18,684,991 downwards.
AGTCACTACCCGATCCGTCCCCCTGCCCGATCGGTACTGCGCATGTGTGAGATTGTACGCCATATTGGACAACTCCGGACGGCAACCCAAGATGGACATTTGACACAGTGCTTTTAGCAAAGCTCAAAAAGAAAACTCGAGAGAGATGAGTTATTTTTATTACAACGTGACTTCACTATTATTTAACAACTCTTTTTATCGGGTTATTTTATTTGGGGTTAAGTACATTGTCAGAATAAGTGAGGAATGAATTTAACTTCTGTTAGACAGCCATACGCCATACACTTTTGCATACATTCACAGTAAATATTTATTCAGTATGATAGCTGTCTAACAGAAGTTAAATCCATTTCTCACTTATTCTGACATTGTACTTAACCTCAAATAAAAGAACCCAATAAAAATAGTTGTTAAATAATAGTGAAGTCACGTTGTAATAAAAATAACTCATCTCTCTCGAGTTTTCTTTTTGAGCTGTACCGATCGGGCAGGGGGACGGATCGGGTAGTGACATGTCCTTCAAAATGGCGCGCTGAAATTCATTTCAGGGTCACTACCGGAGGACCGAGGAGTCGAGGAGGGGAAATTTGAGTATTGAGAAACCTCTACAGACGCTCCTCCGTGACGATGACCGCTTAGGTAAAAAAATAATAATAAACATATTTAAAAAGTGGGGGGGGCACAAATGGGATTTTGAAAAGTGGGGGGGACATGTTCCCAGGGTTGCCAACTCTCACGCATCTGGCGTGTGACACACGCTTTCACTCTCAATCTCACGCTCTCACGCTGCCCAAACTATTCTCACGCGAAAAACAAGAATACCGAAGACTAGAAACGGTTTTGAAAACTTTTGTCACGTAGTGATCGTCTTCTCAATAGAACATCTTTGATAATGTATTCTGGCCAATCAGAATCAAGATAACGGCGTGGTGTTGTTGCAGGAAGTCCCGACGGAGAATACTTTTGCTGTAGTACATCTCTATATACATCGATACAACACGTAATGAAATAAGACTTCTTTTTTTTCACGGTTTGATGATTGATAGGTGTGTGGGCTGTCTTTCATTTTGGCACACAGAACAATGTGGGCTATCCACCCTTATCCACAATGGAAAGTAATTCACCGCCTCTTCCCTCTTCTCTCTGTGAGGAGCAGCAGGTTCAACTTTCAGAACAAAGTAACACAAAATTAAAATGGCATTCATTTTTTTTTTTAAATATGTCGGGTAGTAATAGATTTATTTATTTTTCTTCTCAAGAGAGTACCAGAATGTGTATTTTATGTTAGTATTTCAAAAAATCTCCTGGGGGACAATCCCCCCAGACCCCCCTGCAGGGGTTGGGTTTTCAGCATCAACTCTTTCACTTGTGGGGAAATTGCAGGATTGGCTCCAGGTCGCCCTTTTTATTTACTACAAGACAAATGTGCCTTTTTATTTCATACAGTTCAATTTGGATTGAGACAGGGAAATAATTTAACCTTCACGTGTAGCGTTTCACTGTCAAGGGGAGTGTGTAATTACATTGCAAATACTGATTCTTATTGTTCTAGGCCAAAATAGAGTCAGAGTGTGTTAATTAATATATTTGGCAGTTTGGAGTAAGTCTGTAAATGTGTTTGTGTGTGTGTTTCATAGGCCTTACGATAATTTATTTTGTTGGATACATTTTCCCGAAAATTATTGTCGGCACCGTTGTATGACCATTTTAGACCACTGACATAATAATATATAATAATAATTCAAGTAGGCTACATCCTTTCAAACTGCTAGTCACATCCTCATGTAAATGGCAATTTATCGAGTTCATTTTTATTTATCGTACGATAAGTCAATTAATTGCTTATCGCGACAGGCATATAATAAAACGGTGGAAACAAACATGTGTTTGACTTTCATTAGTGAATGAAACTGTGTGTCCTTTATAGTCTGTGTCCAATATTGTGTATTTGTATATATTGTATATATATGCTAAGGTCCCGCTACTGACACGATAGCAGTCATGTTGTGCGTATGTGTAATTAAACCCATGATATCAAAATCTCACTCCAGCCAGGTACCCAAAGTTGGCAACCCTGATGTTCCCCCTGTCCCCAGTGGAAATTACGCCCACAGCAGCACAACATCATTCAGAAAATAGAAAAGTAGCTTAGCGCTAGTTATAGGCTTGACAGGGACACTGTGTGGCCTACTGTGCTCGACAATACAACGAACATATACTACTGCATTAGTTTCAAACACAATAACACAGTAATCTGTGTGTCATAGTGTGCTATTTTTCACTTTTATAAAGGTAAATATATCTGCAGGGTTCTCTAAAATAGTCGAAATGTGGTTGTGAAAATGAGCTGCCATTGACAGATTGACAGGATGTGGGTGCCTTATCTCGAGGTATACATGCAAAAACAAGAAATGCTACAGTTCCTAGGTGTTGCTCGAGGGAGTACATCACCACAAATGTAACAGTAGCTGATTTGACTCGAAGATAAGTTGATTTATCTGAGCGTTGTATGCCGTTATGTTGACAGTGCCAGAAGAATAATTTACCTAGTAGCAATATGCACACATTTTATAAATACATCCGCAGCACTCAACAAATGTTCCACATGAAAGTTAGCTTACTCGTCATAAGAGGCAAAAATCTGCCTGAGAAAACAGATAGATACATGAGTCAATGGTTAAAAAAAGCAGCTTCATATGGTACATTTAAAAATTTAAATTAAAAACATAACCCTGATAATGTCATCAAAGGGCTAGTGAGTTGAGTTATGGGAATCTAGTGACATTTAGGAACAAAAATCAGGATATTTGGTGATTCATTCTTTATTATAATTTATTATTATTTGTTTCGTCCACTTAATGTGTTGTTTAAAATAATAGTTCTGCATACAGTATGTGTGACAATGTAGCCTAAGTGTTGCACGGCCAGATACGGCTCGAGAAGCTGACTCAGACGGAAATATTGTTTTTATAATATATAACGGAAATATATGATATATTATGATATTATATGATCGATGATCTGATTGATGATGTGATATGAATGATGAGTGCGACACGTTGGCGTCTTCTCTGCAGGCTACTGCAGTTTAAACTGTAAAAAAAAGTTATTTAGCCTTCCCAAACCTGAGCCTCACGCGCCGCCTATGCGTGGACTGTACTGTTACTTTGATCCGGTTACTTATGTTCATCCATCCATCCATCTTCTCCCGCTTATCCGTGGTCGGGTCGCGGGGGTAAAAGTTCCATCAGAGAGCCCCAAACTTTCTTTTCCCTGGTGACATCAACCAGCTCTGACTGGGGGATCCCAAGGCGCTCCCAGGCCAGCGAAGAGATATAATCCCTCCAACCTGGTCCTAGGTCTACCCCTTGGTCTCTTCCCAGCTGGACGTGCCTGGAGGCGCCCAGGTGGCATCCTAACTAGGTGCCCGAACCACCTCAACTGGCTCCTTTCGACGCGAAGGAGGAGCGGCTCAACTTCGAGTCCCTCCTGGATGACCGAACTTCTCAACTTATCCCTAAGGGAGACACCAGCCACCCTGCGGAGAAAACCCATCTCGGCCGCTTTTGTATCCGCAATCTCGTTCTTTCGGTCATGACCCATCCTTCATGACCATAGGTGAGGGTAGGAACGAAAATGGCCCGGTAGACAGAGAGCTTTGCCTTCTGGCTCAGCTCCCTTTTCGTCACAACGGTGCGGTAAAGCGACTGCAGTACCGCTCCCGCTGCTCTGATTCTCCGGCCCATCTCACGCTCCATAGTTCCATCACTCGAGAACAAGACCCCGAAATACTTGAACTCCTTCACTTGGGGTAAGGACTCATTCCCTACTTGGAGTGGACAGTCCATCGGTTTCCTGCTGAGAACCATGGCCTCAGATTTGGAGGTACTGATCCTCATCCCAGCCGCGTCACACTCGGTTGCAAACCGATCCAGTGAGTGCTGAAGGTCGCAGACCGATGAAGCCATTAGAACCACATCATCTGCAAAAAGCAGTGGTGCAATCCTTAGTCCGCCGAACTGCAGACCCCTTCCCCCATGACTACGCCTCGAAATCCGATCCATGTGCCCTGGCGGAGGCCAACCCTCACCGGAAATGGGTCCGACTTACTGCCGAGGACCCGGACACAGCTCTCTCTTTGGGAGTACAGAGATTGGATGGCCCTGAGTAGAGACCCCCTCACCCCATACTCCCGCAGCACCTCCCACAGTAACTCCCTGTGAACTCGGTCATACGCCTTCTCCAAGTCTACAAAACACATGTAGACCGGATAAGCGTACTCCCAAGCCCCCTCCAGGATCCTTGCGAGAGTAAAAAGCTGATCCGTCGTTCCACGACCAGGACGGAATCCGCATTGTTCCTCCTCAATCTGAGGTTCGACAATCTGCCTGACCCTCCTTTCGAGTACCTTAGAGTAAACTTTCCCGGGGAGGCTGAGTAGTGTGATGCCTCTGTAATTGGCACACACCCTCTGATCCCCCTTTTTAAAAAGGGGAACCATCACCCCGGTCTGCCACTCCTTCGGTACTGTTTCCGACTTCCACGCAATGTTGATGAGACGTGTCAACCATGACAGTCCCTCAACACCCAGAGCCTTCAGCATTTCTGGGCGGATCTCATCCACCCCCGGGGCTTTGCCACTGTGGAGTTGTTTGACGACCTCAGTGACCTCCCCCCGGGAGATTGGTGTTGATCCCCCGTCATACTCCAGCTCTGCCTCTAACATAGAGGGCGGAGTTGTCGGGTTCAGGAGTTCCTCAAAGTGTTCTTTCCAACGCCCTAACACTCCATCAGTTGAGGTCAACAACGTCCCATCCTTACTGTACACAGCTTGGATGGTTCCCTGCTTCCCCCTCCTGAGGTGTCGGACAGTTTTCCAGAACAAATTTGGTGCCGCCTGAATGTCCTTCTCCATGTCTTCTCCGAACTTCTCCCACACCCGCTGCTTTGCCTCGGCCACGGATGAGGCTGCTGCCCTTCGGGCCTGTCGGTACCTTGCAACTGCCTCGGGAGTCTCCCGGGATAACAAATCCCTGAAGGCCTCCTTCTTCAGTCGAACGGCTTCCCTAACCACCGGTGTCCACCAGGAGGTTTGAGGGTTACCGCCCCTTGAGGCACCTAGGACCTTGAGACCACAGCTCCCCGCCGCGGCTTCGGCAATAGAGGCTTTGAACACCAACCACTCTGGTTCAATGTCCCCAACCTCCACAGGAATGCCTGAAAAGCTCCGCCGGAGGTGTGAGTTGAAGGCCTCCTGAACTCGGGCCTCCTCCAGACGTTCCCAGTTCACCCGAACTACACATTTGGGCTTACCAGGTCTATCCAGAGGCTTCCCCCGCCACTCGACCCAACTCACCACCAGATGGTGACCAGTTGACAACTCCGCCCCTCTCTTTACCCGAGTGTCCAAAACATACGGCCTCAGGTCCGATGATACGATAACGAAATCGATCATGGACCTTCGGCCTAGGGTGCTCTGGTACCACATACACTTATGAGCATCCTTATGTTCGAATATGGTGTTTGTTATGGCCAATCCATGACTAGCACAGAAGTCCAGTAACAAACCACCACTCCGGTTCAGATCAGGGGGGCCGTTCCTCCCAATCACGCCCCTCCAAGTGTCTCCATCATTGCCCACATGTGCGTTGAAGTCTCCCAGCAAGATTAAAGAGTCCCCTTCAGGAGCCCCATACAGGACTCTTTCCAGGGTCTCCAAGAAGGCTGTATACTCTGAACTGCTGTTGAGTTACTTATGTTGTGACAGATATTTAATTAAGCTTTCTTAACTCTAATGTTATAATAGTCAGATTGCTCTGAAGATGGGAGGTGATATTCTATTAATGTTCACGTTAACACAGTTGGTGATTTTTGCCGGCCGTCTTTCCTGCAACGGCAGTTTTTCTGTATTTCTTTTCTCCTGTAATATGACTTGATTGCTTTAAACTCCGCACACTGAGCTCTGATTGGTCAGCAGGCAGTGCTTTCACTGAGTTGATCTCTTAGTCTGCAACCTAACCAGGGGAGTATACTACAAATCCAGTTCAACATATCCTGGATATGTTTTGAGTTATCCGGTTGACTTAATCCAAAACAAAGCCGCTCTCGCTAAACTGTCCTACACTACAACGCTGGCTATCAACTCGTTCGCTCAAGCCAGCCGTGTCCTATAGGTGCGCGTTCACATAAAGGGGACGTGGTATCTGGAGCATTCGACCAATCACAAACATGGAGAAGCGTACAGTACTGACAGCGCAGCGTCACACTTCCTGAATGAAAACTATAATATTAGTCAGATATGAAGAAGTTAAACTTTAAACATCCATGACTTAAACACTTTATCCAGGATAAAAGCCACATAGCTGCACCTGCAAGGTGAATACAGCTGGTAAAAGAAAAAGTATTTGAATGCGTACATTAACAGGTTTATGATATCACTGCCCCGTCTAAGACACGAGTGGATCTGACTTTAATTACATTTGACTCGAGCGTTTCGTCAACTTAATGTGTTGCTTAAAATAATACTTCTGCATGCAGTATGTGACACTGTAAGCTTTGCACGGCCAGATACGGCTCAGCTGACTCAGATAAGGAAATATATGATAGCCTACATTATGATGTGATATGAATGATAATGGAACACATCGACGTCTGCACTCACAGTGCCGCGGACTATAGGCTACGTAATGTTACTTTGATCCGGTTACTTATGTTGTGGCAGATATTTAAGTAAGCTTTCTTAACACTAATGTTATAATAGTCAGATTGCTCTGAAGATGGGAGATGATATTCTATTAATTTTCACGTTCACACAGTCGGTGATTTGAACTGCAACGGCAGTTTAAACTGTATCCTGTAATATGACTTGATCGCTTTAAACTCTGCACACTGTTGTTATCAGCTGCTCCACCATGGTTTCTACCTCAACCTGTAATAGATTTATCCTTATTGAAACGGTTACATTCAATGAAAAATAAAATCAATGTGCAGGCTTACGTGAACACTGTTCTACATGAACAATAGGAGTTTATACATGAAATCAATCAACAGTAGGCTATAGTGGCGATATGCTCTAAGTGGAAGCGATTCGCCATTAAAGCAAAGAAGAAGAAGAACTCCGCACAGTTGATCTCTTATCCTAGAACCTAGGCTAGCCGTTCAGAATAAGTTAGCCTATCTAACCCGCTAAAAAGTGAACCAGCTTCGTAGGACCGGAAATCCCAGAAGTTAGCTTGCTAAACGAAAATCTTGATTCGTAGTATAGGCCCCTGCTCCGGGGCAGGTTAGCCGCACAGCATAAGTTACCATGGAGATCTAGCCCGCTAAAAAGAGAACCAGCGTCGTAGGACCGGAAAGCCGGAGTTTTCCCTGAAGTTAGCCGGCTAAGCGAAAATCCTGCTTCGTAGTATAGGCCCCTGAGTGCAGGGTTGCCAACTCTCACGCATCTGGCGTGTAACACACGCTTTCACTCTCAATCTCACGCTCTCACGCTGCCCAAACTATTCTCACGCCAAAACAAGAATACCGAAGATTAGAAACGGTTTTGAAAACTGTTGTCACGTAGTGATCGTCTTCTCAATATAACATCTTTGATAATGTCTTCTGGCCAATCAGAATCAAGATAACGGCGTGGTGTTGTTGCAGGAAGTCCCGACGGAGAATACTTTTGCTGTAGTACATCTCTACAGGGACGTGCACAGGTACGGGCTAATGTTGCCCGGGCAACGGCCCTTTTGCCATTTTTGCCTGACCTGCCCCTCTGGAGAGAGCAAGAGTTTTTTTTGTTTTCTATTGTGGCCGAATCAACATGATAAGCCCACAATTAGTATTGTAGCGTCTCGCTGCGGGAAACACACCTTGTCCGCGCTGTCATCTGCCCTCAGCCACGTGACTTTGTTTACAATCTGACGGCTGGAAGCAAAGGAAAGCCCTCAGAGTCCAACCTCATATGGCTATGGTGATCACACCAAATGCCTGCCCTGGCTCCTGCCCGTTAGAGTATAGGGGACAAACCAGGGGACTTTACTTCCTCTTGACACCGTTGGTTACTTACAAAAAAAAAAACCTAAATATACTTGTTATTGTGCTTCTGTCTTTCTGTGTCTTTTACTCCGCTCCGTAAACTCCCTCACCCTCGCTCTCTTTTCTTGATCGCCCTCTCACGGAGAACACTTCACTGTCCCACTTTATTGTAGGATTTCTGCCATGTCTCCACTTTAGCTTGACCATCTCTGTTATTAAGTTATGGAATTCTAAATAAATCAGTAATTAGATACCTTACCGTTACTACGCTCATAAAGAATGATAAGAATAATGCGTATATTGAACTGGTTTAATTAATTAGTGAGTTTATTTAAGGTAATTATAGAAGCCCTATGTTATCAGTAGCCTATGTCTGCACAGCAGTAACAACGGTAAAACTACATTAAAATAGAATTGTCCCCATTGTTTCTTTAATAGTTACTAACATTAGATATTTTAATGAGATATGGACCGCAACAAAAAATGTGCCTGAATAACGAATTTAGCAGTTGGACATAAAAGTCAACTGAGTGTCACTTGCAATGACGGAGTTGTGTTTTTATTTTATGAGTTTATGTTAGAATTTTCAAAAGGTCTTGTGTTATTTTTCGGGGGGGGGCTTTTTCCAGTTTAGAGCAATAGCCCCTCCAAATGTCTGTGCACGTCCCTGCATCTCTATATAGGCCTACATCGATACAACATTACGTGTTGATAGAAATCAACACGTAATGAAATAAGACCCCACGCCGGCCACGGTTTGATGATTGATAGGTGTGTGGGCTGTCTTTCATTTTAACACACAGAACAATGGGGGCTATCCACCCTTCTCCACAATGTAAAGTAATTCACACAGCCTCTTCCCTCTTCTCTCTGTGAGGAGCAGCAGGTTCAGCTTTCAGAACAAAGTAACACAAAACTAAAATGGCATTCATTTTTTTAAATATGTCGTGTAGTAATAGATTTATTTATTTTTCTTCTCAAGAGAGTACCAGAATGTGTGCAGGGGTTGGGTTTTCAGCATGTCAACTCTTTCACCTGTGGGGAAGTTGCAGGATTGGCTCCAGGTCGCCCTTTTTATTTACGACAAGACAAATGTGCCTTTTTGTTTCATACAGTTCAATTTGGATTGAGACAGGGAAATAATCTACAGTAAACCTCACGCGTGGCGTTTCACTGTCAAGGGGGCGATATAGCGTGTATGTAATTACATTGCAAATACTGACTTGAGCCCTACCACTGTATGGGTTAGCCCTACCATAGATTACCCAACAAAAATACTCCGGAGCCGATAAATCAATGAATTGCTTATCGCGACAGGCACACAATAAAACAGTGGAAACAAACATGTGTTTGACTTTCATTAGTGAAGGAAACTGTGTGCCCTTTATAGTCTGTGTCCAATATTGTGTATTTGTATATATTGTATATCCTATATATATGCTAAGGTCCCGCTACTGACACGATAGCAGCCATTTCGTGCGCATATGTGTAATTAAACCCATGATATCAAAATCTCACTCCAGCCAGGTACCCAAAGTTGGCAACCCTGCCTGAGTGTCACTATAATCTTGGCTTGGTTGGTGTTCTTCCTTTCACAATTTTCTCCTTCATGCTATGCTTGTTACGTTAATCTACCATGAGAGGATTGACAATAGCTTCAAAACACTTTCGTTTACCTGACACTTCTATCACATGTGAGTGAGATGGTGCGTTCAAACACCTGCCGACCTCCCTGCTGCTGTGGGAGGAGCTTGTTGTTTGCAAACCTCAAGTAACACCTGCATGAAAGAATACCTGATGCAGTGTGGACTCTTCTTATTTCTGAGCTACATTCAGCTTACAGGAGATGTTTTCTGTTCCCTGCATGGCTTGATCATCGAGTGATGGGCTGTGGGAACACTAAGGTGCTGCCTGAGGCATCCAAGAAGGGCTATGTAAGTGTGGTGCAGTCTCTCGTGGCCTTTAGTAAAGCTCACGGTGATGATGAATCGAACAAGCATGCAAAGAAGAGAAGAGCTCCATGGTTTTACACCGGTGCTAAAAATCTCCAACCTGCATCAAGCGGACAGCAGCAGATACTCAGAGAGGGACGACAGCAGGCAAGAGTCGCAAAGTATAAGGACAAGTTTGATCCACGTGTGACAGCAAGGTGAGCGGATCTACTTTTTGACAACCCTATTATTGAAGTAATCCTTCATTTCATTTAATTTCAAACCTTTATTTATACAGATAAAATCCCATTGAGATCATTGATCTCTTTTCCAAGGGAGACCTGAACATTGCAATATGACACATTTTGTTTTTGTAGTGCAACTGGCATTAAATTATATTATTTGCCAACATCAATAATGTTAAACTATTCTGCCAAAAAACAAATAAATAATACTAATATTTTGAAGATCTTTTTAATCATACTCGACAATTGACCTGCTTCTTAGTCTCTTATTTCTCATTTGAAAGATATAAATGCTGCACTGTAAACAAGTACTACTATCTCAGCCCTGTGAGAAGACAATTTTTCATTAAAAAAATGATCTTTCACAGCACGACACAAGGTGAAGTGACTTATTAAAGGCATTCACAGTGCTCATGAAAGACTGCTAATGTCACTGGCTTCTTTCATTAACTCAGCCTGCCAACGCCAACCTTCATGCAACACAATTTATTAGCAGTAACAGTTTTCATTTGAGAGGCCTTATTATACCTGAAGACTGGCTTCCTGTTGTCAGATGAGAGAGCGGAGACAATTAAAGCTCGGAAACTGATGTCAGTGCACATATCCCTCTACATCTGATTAGTGGAGGCTTATATATTGCCTTGTTGGGGATCTAAATCATAGTGTATTCTTATATGAATTTGTCTCATCGACTTCACTGTACAACATGCAGATATATCCCCATACATCACAGCTGCATCTTCAGTGAGGGACATTCAGCGCTGAGTAACATGTATCATGAGATACTAATGCTGTAATGACTCATCTTTCCCCTCTTGTCCTGTCAGATACGATATCAAGGCTCTGATCGGTCGGGGGAGCTTCAGCCGCGTTGTGCGCGTGGAGCACAGGGCGACTCGCCAGCCCTTCGCCATTAAAATGATGGAGGTGGAGGGCCCCGAGGGCCGCGAAGTGTGCGCCTCGGAGCTGGCGGTGCTGCAGCGGGTGAGCCACTCTCACGTGATCCAGCTGATGGAGGTGTTTCAGTTCCCGCAGAGGGTCTACATGGTGCTGGAGCTGGCCACAGGGGGCGAGCTACTGGACCGCGTGGTCAGCAGGGGTCACTTCACGGAGAGGGACGCCACCCAGGCCCTCAGGATGGTGCTGGCTGGGGTGGCGTACCTCCACAATCTGGGCATCACCCACAGAGACCTGAAGCCTGAGAACCTGCTGTACTACCATCCAGGGGCTGACTCCAGGCTGCTCGTCACAGACTTTGGACTGGCCACTTTTGGCGGCGCAGGGTCCGAGGTCTCATCCGGAGATCACTCAGGAGCAGAAACTTGGTCCCTCAGAACCACCTGTGGGACCCCTGAGTACATGGCCCCTGAGGTGTTGCTAAGTAGACCCTACTCCTGTGCTGTGGACATGTGGGCCCTGGGGGTGATCGCCTACATCGTGCTGAGTGGGTCCATGCCGTTTGAAGATGACAGCCGGACGCGCCTCTACAGGTCCATCGTGAGAGGGAAATACAGCTTCTATGGAGATGTAAGTTTACTTTACCTGTTATTGAGTATTTTAGTTTATATATATATATATATGACATTTTCCAATAATTTTGATGGTATTAAAGATTATTTAGTTAACTAGAAGAAATTGTATTTCTTTGGCTGGTTGTAATTATTTGTGCTTATGGATAAGACTATTTCGTTTTTTATTTCCAGTTCTGCACCGGGTGTATCTCAGCCTTTTAAGTAAATCATCCATCTGGCATTTCCATTTTGACCTTAGACCAGAGGTCACCAACTACATTTGTCCAAGAGCCAAAATTAATCCAAGAGACACTTTCATGGGCCAGAGATTTTTATATATATATATTTATATATAAATCATAATAAATTATATATATATATATATATAATTGATTAATATATATATATTTTTTTATAAGCCTGCATCCGGGCTAATAAAACAGCAGTCCTGATTGGCAGGGAAAGGAGACAACTTTTTTATTAATACCGTGTCCTGATTGGTGGGAAACGGTTGCAGGATATAAGAAAATTGTTTGCCAGGCACGCAAAAATGTCACTGTCAAAGAGCCTCAAGCGTAAAGTTGACGTGGAAAACCGCAGTTTTAATGAGGAATGGGCAGATAAATACGCATTCATCATGCCATCGTTCAATAAGGCTACACCTGTTTGCCTTATCTGCAATGAAACGGTCGCTGTTGCAAAAGAGTACAATCTCAGGCGTCATCACAAAGCATGTAACTTTTTTACGCCACAGTCACCCCCGCCGTGCGGGCCGGATGAGAATGTCTGGCAGGCCTGATGTGGCCGGCTAGGGTTTGCTTTCGGAAATGGGAGAACTGCGGCCTGGCATGTTTTTTTTTATTATTCCCTTTCCTTCATCATACAACTGAAGTGGGTATTTTTAACTCGCCGGCGACTCAGAGCTTGTTCTTTCACACTGATTACACCCAAGGCTGGATTATTCACTGGGCTTTAAGCCGGGCCCGATTCTCAGGGATGCAGCCTGACATTTTAGTCTGGCATACAAGAGGCTCCCTTACATATAGGTCCTGGACTATTATCCATGTGTTTACCGCTGCACTGACCAACAACCCAACAATAGTGGAAAATCCTTGAGTTTATTCAAGGGATTATTTCACGTTTCTCATGGTGGCTTTCGACACGGCTCATATGTGTCCATGGGAGCAGAGCTTAAAAAACATATTTCGTAGGACCTCACATATAGCATCTTACAGTACACTGAGATGCAGTAAAGAAGTCAATGTGTGAATTCACATCATGACATTATGAAGACATCACATGGCTGAGTAGCAGTGCAGGGCTTGATGGGAAGAGCCATCAATCACATTTCCATGTTGACAAGAGACACTTATTCTCCGTCATGTGCAAGTGTCCATCCTCTCTGATAGACTGACAACCCAGACACACACACACACACACACACACACACACACACACACACACACACACACACACACACACACACACACACACACACACACACCACACACACACACACACACACACACACACACACACACACACACACACACACACACACACACACACACACACACACACACACACACACACAGCGTTAATAATGCTGTAATGTGTGATGAAGGTTCACAAGTATGCACAAAATGTGGGCCTCCGTCTTCAGAAGGGTTCTTCATGTCACTCAGAAGGGTGCTTCTCTTCGGGATGAGAACAGTTTCAACGAGCTGAGCAATTCCCATCTCATATTAAACTTGACTTGAAGAGTTTAATCTGAAACGAGCTGTCCACCAGCTCAACAAAGAGAAACAGGGACCTCCTTTCATAGATGTGATGGCTTTTTGGCTCAAGATGACGCTTGTCAACTTAATTGGATGTCAATACAATGGACCTTTTTCACAGCAGACATTTTGAACTGTCATAGTAAGAAAGGCACAGAGCAGTGGGCACTAATATTATTACCAATGGCTCTGTTCTTGTTCTCTTTAAGTCGTGCCAATGAGCACCGTACCAGGACCCTGAAACAAAGGCAGCTAAATGAAGAAAAAAAAAAGCGAAATTCATCCATCATTAATTTGATTACCGATACCCGTGCTTTTCCAACTGTGACATATCGAAATGGAGTCCGTGAAACAGGTCTACGGACCAGAATAGAGCTCACATGAGCAATGACAGTCAAAGTGTCAAGGGAGCTTTTGAAATGATGAAACATACAATAAAACAGGTCATGATCATGAGCCGCTGGAGCCAAACACGCAATGCATAAGAAGCAGGGTACATCTATCCATCTGTTTTTAAATGTATGCTTTGTCAGTTTGCTGCTAATGTGAGCTAAGGGTTAGGCTTTCCTGTGACATGTCTCCATGCTTTAATGTTCAAAAAGCACTTTATTTATTTGTTCATACTGCCTGTGCTGCAGCACCTCTTTTCACCCTCTGTCCGAACCCAGAGCCCAGTCTGCTCTGATTGGTTAGCTGGCCGGCTCTGTTGAGATTGGTCAAACGCTTAGAGATGGAAATGTCAAACCCCTTTTTATATTGTGTACAATGTGTTGGAGCTAGTGCTGCGTACCTGGACTCACATTCAGGTTCAGGTCCGGACTCAAGTCCAGAGGTTCAGGTTCAGGTCCGGACTTATAAGTCCGGACCTGAACCCATGGCTTGTGTCAAGTTGTGTGAGTAACTAAAGTGAACTTATTGTGAGCTAATTATCAATTGAAAATTAACTCATAATCAACTCAAATTCAAACTCATCAGGTTTATTGTGCTCCCTTGCAACTTGTGTCTACATTTCTCTACAAAGTACAAATGTGCCACTTAGTCTACAAATGACTTATGACAGCAACTACAGTGAACTACTACAAAGTTCAAACATTTATTTCATTTACCAAACTAAAGTAACCAAACAGTCCCTGAGCTGACTGAGCCTAAATCCCTAAAACGTTGCTGAAAGGTAGAGTGTAGAGTAGACTATACGCATCACACTGTTACACACCTAATATACAGTATAGGCTACACTCTAGTGACTGTACAGTCAGAGTGTACTGTACTGTCTGTGCACCATGTATTTTCTACAACTCTACAATACATACTGTTAGAAATTAAAATCAATGTTGATATGGCGTAATTTTGAATTAAAAACACTAATTTAAATCACTTTTATTCTGAAAAAACCGAAAGTTCACACTATTAACTTAAAACTTTTATTCTGAAAATTCTTCACTTCCGGTTAGCATTAGCATGTGGCGAAATTCTACGTTTTCAAACCGTAAATCGAAGGTGAAATGACATGTGATGTTGTACACTGAGCACACTGGGATTAGCACTCATTTATTGACGCTGAATAACGTTTATCAGGGAATGTTTAAATAACCACAGACACCAGAATATACGTAAGTGCTAGTTTTTTTGCGAGTCCAAGTACCGGTTCCTGACGTTCCGGTTTTAACCGGACTTGAACCGAAACTTTTTACAAGTCCAGTACCGGTTCGGCGTACCGGTACGCAGCACTAGTTGGAGCACTAGCCAATATAAGCTTCAAATTGCATAGTGATGTCATTATGATACAGAAGTCGTCAAGGGATACAATCGAAGCGTTTCAGGCAGGAGGGGGGAGTGTGTGGGAGATGTTTTTAGGGTTAACCCATACTTGAGGCATTCAGGGTGTTCTTGCAAAAATGGAAAACGCAGTATTGTTTTCATCTTAGTTCAAAGTCTGTGTCATGAACATAAAACTTTTTTTTTTTTAAATATCTTTTCTCTATTCGGACACGCATCAAGCACTATGCATAGGTGATTTGAAGCTTGCAGTGCAGGTGTGTAGAGGCTTATATATATCTATAGCTGGCACAGTTATTTTGAGCATGTGTTTGTGGTCCATCAATAGCAGATTGTAGAATACTGTCATCCATAAACATGCAGCGAGCAACAGAAGTGTAAAAAAGGAATAACTGCAGGTATCATTTTTCCAGATGGACATAAAAAGAAAGTAACTATTGTTCTTTATTATACAAATTAATACTCAGGGGCTGCAATTACAAGCAAACAATCTTACAAAAGTATCAGTAACCTTGGTGTGTTTATCAAAACAAAATAGCGCTGTGTGTGTGTGTGTGTGTGTGTGTGTGTGTGTGTGTGTGTGTGCGTGTGTGTGTGTGTGTGTGTGTGTGTGTGTGTGTGTGTGTGTGTGTGTGTGTGTGTGTGTGTGTGTGTGTGTGTGTGTGTGTGTGTGTGTGTGTGTGTGTGGGTGGGGGGGGGGTTCAGCATTAAAAAGGGGGTAAGACTCACTAAGAAATGCAAATGGGCCCTGGCACCTGCCCATGAAACAGGTCCCTCTGTATCCCCGGCAGCCCCTACACACACACACACACACACACACACACACACACACACACACACACACACACACACACACACACACACACACACACACACACACACACACACACACACACACACACACACACACACACACACACACACACACACACACACACACACACGCCCTGGGTACATTTCCCCCACTGGTGCAACAGCCCCTGAAGACTTGTAGAGCAGACTCACACTGATGTGTTTACTCAACAGTGGGAGGGTGGGGGAGTCAGGGATGGATAGCAGGGTGTGGAAAAGAGAAAGGAGAGGACAGAGGAAGAGCGCCTGTAGCCTCGGGGGCTTTTCACACCTTATCACTCAATCCGCTCCCCGCACGTAGCACGAAGCATTTCCCTCGCTCAGAATAAGGGCATCTCATCTGAGGTGTGTGAGAGTGGGAGGGGGGGGGGGGGGGGGGGGGGTTATGTGCATGTGTGCTCATGTCGTGGCAGTAAAGCACAAATCTGTGCATCAGCTCAGGCCAGAAAAGCAGCCAGCAGGTAACCTCCTCTGCATTCTGCCGTGTGTTATTAAAGACTCCAGGTCGAAGCCAAGCATAACTCAGCAGCAGTGCAGTCTGGGTAATTGTAAGCCCAGCCTGCCCCCTTCTGGGCACCATTTGAACACATCCAGCCTCTGCATGGCCACAGTGTGTTAAACAGGGGAGGGGGAGGGTTACTACTAAAAGAGGAATATTCTGATTATTTACTGTTACCTCTGTATTACCTCACTATCAAATACAATGCAAATAGAGACAAGAGAAAATACATACCTTATTATCTAGTATTCACAGTGTTTTGTTAAACAAATCATACATTAAAAAAAAAGGGAAAAAAATGCTTCTTCAAATTAGATTTTGACTCAGCTGGAAGTCACATGTTGTAACAAAGTGTAATGTTTTTTCCCTTTTTCTCCTAGAAAAGCGATGTAATGAAAACATTATTTTAGCCATGAAAATGAACTGTAAATGAAGCTATAAGCTATTGTCTCAAAGCGTTTCTTCGTTATATCGTTCAGTATATCCAAATGGATTGTAATTCTCATAGTAGTCCATTTTCTTTTTTTACTAAATGCAATACAGTTACCTTTGTTTGTATCCTGATTACCAAATTCCGTTATAAAAGGCTTTCACCTGAAGTAGCAGTGTTTCCCATTTGGACCCATTGTGACGAGGCATATTTAAACTTGGCTTTGTTTCTCAGGAAATGCTGCCAAGTGAATCAGATCTGAGTAAATTGTGAGGCGGGTGAAGTAGTTCATTTCTCAAACTCGTGATCACATTAGCTTAATCCAACCTTCTAGCGTTTTCTTCATTTGTTGCAATTACTGCTCTGTCGGGGAAAGATGTAGCACGCCGCAAACAAATTCAGCTTCTCATTCACTCTAACAAGATGTTGCTAAGCCCAGTAGTTTTCCCCTTGCTTATGCCATATCTGCACTCCCCCCCCTCTCCCTTCTCTTGGTCTAGCTCAACAGTGATGTATAACACCGGCTCTCACCCTCTGCTGCAAAAACAAGCCTTTGTGTATTTTGACGTGAGAAATGTTTGAAATAAGGCAGAGAGATAAACTTCCTGCAGGTGGCTACGTTCCAGGAAACACAGTTATGTCTCTTCTCCTTTAGGTGCACCATGTTGAAAGCAGGAGGAGAGTAAACTTGTTTTTTCCTGCATTATTCCCACTGAGTAAATGCTTCACCATCTTCCAGCAGAGGGGGAATAAGTACTCAGTAGAAATAATATTGGTTAAAAGTAATAATACAAAATATTAGTATCAAGATTAAAGTATAAAAAGGGATTTCATATTACTTCCATTTCTAATTTAAGAGGCCCTTTTATGCTTTATTTTCTCTTTCCTGTAGTGTGTTATGGTTTATTTATGTACATGGTCTGCAAATGCTAGAATCCCAACATAACATAAAGTTTTTTCTACTACTTTTAGTACTTAAAGGTGGGGTAGGTAAGTTTGAGAAACCAGCTCGAGATACACTTTTTGTTATATTCCATGGAATGCTCGATATGACGGATGCGACGGAAATACACCCGAGCAGATATGGTACCCCGAGCAGATATGGTACCTACACCCATAGATATATATAAACACTAGATGGCTCATGGGAGATTTTCCAGCGTAGCTGACCGGCCGCCATCTTGCTACAGTCAACAGTTACTCCGATTCGCGTTATGGTAGCTGTTGTAAGGTGAGTGATCTGCACAAAAATACTCTTAACTCGCTGAAATCTTGACTGATTTACAAACAGTTTGGTTTATTATAAACATTATTAGCATGGCTATGATACAGGATGCTTGGACGTGTTGAAATTGCAGCTTTTCTTTGTGTATGTGGTTGTATTTATTAGCTGGCTAATAACAAGAGGCTGTGAGTGAGACCAGGGCCGAAGTCGAATAGTCCATTTAGCTTAGGAACCTTCCTAAAGGAGTGAAATGACCCGGAAGTCCCTCAGTGGCAGCCATGATAAGTGCCGTTCGAATTCTCTAGAATGATAGGAAAGGAGGTTTCAAACTTCCTTTATAACCTCCTTTAGCTTAGGAACCACTGGACCTCCCTATCCGAAAGGAGAGGAGAAAATGCTGCCCCACAATGCCTTGCAGCCGTGCCATTTAAGGCGAGGGAATATTCGGTCGTTCACGGAAACAACCGATCATGGCAGACAAACGAAGATCATGTAAGTTACCGCTGCTCTCTTAAGCTTTTACATTCTTAAGCCATAACTTGGCAACATGCTTATATGAAATGACTGTTGTGAAATTATCCAGGTAAAGTTAACATCGTACTAAAACCTTTATGCTCAGTTTGCATTAGGCTATTTAATTCTTCGTTTCCTGCGTTGTACCATGCAAGCCTAATATGATGTATTTATTTCAGTCACAGATGCTGAAACCCTTGCCTTAATTAGTGCAAGGGTTAAGCTGGAGCACAAGTTCAGTGGCAAAAGAAATGCTGCCAAATCAGGCTGGGAGTAAGTACATATATTTGTCTGATAAAATGTTTTAATAAATGTGCATGGTGAATTAAGATAATTTGTAACTAAAGGCAGGTTGTTAAAGAGATGGGTCTGGAGGGCCAGGTGACTGGTCCACAGACGTCAAAGAAAAGGGACAACTTGAAAACAAAATACAAGGTACAGCAAATCACATGGCTGGGCACTGTGGTGGGTTATTGTTTGTAGATATTATGCTACAGACTTAAACTGGCGACCCCAGCCTCCTATATTAAAATGTGAATTCGCTTAGTTGTTTACACTTGTTAACATTTAAGGCATAAGCAATTACACATTTAGAATTAGTACAATTTTTCATTTGGTGTGCACTTATATACAAACTAAGCACTTATATACTAATAAAGGACTGGCTTATCTAAAGCCAGTTGAGTAGCACTTGAAATGTTTTGGCTCTATGAAACATGATGTACTTATATGATTCTGTTTTCTTCAAGTTTCTATCTTCTTGGTCGAATGCACTTATTGTAAGTCGCTTTGGATAAAAGCGTCAGCTAAATGCAATGTGATGTAATGTGATGTTGCGCCTCACTGCCCTTTAACTAACAGTCTGTTATCTGTGTTGTCAATAGGAGTTAAAGAATCCCCCAACTGGGACAGGAACAGACGGGGGAGAAGCCTCAGCAGCTACCTGGCCATGGTTTGAGGCTATGCATGAGGCAATTGGGGGAAGGCCATCAGTCCAGCCTCCCACCCTAGTTGCCTCATGCCCGTTGTCAAGCCATGGCCGGACTGCTGCTGAGGCCTCCATCTCTGCTGCTGAGGCCTCCACCTCTGCTGCTGAGGCATCCACCTCTGCTGCTGAGGCATCCACCTCTGCTGGAGAAGGGCCTGCCCAAGTTTCCCGTGCCCTCCACCAGCTCCCAACCACCAACAAAAAGGCCAAGGCGGAGAAGCAGCGTGTTGGCCTTCCTAAAAAAGCAGGCAGAGAAGGACGAGGCCAGTGATGCAACAGAATGAGAGACTTCTGAAAGCGCTCAATGAGCAGAATGAGCGTATTCTTCTTATCATGTCAGAGCTTGTGAAAAATACAAATAAATAAATGTTTAAGTTGATGATTTGGATAACACTCAAACAGTGCTTCAATAAACAAGCACTTTACATAAAAGGGAAAATTACACAAAAGCACCACATGTCATAGCAGCTGTTTCAAATACAATACAACAGTTACTTTCAACAATATTTGTGCTATAAATGCCAAATAATGACTGTTTTGTAATGATAACACTACATGCAAGATGACAGACCCAATCCAGTGAAATATATCAGCCAAATGTTTATTTAACAACCAAAAACTTGCCTCAGGGAGCTTTCTAATGTGTACCTTTTAACAGGGAGAAAACATGGAAGAAACCTCAGGGAGAGCAACAGAGCAGGGATCCCTCTCCCAGGACGGACAGACGTGCAATAGATGTCGTATGTACAAATAAACATGACAAAAATTCAATATAACGGGGTGAACATCAATGAAAAAGATGGAGCTTAGTTGCTTCCAACTGGAACATGCTGCAGCAGGAGTAGCAACAATCCAAGCATGGCAACCTGCACCACAAGAGACACATAACGTGCATTAGTAACATGTATTCATGGGGAATGATTGCATATTAAAAAAAATGAATGATGTAAGAAAGCCATTAATATACTTACTATATAAGGAAATAATCATGTTCATTTAGGTGTGGAGAACGCTCATGTGGGGCTGAGACGTGTGCTGCCAGTCTGTCCCTATAGTGCTGACCAGCATGTTCATCCCTCTGCACAGGTCCCTGTGGAGGTAGCAGCACTGGATCCTCTCCCTCAGTTGGCTCCAGGATGTCTCCAGCAGTGAGGCAGATGTTGTGGAGCAATGCTATCATCTATAGCTCACACACAGTGTCTGAAGGCTGGGCTGTTGGCAAGGCGATGAAAGCCATTGCCAACTTCAGCACACTGTGCCTGTGTGGGGAAATGGATGACCTTCTCCAACAGACATAATATTGCCTCACAAATCCTGTGGACAATATCGAAAACTGTGGTCTTGGGCACATCAAAAACCCTGGAGACAACCGAATAGGACAACCCATGTGCCAGCCAGTAGACCACCAGGAGGACCTCCACATGCAGAACCCAGCCATGGGTCTTCTCCCTCCTGAAAAGGGTCATCAGGGCCTCGATGGATTCCCTCGACAGGCGGTAGTCAAATCTAAGATCTTTGGACTGATCCATATAGATCTGTACCACAGGGACATGGTGGTTGAGGTTGGCGTAGGTGTTGATCCTCTCCTGTAGGAGGAGGAGAGGTGTAAATAGTAAAAGGTTAAAATACATCAATATTGTCTTTTCAATGTACACACGGCATCTATTGCACGTCTGTCCGTCCTGGGAGAGGGATCCCTCCTCTGTGGCTCTCCCTGAGGTTTCTCCCATTTTCCCCTTTAAACTGGGTTTTCTTCGGAAGTTTTTCCTTGTACGATGTGAGGGTCTAAGGACAGAGGGTGTCGTATTGTCATACTGATATTCTGTACACACTGTGAAGACCACTGAGACAAATGTAACATTTGTGATATTGGGCTATATAAATAAACATTGATTGATTGATTGATTGATTGATTGATTGATTGATTGATTGATTGATTGATTGATTGATTGATTGATTGATTGATATTGTGGCTTTCCTTTATTTTTTTAAACAATGATGCATATTTGTTGTGTAAGGCAAGCACATGGGAGGAGATAGCCTTCAAGTTTGCTATAAATAACCAATACTGGAAATATGTTTGTTGGCTAAACCATAAGACAATTTTCTGTCAAGAAGTCCTCAAAGCTAACTTCACACAGGTACACAGAAACACATGAAATATACAGGAACAGTTTCAGCTATACTCTTGATTGTATGTGCAGTTGTAGTTCAGCAGACGCACATTAATGGCGTCCGCTGGCGCATCATAAACACGTCGGATAGTGAAAGTGCATTCGGATTCTCTAAAGCACCACAGTCTCTTCTCCTAAGTCCTTTTGAATTCTCCTATCCACTATCCCTTAACCCCGTGACGTTTCACTCCGAGGTCAAGGAATAGACGATAGGGTTAGAACTTGGGAGCTGATTTTTAAACTATCCGACTGCAGTCCTAGTATTACAAAGTTCACCCAGCAACTTTACACCAGTGGGAGAGGCAGAACTGCTCTTTCTTTTCAATATAACTTAAGCTACACATGATTTCTTCCAAGTGGAAGTGAAGTTGTTCTTCTTAATAATAATAGTACATTTATGTTGGGGGGCCGCCTTTCATAACACCCAAGGACACCTTACAGGGGCATAGGGGCAATATAGGGAACAATTTAAACAGTGGATTTTGTGATATATCAGCCGGGGTGAGACAAACCACAAATGGACTACAGAAGGACACAAAAGGACACATGGTACAGTTTATATTATTCTTGGTCTTTTTTCAATAACATATTTCAAAGGTTCTGGATTTGTTTACAAATCTAGAAACTAAATACAAAACTAGGATGATATGAAGATCTCATGTCAAAAGTAATTGTGATAAATTAGACAGAACTGGCCTGTCTGTGAGCACATTTTATGTTGGTTTGGTTCTTCTGATAAAGGTGTGAATATCTAAATAATATACCAACATGTGCTATTGTCATTAGTTGTGTCCCTGTTCTTCAAGCTAAGGCATTGCTAAATTAACAACTCTTGGCTTACAGAGTGGTAACATGAGACCGATTTTTATATATAAAATATAAATGTATTTTAATTTTATAATTTATTTATAATTTAAAAAAATATTAACAATATAATAAAATAAATGGAAATATATACACCGGCAAATATGTAATAATAAATACCTTGCTATCCATCCCTGACTCCCCCACCCTCCCACTGTTGAGTAAACACATCAGTGTGAGTCTGCTCTACAAGTCTTCAGGGGCTGTTGCACCAGTGGGGGAAATGTACCCAGGGTGTGTGTGTGTGTGTGTGTGTGTGTGTGTGTGTGTGTGTGTGTGTGTGTGTGTGTGTGTGTGTGTGTGTGTGTGTGTGTGTGTGTGTGTGTGTGTGTGTGTGTGTGTGTGTGTGTGTGTGTGTGTGTGTGTGTGTGTGTGTGTGTGTGTGTGTGTGTGTGTGTGTGTGCGTGTGCGTGTGTGTGTAGCTATTGCTTTATCTGATTAATGTTATTTTCATATGAAAGTCCATGATTATAAGTATGCAGTATCATAACTACATCTTTGATGTTTATAAAAAACCAAACCGTTTGAAAATTGGTTGAAAATTGAGCAAGCTATGGTTATTTAAATAGTAAACCATAATGTTATGAATGAGAGCACTGCCTGTAGCAAGATGGCGGCCAAGTGGCAACGTCGGTCTCCATTGGCCAGCAGCGCGGGTGACTCATCTAATGTTTATAAACTTTATACATCTATGCCTACACCGGCCCAGCTAAAATAACTGGATGGCCTACCTGCCTGTCAGCCTTCCATCTGTGCACAAATGTATCTCTTGCCTTCATTGGTCATGTGCACGTTCGTGTGTGTTGGAGGAGGGGCTCTGTAAGGAAGTAGCAGATTTCTTATTGTGTATTTTCAAATTAGAGCGCACTCAAGCTGGTTTCTCCAAAATTACCTACCCCACCTTTAAAGTATCAAAAGTATAGTCATAACGCAGAATTTAGAGTAATATATTACTATAGTTATTGTATCTTCCTGTTTTTTTCTCACCTGCAAATGTTGCAGTTTCTCAACAGGGAGCCAATTTATGAGACTTACAGAGTGGACTAACATATAATTTAAGCATATCATTTCTTTTCATGTATAAAAAGTGACTAGTATCTGATATAACATGTAGTGGAGTAAAGAGAACCATGTTTACCTCTCAAACATAGTGGAGTAAAAGTATGAAGTAGCATAAGAATAACTCAAATAAAGCACAACAATGGCAAAATAACTACTTGGTTACATTCCACCCCGTCTCGAACAGAAGGCAGTTACCCCCGGCTGCCATCACATGTGTTTTCAACACACTCTCACTCCCTAAGCGTCCAGGAGTGACGTTTGGTCAGTGTCCGTGGCGTCCAATTGTGACGCTCCTAGGCTCCTTCAGCGTCATAAAGGGACGCAAATAGCTATCAACTGATTGCAATGTATTCCCATCTGCGTCGGGATTTGATGCTCATGAAAGCACGGCATTCGTTTGTGTCGGCTGCCCTTAAAGGCAATGTGAGCGTCCATTTCCATTGGATAACGGAGAATTGTACACCCGGAAGTAAGTATTCCTCTTACTGTCGATTGATTTTACAGTGATATCTGCACTACTCATCGACTAAAAAACACCAGATTATCCTTGTTAATTACACAACATTGATTGGTTTAAATTGTGTGCAATGCTTTTGTATTTTTCCCCTTCGATTCGGAGAAACAAATATTTTTTCTGAGTAAAGGATGGCAGAAGACACTACACTACCCAGAATCCCCAGCTATCGTTTGGACTACACCATGTGCTCTGTTTGACAAACCCCGTTTTTTTCACCATTCATTCTAATGGCTGGCGTCTATGTCACGTGATCTTCAAATTTCTCCCTGCAGAAAAAGAAAAGATGGCCGAACTTCGTTTTATTCTCGGTGGAAAATGCCTATTTTAAAGTTAGTTTGGCCATTAAAATGCGTTTTGATGTCATTTGATGCGAGAAATATGAGTTGTTATTTCAGATTATGTGTGCAGTGGATGTACATGATCTTTAGTTTGCTAGTTATTACGAAGATTACTTCAGGAAATCGCGACGTTTTCATTGTTACCAAGGTGGTTGCTAGGGACGCTGCTATCGATATTATTTCTGTTATGTTGTGTAACTGTTTAATGGTGTTATCTTTATTGCTACCCCCTTCCCCGTCAAAGTATGGTGTTGGTCCACAGCGCAAACATATTAGTTTAACAAAATCTGCATCTAAAGATAGCCTACGTTATTTTCCCCTGTGCAATTCCAGTCTCACATCTCACAGCACATTGTCATTAACAAATACCGGAAACAGACCGAAAACATTTAAAAAAATAAAATAATACTTTATTCCGAGTGTGCTTGCTTTTCTCTTTGAAAGTCACCACATAACGGCATTGTAATACACGGATCGGCTGCATTAAATATTACATATCTGCCGTAGTTCTAGTTGATTGATTGACAAACATGAGGAACTGAAAATGTGACGTGGATCATAAATATATCAGCCATTAAACAACATCTTACATTTCTTTTCACACAATACGTCTCCTTGCAGTATCAACACTAATTCGGCTCACTTTTATATTTGATCCAATTGGTAGATAGGCTGTATTTACACCATAAAGGTGCACAGCTGAGCTGATATAAAGGGACACCTAGTGGTTAAAGCATGTTATTGAATTTCATTATTTTTATTATTAGATATTAATAGGATCCCTATAAAGTATATTAATTACTCGTTATTCTCTACTAATAGTTAATTAAAGACTGTATATAATGACTATTTTGCACATCCCTTTCAAGATTTCAAGATTTTCTAAGGTTTATTGACATATCATATAGGCCTACACAACTGTGGTGTAGTTCTGCATTGAATGAAAAACTTGGGTCGCAGGCTCCTCAATAGTGCATTACAAGACATCTATCAATATGTGTGCATACCTCCAGCAATGTTAACTATGTTGAAGCACTTATTTTAACTGATATTATACATAATGTATTATACTCTTATAAGATCTATGTAGATATTTCATCTCCGGCCTTGTCAGGTATTGAACAATCAATAAATAAAGAACACAGAATTGTTAAATATAAAACACAGAATTTGTGTGATTATACTAAATGATTTACAAATAAACACCACTGCATATTTAACTGTTACACATGCTGATGCAAATGTTCCAACTTGGGATCAATAAAGTATATCTTATCTTAAGCTGATCGATGGCTATGCCATATTTGCAAAATGTGCCTCTGAACCTTGACAAGTGCATGTTTCAGGCTTATCAATTAATGTAATGTAATGTAATGTTATCAATTAACAACAGGGGTCACAAACATAAGACCAGCTGTTGAATAAAGCTCTTCTGACCTTAGCTGGCATGTGGGTATATATATTAATGCTGCCCATTATGGGCACAAGCAATTTTCACCCATTTATTAATTATATGTTTTAAATGTGAGTGTTTCCTGTCCCCTAAACCTCCAGGGATGTACACAGTTTAATACTGGCAACTTCTTATTATGGGAAATACGAAAACGTCTTTTAAAACTACAACTCCCAATAGAGACGTGCCATATAGAGAACATGTTGCGAAACACAATAGCCAGCATGTGTAGTTCTGGGTGGGGGAGGGGGGACGCGGTGGACCCGTTCAAATCCAGTTTTGGACAGTCTGCCGTGGTTCCATCCCATTTCAAGTGCTGTTCGAGAATCGGCGTAACCCTCAGAGCACACTCTCCAATCACAGAGCTTGAGGACTATCACGGGGTTTGTCAAACAGAGCACATGGTGTAGTCCAAACAATAGCTGGGGATTCTGGGTAGTGTAGTGTCTTCTGCCATCCTTTACTCAGAACAAATATTTGTTTCTCCGAATCGAAGGAGAAAAATACAAAAGCACTGCACACAATTTAAACCAATCAATGTTGTGTAATTAACAAGGATAATCTGGTGTTTTTTAGTCGATGAGTAGTGCAGATATCACTGTAAAATCAATTGACAGTAAGGGGAATACTTACATCCGGGTGTACAATTCTCCGTTATCCAATGGGAATGGACGCTCACATTGCCTTTCAATCAATCAATCAATCAATCAATCAATCAATCAATCAATCAATCAATCAATCAATGTTTATTTATATAGCCCAATATCACAAATGTTACATTTGTCTCAGTGGTCTTCACAGTGTGTACAGAATATCAGTATGACAATACCTTTAAGGGCAGCCAACACAAACGAATGCCGTGCTTCCAGATGGGAATACATTGCAATCAGTTGAAAGCTTTGCGTCCCTTTATGACGCTGAAGGAGCCTAGGAGCGTCACAATTGGACGCCACGGACACACTGACCAAACGTCGCTCCTGGACGCTTAGGGAGTGAGAGTGTGTTGGTTTTTCACAGCAGATAAGGAGCGACATGAAATCACCAACAGCACCGGAGAAGGAGGGAAGTCAGACTTGTTGGTCGTGGGAGCTCAATCGACACTTTCTCTCCTTCCCAGGCTGCCGAGTGTCACTCTGCCTGCCTCTCAGGTGTGAAATAACAACACAATGAGAAGACAGTTTGAGTGAGAAGCATTTCGGCTCCGCACTCTGCGCTGTGCTCGCACACACAGTCCTCTCCAGTCAGTGCACCGTGAGAATAAGCGAGTTCCTGCTTCTTTGAATTCCTATCAGTCCTGCGATTGTCAATTTCATGCTTGATTAATTGTCATTACTCGGCGAGAGACAAAAAAGGGGGAGAGAAATGCATTTCAGGATTAAAATGGAGAGCGAGACCTCCCTAAAGAGAGCGATTTAGTCTGTGCCAGGTTGAGCGAAGAATGAGAGAATTCTGCACACGCAGGTTTTACTGTATTTAGCTTTTATCCTCCTCAGACAGACACAGTGGAGCATAACACGGCTGATTGGTGGAAATATTTGTTCATGATAAAGACAACTGATACAAGCGATAAGTCTCTGATAATTACCTGACATTTACACAAACATCATGTAGAGGAAGTCATCCATGCTTTTTGATAAAGGTTATTGTGTAAAACAATCGGAAAGACACATGAGCAAGACACACATACTTTATAGAAGTTTGGCCTCTTTGTTGTTGTGTTTTCTTCTCTTGGTTGTATCTTTCTGGGGTTTTGAGTCTCATTGTTGTTATTTTACATTACTTTCTAAATATTCTGTTAGTATTTGTAGTTATTTTGTGATCTATTTCCATCTCTTACTTAACATATTTTCCTCTTTGTGGTAATTTTTGTTGCTTTGTGGCTGTCTGTGTCTGTTTTGCCTGTTTTTATTGTCATCACAAGTCTTTTTGTAGTTAATCTGGGCGATGTTGTAATTCAATTATTTTTGTCTTTTGTATTAACTGTTTGCACATAGTTGTATTTTGCCAACTTGTTTTGTATGGTTTTTTTTAATTGATTTGTGTCTCTTGTGTTAATTTTGTGTCTCTTTTGGGTTGTTTTTCACTTTTACCAATTCATTCTCTGTGTCTTTATAATTGTTGTTGGTCTTTCTCAGTTTCTTTGAAATCTTTGAGGTTACTTTTAGTCTTTTACTGTTTGGAATGTGTCTCTTTGAGTGACATCCTGTTTTTTGGTGAAGGCCAGCGGGCATCTGACCCTTTTAGCCCCTGAGCCTTCGAGGCATGTGTAGTAATCAACCCATGGTGTTGTGACCAAATATCCATCTGTTCTTCCTTAATTTAAAATAGGACAGAAGCTCAAAGGTCATCACTTCCTGTGGCAGGCCTCCACAATTGAGTTTTCATGACAGAGAACCAAAATCATGATGAATAATGAAAGAAATTGTGATTTATGATAATAATCCTGATGCCTTCTGTCTCGCTGGAAAGATGGCATGGCAGATTTCAAAGCATTCTTGAATGTCAGCTTCCCTCATGACAAGGGGAATGATTTGCTATTTGAGTAAACAAACAGCAAAAGAACCCAGCGAGGCTCATCTGTGGTGCCTTTATTAAGAAGCTAATGCAGGCTTAGAATAAACATGTGCCCAAATCCCACACATATGTCAGGGCTGTCCTTATTTCCCAGGCTTCAAATGATTTCAGCCAACACTGCTGCTTCCCTTTGACCAGTGACATTCAGCTTTCCTTTGAGGTTAGTTCTGCTTGTTGGGTCTGCACGGCACAGGCATCATAGTTTTACTTTTTGTGTTAGAATTAAATCCTGTCTTTGAATGTGTGCAGGTGCCTCGTCTGGATACAGCAGGCGCTTTGACAGGACAGCAGGTTCCTGAGTGTCTGTGCGTAGGTTGAAATGTGGTGCGAGTGCACATATTCACACTGACGGAAATCACTCTCTTTCCTTTTTCCACAGCCTTGGCCCTCAGTGTCCAACCTAGCCAAGGACTTTATCCATCGCCTTCTGCCGTTGGACCCCGCTTCTCGACTGAGCGCAGACCAAGCTCTCCGTCACCCCTGGGTGTCCACAATGGCAGCCAGTTCCTCCATGAAGAACCTCCATCGCTCTATTTCTCAGAACCTCCGGCAGCGGGCATCCCGAAGCTCCTCCCGGTGCCCGAGTAGCAACGAAAGCTCTGCGGACTCCACCAAGGTTGGCTTGGGAAAACTCATATCACTGGAGGGAAACCAAGAGCAGCAGCAGGGCCGAGCATCTGGACCACATCCAGCCAGAGGAGCTTCAACGCCATCCAACTGAAGCACCAGATTTATAAGAAGGCTAATGGAGGGAACCAGCTGCCCCATGCTCAGTGTGTGTACCAAACCTCAGAGCTGCAAAAGTGCCTGGGACAGGTGTTGTGGCAAAAGAAACTTCAGTCAAGCTTCTCTAATAACCCCCTGAAGGTTTCTTCCTCCAGTAGCTCCTCGTGCTCGGGTTAAGCTGTAAGTGACCATCTTTCAGTTTGGAGGGTCCAGGTTTATATTGAGACAGAGCTGTCCACCTCCACAAGGCCTCCAGCCTCCTTTTATTCACACAGCTCAGACTAATGGCGCTCATCTACTTCATTATGAGTCACCACATCACCTGCCTGAGAGGAGGCTCATACCAGATATGAGAAATAGGAGCTAATCTTAGAAAGGATGACGTAAAAGAAGAAGAAACTTGCTTTTTCTTAGATGTTTTCCCACCAGACAGCAGGATGATTTATCTTTTATAAAGAAAGAAGCAAATAAGGCACGCTGTAGTATTTTCTTTTGTTGTCACTCCTCCTACATAGCATCCCCCACATCACTGTGAAACAACTGCAAGCACAATCCAGATATTTGGTGACAGGCCGCTGAGCCCTTTCTCTCCCCCATGCATTATGCAAGCTGTTAACAGCAGCATTCTCAAAATAACCACTTTTCCAGTGAGAAATTTTAAATTAAAATGCTAATGTTAGTATGAGAAAGGAGTGCTTTAAACAGCGAGTATAATATGCAAAACACAATTACAAGTGAAGTTTAATCATGTTTAGCAACATCACACATCATGTATTATGGATTTCTTTCTCTTTTTATGTTTTAATCTGATGAATGCTTTTGGTTGCAGATGATAAGTCATGTATTAGACTGAACCTACAAGGATTATTGGATACAGATTTGAAAAAGGCATGGAAAGGGTAATTAAAACATCTAAGTAAAAAAGCATTTTTTCATTATGACTACCTTTTATTGTATTGATGTTTTGTGTATTAACACAATTGTTTTCCTTTTTCTGAAGAAAAACTTCACCAACAGTCACTCAATGTTAAATCGATGTTCTTGATTATCTAAAAAGGCAATCAATCAACCCGGTGTTTTGTTGTGCAGCTAAAATAAATATAATAAAACAATTCTAAACTTGGAAAGTGACAAAGTAAAACCAGAAGTCTCTTTCTCTTTTCTTTGGCTTCAAACCAATTTGCTTGGTCTTCGTCATTGCAAGACTGTCAAAAAAGGACAGATAGCTTTGGAAAAATACATGATTTTTTTCTTTAAGTTAGTATATTTAATCTACTGTAACTAAAAAGCAAAATGCTCCTTTTTTTCCACAGTCTCATAACATATATATCTCACTGATTTGCTTTTGTTTTGCTTCAGCTTCAGAAAACTGGAAAATGCCATCAAAATAAAAATAGTCATGCTTGACTTCTGAAATAAAACACTTTGCAACAAAGTTTGCTCAACTGCAATGAGATGTTGAGGAAAAGCAGAAAAAAACTAATCATGGGTTTGGTCATGATGAAGGAAAAACACTTTACTCTCTCTCATTCTCCCCGATTCAACAGGTCTCTGGTTAGTGCCTAACTAAATAGCTAACACTCATGATGTCATTTGGAGGAAGTTCATGCATAATTTCTCTAGAAAAGGTCATTGGAGAGTTGTTAAAGTCTTTCAATGGCTGCCCAAACTCACTGACCTGAGATCAATGTCCCTCTGGGTAGCAGATGAGCACTGACGGTGTATTTTGGAAGTCACGTGTCAGCAAGTAGAAACACAGAAAGGGCACCGAGCTGAGAGTGGGACGTTAGTGGGCAAAGAGGAAATCTCCTTAAAGTGCCGCAGTAAACAGTGCGTGGTGTGCTTCCTTTGATGAGCGCTCCACATTGTGCTTCAGAAACAGAGTCACAGTAACTTCAGAATTCCTTTATTCGTCTCACAGAGGGGAAATGACATTGTTACAGCAAAGAGACGAAAACAATAGAACATTATAAAACAAAAAGGCATGCACATAAATACAAATAATTACAATTTGCAGAACTTTCTAGCATGTTTCATGGCAATTCCTCATATAGCTGTGAAAAAAACATGGAATTGTTTGAAATGCTTTGTGCAATTTTGCTCCATATCTATCTAAATATTCGAGGAAGAGGTGATTCGTTATGCATGTTTATTTTCTGCAAGCAAAATTCCACTCACGGACTGATAAAGACAATTCAATTGGATTAAACCGAAAGAAGTCAGCAATGATTGAAATTGGTCTTTTCTCTGTTATCGTTCCATTCTCAGTGCCATTATCTTTCAAAGGGGAATAACAAACCAACCGTCTGCAAACTGACGAGCTCCATTGTCTCGTGCAGTTGCAGTGGTTTATGGAGTGGGCAGTGAAAGCTGCTCGATCTCAAAGAAATTCCCCACATATTTACTTAAAAGCTCTCACAAAGAATTGTGCATAATCCTTCTATTATTTTAGTCTGATGCTGTGTAATCAATGGGGAGTTTTTATTTCCCCATAGCCCTAAGTGACTCCTCTGAGGGATACAATGCAATCCTAAAATGGATGCAAATATCCCTGCCATTAACTGTGGATCAGCTTCCACATTTACGAATGCATACCTTTGACGCAGAGGTTTAAAAGCCCACGCTCGGCTCGGGTACAGTACGGTGGATTTTGAGTAGCATCCTCAAAACTAATTCAGCGTGTGTGCAGTTGGGTAAATAGCTCTTCGTATAGGCTTTAGTCTCCTGCAGTGGTCAGCAGCGGCAGACAATCGAGGAACCAGAGTGTAGCCAAGATTATAGCCGATATCTCTCACGAGGAAAAGTATGACAGAAGGTCTTTTCTTCAGCTCCTCTCAGCAGAAAACTGAAGGACTTATTTGCTTTATCTTTGGCCTTACTTGGAGAGATCATTTGCTGCTCAAACATAAGCTGCAGATCCACTTGTGGCTAAAATAAAAAGAATAGGAGAGGGATCGGCGGACGGGAGCATCTGTCCCTCCCCCACACGGTTGAATCGTTGCAAGTAATAAGTGCCCTTTTTATTTCTTTTGTATAAACCAAACAGCCAGTAGATCAAATATTGGGCTCTTTTGTGAGCTGCTGGGTGTACAGATTATTTTCCTTAAACAGCAATTACAACTGCACTTCACCTTAATGATTTGAGAGGAAAGAACGGTTCACATTTTCAGTCAGTAAATTGCTTTCCTTTTTTCCCCCCTCCAGATGAGCGTGCTATTTGCCGCCATCCTGTTATTGTGCTGCAGATACAACGCCACAGGAATACAAGGTGGGTCAATACTTTTCTCATTGAGGATGCAATAAAAGTAAACTGTCTCATTATTCTTCCCACTCTGAAATTCTCATTTAGATTGTAGCCTGGATCCCACCAGTTGTTTGCCACTTAAAATGTGCACTTGTCATCTCCTCGGGCTGAGGCTCTGCTTTAAATGCAGTTTAAATCCACACAAGGGGGAGGGGGGGATGTTGATCAAATGAAACCAGTTGGATAAAGTGAGAAAGAGGAGGAATGGCTCTAAAATAGGTAGTTTAGGAGGTATTATGCTTTTAAGTTTACTTGCCGACAGTTGGATAATAAGTTTACACTCTTATTATTTAAAAATATTATATCTCCTGGGATTAATCTACCTTTTGGGGTTGTCTTTTCCTGCTTTGAAGGCTGTAATAAAATCATATAATGTTCTGAACTTCACAGACTGTCCTATTATATACCATTACCCAAATATTGATAATATCCATATTACTGATGATTATTTATGAAAGTCACATTCAGTAATTCTTTTTTGAAAGCGCCAATGATCAACTTTACAATATTGCAGCCATATCGAAGTTATTATTGGTCACAAATATTGGGATGATTGAATTTCTCCATATTGCCTAGCCCTAGCTGGAAAACAAGTGGAAACATCTGTGTCTGTTCCAAGGAAACTATAACTGACCCATACATACACAATTTTTTTAACTAAAACATTTCTTTTTTACAAGATGTCTGCCAGACTTTTTCTTGGCTGGCGAACATTTACTTCCTGAAGTCTCAACTGACTTTCTGGCAACTTGAGGATGAAGGCGAGATGAGGTACTGTGCAGCCAATAAATGGTTTGGCACATAATGTGTTAGATAGCCCACACCTTTTTACTTGTAAAAAGTCTGAGTAAAAACCTTCTATACACATAAATACATACTGAAAATGAAGAAGAATAACCTCTAGTTGTTGTATTTACTTCAAATGTGAGTCCATCATGTGAATAAGGTGGTATATACAGTATGTGTAGATGTGTGTAGATGTGCAGGTAGCCAGCAGCACTCTTCAGATCACAGGCTGCCTTCAAATGGAATATTTAAGGTTCTATTTCTTTGGAAATTCAAGTACAAGACACATATGATTTTTAAAATGGTAAACAGTGAGAACACTGTCGCTAGGCAACTGACACCCAAATTGATAATGATAGGGGATTTTTGGGGCAAATTCAATCACAAGCATAAAGGGACGGTTCACCCCAATATCAAAAATACATATATTTCCCCTTATTTGTAGTGCTATTTATTAGAGTTGATTATTATGGAGGAGTGGGTGTTGGAGATATCAGTGTTGTCTGCATCTCATTAATATATTAATAGAAATCATGACCTGATTAGTAAAGATAATCTGTCAGACTGTGCCATTTCATGTAGGAACTATTTTCTTTCTACACCCGCCAACAGTATCACTGCACAGTTACATTGCATCAGAAAATACTTTGCTGTTGAATATTCCAATAGTATGTTTGAGTGATGGCAGACATCATTAAAGCCCATATTTCCAACAATTGGCCACTTACATCAGAGTTGTTCGAGGAACAATAAGTACATTTCCTTTGCTCCCAAAATACCAACCAAATATGTTAAATGAAAACGTGTACAAGTGTGCATTCATGCAGTGGAAAAGTCCAACTTGCTGCTGCTTTCTGTTCCACTGACAGACCATTCAGATCACGGATATAGTCAGGGGTCAGAGGTCACTGAGGGTCTTCTGCAGGGCCACACTGACTTTGGGGGGGGTGAGTGGCCTTGAAATACACTCTGCACAGGGATCACTGAAAACACAAGCCCTTGGCACTGTTTGAGACCAAGAAGAAACTCCTCCGTGCACAAATTCCTTTTTCAAAAACGATTGTTTTTGTGAAATGATATGAGTTTTTTGTGATTTCATTCTTGGTTTAAAAGCAAAATCAGTATTTGTTTATTTTCTACTGTCGTAGAATTTGACCTGCAGATTCAAATATTTTAAGAGGTTGTCAATGTTTGTTTCCCATTATTGACTAATACTATTTCATAGACTTTTTCTACTATGAGAGGAATAAATGGAGAATTGTTTGTAACTCTTTAAAACTGTTTGAAAATGCATAATCATAATTAATAATATATATTATAACCAATCACACAGTTATAAAGTGATGTTATAGTTATAGAACATGCAACCCCACACCCCCAGTGTGCAAGTATATGCTCGGAATGATTTACATTTGAAACAATATTGTCAACATTTATGTATTTGTTTGTTCACTGCAGTTATAGACTTTCATCTTTAGATTTAAGAATTTTAAGAGTTCAGTGAATTTGCTGTTTTTGTCCAAATCAAAAAAATATGTTTTTTTCACATGTGCTACAATGTAAACGAATGCCTCAGTTTCCATTTACTTCTCACCTAAAATGTAGGCTAACATAATTTTCACTCCTTTTTATGGTTCACCCTTGTGTCACATTCCCTCTCACCCACCTGGGAGCCGCCCTGTACAATGATAATCTCTCCACCAGACTCTGAGCTGCAGCGCAAGTAGCGATTTGGGATTAAGTGCTTTGCTCAAGGACAAATGGTAGCTTTTGAGGCAATTGAGAGCATAAATTATTCACTTTCCACCCTTCAGTCCCCAAAATCACTTCCCAAAACTTCTTACTCAACCTCCATTCATTCCCTCTCCGAGAGCATTTGGTGGATTCTTGGATTAAACGTTGACATGGCACTGCGAGGGAAATGCTCAA
The DNA here is from genome assembly GCF_902827115.2 of Pseudochaenichthys georgianus. Lineage (NCBI taxonomy): Eukaryota > Metazoa > Chordata > Actinopteri > Perciformes > Channichthyidae > Pseudochaenichthys > Pseudochaenichthys georgianus. The sequence goes on along the minus strand of NC_047522.1, from coordinate 18,649,494 downwards.
AAATCCCCATCTTCATTTACTCAAGAACTGAATTTAAGTAACATTTTGAGGAAGATGTACTTACTGTATGTATCTGACTGCTTCACTTATTTACAAATCGAGATTATTAGCTAATACAAAACGTAAATCAACTAAAAAATAAACATTGAACTTGATTATAGGTCAAGATATCCAACAGCTGTCTATAACGTCATTAAAATAAGCTCCACTTTTACCAGCTGTGATGAACGCTTTAATGCATCGATAATCATAATCCAGCAGTCCAATATATATCAGAATCAGAATAATTTATTCCAGGGGGAATAGGGTTTTGTGAAGAGTTGTTCCATCTAAGAATGAAAAGGAGATACAAAATATGTATATAGAATAAAATAAATATATAAACATAAGGAGTTAAAATGATATGGGCAGTTAAATGGGTACTGATTAGTACTTTTACTTAGATATATTTAGCTGCAAATGCTTTTGTACTTTTACTTAATTGAGATTTTGAGTGCAGGACTTTTACTGGTAACCACACATTTTTGCAATTTAGTATTGATACTTTTAATTCATAAAGAGATCTAAGTACTTCTTTCACCTCCTCTGTGAGACAGGTCATGTGAGGAAGCCCAGCGGGGGGGGCAGTATGCAATACGGAGTCTGTTCTGTTTGGTGGGCGATGTGTGGAGGAAGTGTGAAGACTGCAAACAATAAACAAGAGGGGTTTTTCAGAATACTAAGCCTTCTTTGAGAAAATGCACCAGTCAATGTGGGAGGATTCTAACCTCGTTATGATTTTTTAAAACATGAATATTTCACTTCAATAATTTCACAATGAGAGGTGGTAGATTTCAGCTCTGCAGAGCATGAATGCATAACATATTACTCATCTGCACTCATTTGATAACATGCGAAAGCAGAAAGGTAATTATTTTTTCCCAAAGCCTGTCAGAATCGCTTCTAACAGACACGGTTCTCCATTTGCTGCCAATTGGACGTTCATTGACTTTGATGTCTTTCAGTTGCAGGAACACCATCGTACTTCCGAATGAAGTGTCACCTGTATAACATGTGGCCACCAGAGGAAATTCACAGGTTTGGTATGAAGCTTAAATATTCGTGTTTTTTATTGCAAAGCCCAATTTAGCCCCATTTTAAGGGTAACAAAGCAATGTGAATGGGGCTGTTCTGTAGGAAAAACTTCAGGTACTTCAGAATATTTTACCTTTTTACACTCAGGTTTGTTATTCTTAATGCTTAATATTCCCTTGTTCACTTCTCCCTCCATACAACAAATTGAGGAATATAAAACATTTTGTTCACACTTGAAATAATGTTATGTTCTTGAAAGTAAATAAAAGGATAGACATAATGAAACTTAAACCTAAATAATATATAGTTTGAAATTTGAACCAAAAAAACCTGAAAATGATGATATGTGAAGGACTATCTTAGTGTCACAGTTTGCTTTCTCACTCACCTATTTTCTGCATTAACTTTCCTTAGTCACCTGGTAGTCACACCCTGTGTCTCTCTCACTCTGTTACACCCATCAGCTCCATTAGTATTTAGGCCCACTTCACTTTCACCTCAGTGCCAGATCGTACTTTGCAGCATGCCAGTCTTTCCCGCATTACCCTTCAGATTGCTCTCCCGGTTTCGACCCTGCCTGTCCCTGACCAGCCTGCCTCGCCTGCTCCCTGACCCGTTCTGTACCTGCGACTCCCGTCCTGCTTTCTCCTGGAACCCTCGCCTGTCCCCGACCAGCCCTTTGCCTACTATCTGCCGTTTTGTCTCCTACCAGCCTATTGCCATCAATAAAGCTGGTTACCGACTATCCCTGGTTTCCCGTGTTCTGCATTTTGGTCCTCAGCTCGTTTGTGACAGAACGATCTGGCCAGAAATGGACCAAGCAAACACCGGGTCTCCTAGAGACCGCTTTGAAAGGGTTGAGGATGACATCCAAAGACAGGAGGTCACGATAGCTACCTTAGCTACCGAGACCCACCAGGCAACCTCAACCCAGGGACAAACGCTGGTTTACCTTACCTCCCAGATGCAACAGATGGCCGCCACGGTACAACAGCTAGCTGCTACCATGGCTGCTACCGTCCCTCCGCCCGCAGCTCCGATGCTCGCTCCAGCCCCTGGCCCGACGGGATACGCTCCGGAGCCTCGTGTGGGAATGCCGGAACGCTACGCTGGTGAGCCGGAGGGATGCAGTCCTTTTCTCACAAACTGTTCCATATTGTTTTCACTGCAGCCACACACCTTCGCCTCCGAGGCGGCCCGTGTAGCTTTCACCGTTAATCATCTGACGGGAAGAGCCCGGTTATGGGGAACTGCAGAGTGGGAGCAGCAGACGTCAGCCTGCGCCTCTTTTGTTGCATTTTCCGCGGAGATGCGGAAGGTGTTCGGTTCCGTTCGTCTGGGTCCCGACGCTGCCGGGGGTCTGCTGAGTTTGAGCCAGGGTTCCGGCACGGTGGTGGATTACGCTATTGACTTCCGCACCAGCAGCCGCCGCAGCAGCTGGAACGAGCCGGCGCAGTGTGACGCATATCTGAGAGGATTAGCGGATTATATGAGAGATGAGCTGGTTTCCTATGATCTCCCTGCTTCCTTGGATGGGTTGATTGAGCTCACCTCTCGGATTGACAGACGAATCCAGACCCGGAGAGGAGAGCAACAGACGCGAGCGGTTTCTGGGAGATTTCAACTTCCGGTTTCGGCGGAGAATTCCCATTCCTACTCTGACTCACGGTACGGGGAGGTCGAGCCCATGCAAGTGGGTCGTACCAGTCTTACCTCTGAGCTGAGGGAGTTACGTCGAAGAGGTAATCTTTGCCTTTACTGTGGTCAGGCTGGACATATGGTTTCCCGTTGTCCGGTAAAAGGCAGAGCTCATCAGTAATGGGGAGTATACTGGTGGGCCAAACCTCTGAGCTGATCCCCAATCTAAGACCCTTGTGCCATGCTCAACTCCTCCTGACAGGCAAATCTCAGGCTCTGGCTGTTTTTATCGACTCCGGATCAGATGTTAGCATCATTGACGAGGAGCTCGCACTACAGCTGGGCATCCAACAGGTTCGGTTGCTCCAGCCGGTACCGGCTAATGCTTTGGATGGTCACCTACTGGGAACGGTGACACACCAGACGACGCCGGTACATATGCTCATGTCGGGGAACCACCATGAGACAATCCAGTTTCATGTGCTACGGTCTCCCCAAATCCCTCTGATTTTGGGTTATCCGTGGCTCCGCCGCCACAACCCAAACATTGACTGAGCAACTGGGTCTATCCTAGGTTGGAGTTCCTCCTGTCATCAGGTTTGCCTCAAGCAGGCTTCCACACCTCAAATATCGGTGGATATGAACCTGGTTCCAGATGTCACAGGGGTTCCGGCAGAATATTTGGACTTTAAGGAGGTTTTTAGCAAGGCTAAGGCGACATCTCTCCCACCTCATCGGCCCTATGACTGCGCCATTGAGCTACATCCAGGAGCAGTTCCACCCAAGGCCCGGTTGTACTCGCTTTCGGCACCAGAGAGGAAGTCCATGGAGACTTACATCAATGACTCTCTGGCTGCAGGAATTATTCGTCCTTCCACATCACCTGCAGGAGCAGTGGTTTTTTTTGTGGCGAAGAAGGACAAGACCCTGAGACCCTGCATTGACTATCGGGGCCTGAACGACGTCACGGTGAAGAATCGTTATCCCTTGCCACTCATCTCGTCAGCATTCGAGTTACTACAGGGGGCTACAATCTTCACTAAGCTGGATCTACGAAACGCTTATCACCTGGTACGAATCCGTGAGGGGGACGAATGGAAGACCGCCTTCAACACCTCTTCGGGACATTACGAGTACCTGGTGATGCCATTTGGACTTAACAATGCCCCTGCAGTTTTCCAAGCATTGGTGAACGACGTACTCCGGGACATGTTGGATCGTTATGTTTTTGTTTATCTGGATGACATTTTGATCTTTTCAAAGAACCTCAAGGAACACGTCCATCATGTTCAGACAGTCCTCCAGAGACTTCTTGAGAACTCGCTGTTCGTCAAGACGGAGAAGTGCGAGTTTCACACTTCTTCGGTCGCCTTTCTTGGCTACATCGTGGGTCAAGGAAGTGTGGAGATGGATCCTTCTAAGGTTTCAGCGGTTACTTCGTGGCGGGTCCCTGATTCCCGGAAGGAGCTGCAGCGTTTCCTGGGATTCGCCAACTTTTACAGACGGTTCATCCGTGGCTACAGCACCGTGGCCGCCCCGCTCACCGCCCTGACCTCGTCCAAGGTGACGTTCCGATGGTCCCCTGCAGCCGAGGAGGCTTTTCAGGACCTCAAGGGCCGGTTTACATCGGCTCCTATCCTGCAGGTACCAGATCCCGCTGGTCAGTTGGTGGTGGAGGTGGATGCTTCTGACGTTGGGGTGGGGGCCATCCTGTCGCAACGTTCTGGTGAGAACCAGAAGCTCCACCCCTGTGCTTTCTTTTCGAGGAGATTGAGTCCGGCGGAGAGGAACTATGACGTGGGGAATCGGGAGCTTCTAGCAGTCAAGTTGGCGTTGGAGGAGTGGCGACACTGGCTTGAGGGGACAGAACAACCATTTCAGGTTTGGACCGACCATAAGAACCTGGAATACATCAGGTCGGCCCAAAGACTGAATTCCCGGCAAGCCAGGTGGTCGTTATTTTTTACCCGGTTTAATTTTTTCCTCTCCTACCACCCGGGCTCCCGCAACGTTAAGGCCGACGCTTTGTCCCGGCAGTTCGAGAGGGGGGGAGACAACTGGGGTATTCCGGACACTATTCGTCCTGCTCCTCGGGTGATCGGCGTCCTCACTTGGGAGATTGAGGAGAGGGTTAAGACCGCTTTGGTGGACCAACCCGGTCCTAGTTCTTGTCCTCTCAACCGTTTGTTTGTGCCTCAGGTTTTGAGGGCTGAGGTGCTTCAGTGGGCTCACAGCTCCAGACTTTCCTGCCACCCTGGAATTCAACGTACCAAAGGGAAGGTTCTACAACGGTTCTGGTGGGTCACGCTGGAGGCTGACACCCGGGAGTTTGTGAACACCTGTCCTGTGTGCAATCGGCACAAACCATCTCACCAAGCGCCAGCGGGACTCCTTCATCCATTACCGGTCCCACGTCGCCCTTGGTCACATATTTCATTGGACTTTGTGACTGGTCTACCACCGTCCCACGGACATACTGCCATCTTGACGGTGGTAGATCGGTTTAGTAAGATGGCTCATTTCGTACCCCTGCCTAAGATCCCGTCAGCTAAGGAGACGGCAGAACTGATTCTTATCCACGTTTTTCGCATTCACGGACTGGCGACTGATGTGGCTTCCGACCGGGGGCCCCAGTTCACCTCTGTGTTTTGGAGGGAGTTTTGTGAACTGATCGGGGCGACGGTCAGTCTCACCTCCGGTTTCCACCCACAGGCCAATGGCCAGACCGAACGGAAGAATCAGGAGATGGAGACCACTCTCCGCTGCATGGCTTCCGATCATCCCACAACCTGGTCAAAACAACTCCTGTGGGTGGAGTATGCCCACAACACCCTCATCAGTTCCGCTACTGGTCTTTCCCCTTATCAGTGTGCATACGGTTTTCAACCCCCATTGTTCTCTGCATTGGAGAAGGAGGTTACCTGCCCGTCTGTCCAGGCTTTCATCAGACGTTGTCGGAGGACTTGGAGGCAGGCTCGAACAACTCTGCTTCAGTCTGCTAACCGGTACGCCACATCAGCGAACCGCCGACGCACCAAGGCACCTGTGTACCAGGTAGGCCAGAGGGTGTGGCTTTCCACTCAGAACATTCCCCTTCGGGTGGAGTCTAAGAAGTTAGCGCCCAGGTTTATTGGACCCTTCAAGATTGTCAAGGTCATTAACCCTGCAGCAGTTCGACTGAGTTTGCCCCGGAACATGAAGATCCATCCCACCTTCCACGTTTCTAGGATTAAACCTGTCCGGGAGAGTCCTATGATTCCCGCCGCCCCTCCACCACCACCCCCTAGGATGATCGATGGGGGTCCTACCTACACCCTTCGTCGTCTACTCCGTTCCCGTCGCAGAGGAAGAGGGGTTCAATATTTGGTGGACTGGGAGGGCTATGGTCCCGAGGAAAGGCAGTGGATTCCTGCTCGTCATATCCTCAACCCTCAACTCATCCGAGACTTCCACCTGCGTTACCCGGAGCAGCCTTCTAGGACCCACGCTCAACCAGGCGTTAAGCCAGGGGGCACTCGTCCACTACAGACCAGAGGCTTCGTCGAGGGGGAGGGGGAAGTGTCATCAGTCGAGGGGGACGAGGATTTCCAGGAGGGAGAAACCGAGAGAGCATTCTCAGATGAATATTAGCCTTTCCCCATACCTCCACCTTCCACCCTTTGTCTGTAGGGTTTTTGTTGATTCTTCTTATATATATATATTTTTTTTTTTTCTCTCCTAGAATTTTCTTAGACGTCAGGAGCCATCCATTAAGGGGGGGGTTCTGTCACAGTTTGCTTTCTCACTCACCTATTTTCTGCATTAACTTTCCTTAGTCACCTGGTAGTCACACCCTGTCTCTCTCTCACTCTGTTACACCCATCAGCTCCATTAGTATTTAGGCCCACTTCACTTTCACCTCAGTGCCAGATCGTACTTTGCAGCATGCCAGTCTTTCCCGCATTACCCTTCAGATTGCTCTCCCGGTTTCGACCCTGCCTGTCCCTGACCAGCCTGCCTCGCCTGCTCCCTGACCCGTTCTGTACCTGCGACTCCCGTCCTGCTTTCTCCTGGAGCCCTCGCCTGTCCCCGACCATCCCTTTGCCTACTATCTGCCGTTTTGTCTCCTACCAGCCTATTGCCATCAATAAAGCTGGTTACCGACTATCCCTGGTTTCCCGTGTTCTGCATTTTGGTCCTCAGCTCGTTTGTGACACTTGTCCATGTACAATATGTGTGGAAACGATTTCATGGTAAGTATCTAGTACAATATTGTCAACATTTTTTTTTTATTTAAAGAAAGGAATGTGTGAAGAATAAGTATCAAATATAATACTAGTAATTAGGTGTTATTTACGTTGGGGACATGTCGTCATCACTTTCTGAAATGGCCAATTTTATCCCCACCACTTTTTAAAAGTATAACTTGAAATACATTTTCTGCAAAATAACTTGCGCAAAGAAATGTATTAAAACACAACAACGGTTTATTTTTGCATAACATAAAATGTGCATCTTGGTGGGTGTATTTCTGGAGACCCAAGATGTGCAATTTGGACATGTTGTAGTAAACCTTAAATAGAAAATGTAAAAACAAACATTGGTCCTGCTTTGCAGCAGCAGAGCGCAGGCACTAAGCAAGTAATGTAATGTGTTTTTGCTAAAGTAGTACCTGAATAGGTACATACTGTAGTTCCCCCCAGACCCCCCTACAGGGTTTTGGTTTACAATCATTTATGCAGGTATGTGTCTCACCGTGGAGAACAGGCGTGTGCAAGTCTAAAAAAAGATGGAGATTATTGGCTTCCTCAATAATTTTCCCCACGCCACACATATAATGGTTCCTACCAAAATAGTCACCCGAACCAGTTTGTACAAAAAAAAGAGCGCAATCCAGATTTATTTTTGTCTGAAAAAAGTGTCCCCACCACTTTTCAAAACAAAGTGTTCTAGTTAATATATAATACAACATTTTCAAATCTGTTCATGTCATGTTATCCTCTCATGAACCTGCCTGGGTTACTAATGACATTGTAAGTTCATCGTGATATCGTTTTTCTGTTTTTCAACTGACTTTTCAAAAATGTTACCCTCCCAGAACTCCACTGCAATCAAATGTTTTGGCAGAGATTCAGAGAACAAGTCATCTGAAGAGAGACTCTGAGAGAGGACAAGAGGAACAACTTCAGATTAAAAATAATTGAAGTGTGAAATCACCCGAGGTGAGGCATTAATATTGTAAGACTTAACACTCACAGTTTAATTTGCAAGACATGCTGTGATTCCACTTTAAATATTTCATCTATAAGTATAGTTTCATTAATATTCCAAGACACATTTGATCATTTTCTTAGGAAACGTTATGAACATTTAATTTGGGGAATTATGTAAATTAGCTAATTCAATTATGTTTTGTTTTTTCAATGAAAAGTTTTCTTTAACACATTTAGAACAAATCTATGTGGTAAATATGTGTCAATAAAGAAGAAGCATACAGTACTGTGGTTTCTTTTTGTAATTAATTAGTGAAGTTAATCAACATTATTTCAATCAAGAAAAATCTATCAAAAATTAAATCCCAGGCATCCTCTTAGATAACGACTGATGAATTGATTCAATTTGGTTTTATGTCAGGCATCAGTATTGATTCAATTTAACTCATCAAATATTGCTATTAAGGCTGTCAGGGGCCAAAAACAGACAAACTAAATCAGCAACTACTGTAGGTTAAAAAAAACTTTAAGCATTAAGCTTTTTATTATTAAGATCATTTTCCGAGGACTTGAATGTTGTACTTCTTTCCAAACTTGAACACAAAAAATGTAATGACTTTAATAACAATGGACTCAGGACTGCTTGTTTTCCAATTCTTCTCCTTTTGTGGAAGAAAAAAAAGATTGATGCAGCTTTATGATATATCATTCTTATGAAAACCAAAGCTTTAGCTCAGCAGAAAGCCACCACAGCAGTGTGTGTGTGTGTGTGTGTGTGTGTGTGTGTGTGTGTGTGTGTGTGTGTGTGTGTGTGTGTGTGTGTGTGTGTGTGTGTGTGTGTGTGTGTGTGTGTGTGTGTGTGTGTGTGTGTGTGTGTGTGTGTGTGTGTGTGTGTGTGTGTGTGTGTGTGTGTGTGTGTGTGTGTGTGTGTGTGTGTGTGTGAAAATGCAACGGTTGGAAGTTAACGTGGAAGTGAATGGACTATGTTGTGGGAATGACACCACTTTACCAGTGTTGCAAAATAATGGAAAAGGGTATGCTAACTCACAGCTAGTTAGCAGCTACAAGGATTCCAAGGAACAGGAGGGCTGTGTACCGGGTAATAAATCTACAAGTGGTAGTCCTCCCTGGAACTCTCTGGGTGCAAGGCCGAAGAGTAAATCATTTCCATGGGATTTGGGAGGACGGATAACAGGCAGAGCCCAACACTCTGAAATATGTGATGCGACCGGCTGGCCTGCATTGTTATCACCCAGGAAGAGCGCCTCTTCAACCCCTAAACAGCAGTGGACAGTTGCTAAAGGAAGAATTACAAAAAATCCTCCTAAACCACCAAGTGTGCCAATCCAGAACAGATACGCTCCGCTGACCGAGAGCCGGAGATCTCTTTCTGATTACCTGGATAGCCCGTCCTCTTCACACAGCAGGGTAAGGACCAATAGCTACTCCAAAAGTAAAAGGCTAGAGGGAAAGCTAACGACTGGGCCTGAAACTCTGATTGTGGGTGACTCTGCTGTAAGAGATGTAAAAGGTCTATGTAGTAAGAACAACACCAAAGTACTCTGTTTTCCCAAGGATACGGTCTCTGACTTGGCTGAGAAGATCCTGCATATTGGGGCTGAACATCCGACTGTGAAGAATGTGGTACTGCACATTGGAACAAATGATGTTGTGAAACAACAGTCAGAAGTGCTGAAAGAAGACTTTAAATGTTTGTTGGAAACTGTCAGCTCTCTAAATGTAGAGGTGTTCATCAGTGGCCCTCTACCGCCAGTCAGAAGAGGAGTGGAGAGATTCAGCAGATTGTTTGCACTGAACACGTGGCTTTCAACTGTCTGTACTGACCATTCTGTGCATTTTATTGACAATTTTAACTTTTTCTGGGACCGCAGACATCTTTTAAAGGCAAATGGAGTTTGCCTGAACAAGTCAGGAGTGAAATTGTTTATCTAACATATTCAACTGCCTGCATCATCAATCTGTTCCCTCTGCCAAGGACAAGCGGCAAGAGGAATCAAAACAGGAGATAGACACAACACATCGCGCAGAAAACCCTGAAGAAGTATCACTGCACCCGCCTGAGGAATGTTCTCATTATGGGAGACCTATGAAACACACGGAGGAGTCCCCACCGCCCGTCACCCCCCCCCCCCCCCCTGTCAACGCCTTTGAGGATACTCCGTTCACCCTTTCACCCTCGCCCACCATCCTGGAGATCGTTGAACACATGAAGGAGATACAGAGGGCTGGCACCGATTCCTTCCTGGATTTCAAAGACCAAACTAAGGCGATACGCAGGGCTGGCAGCATGTCCTTTACCCCCGCCCCTCAACGACGCCCACCAAAATCACCGAAGCAGAGATGCGCACCATCTCCCCCGGCTTCATCACCATGCCTACCACAATCATCCAAACCAAAACAATACAAGGAAGATGGAAGCAGATTTCCAAACCCCCCTTCCTACAGTGTAACCCTCACCCTGCCCTCCTATGATGAGAGGAGCAGGGTGGTGGGTCCTCCCTCCCCTTCAAAGCCTGATAGGGATGTGTGTGTACAAAATGCTGCAAACTGATATCTGCTGGGTCCAGGCTCAAGGGCGTATGGCACTCTCAACTCTTTCCAGGACATGCCGGGGCCCTGCCTGCCAGTAGCTTTGCCGATATCTGTGTTGATAGGTAATAGATTAAGAGCGTGAATCATCTTAGATACAGGAAGTGCTCAAACGTTTGTGTGAGTTTATCTAATTTAGCAGTGATTCCATGTCAGCCACAGCTTGTTACAAAAAACATGACTGATAGTGTGTTTAACGAACTTAAACTAGCTTTATTAAATGTCAGGTCTTTGGCAGGAAAAACATTTTTAATCAATGATTTTATCACTGAGCACAATCTTGATTTTATGTTTTTAACAGAAACTTGGATTGAACAAAATAACAGTGCAGCTGTTCTTATCAAATCAACCCCTCCCAACTTTAGTTTTATGAGTCAGGAAAGAATGCATAGGAAAAGGGGTGGAGTTGCTATTCTGTTCAATGATTCCCTTCAATGCAGGAAGACATCGTATGGAAACTTTGATTCTTTTGAATATGTGGCCCTTCAGCTGAAATGCTCCTCTCGAGCTCTGTTCCTGAATATCTACAGGCCACCCAAATACTGTGCAAGCTTTTTTGATGACTTTACTGAACTGCTGTCTATAGTGTCTATTGACTTTGACCGTCTAGTCATTGTTGGTGATTTTAACATCCATGTTGACAACCCCCAGGACAGAGGGGCTAAAGAACTGTTTTGTGTTCTTGATAGCTATGGACTGACTCAGCATGTGACGGAACCCACGCACAATAAGGGGCACACTCTGGACTTAATTATCTCAAAGGGTCTGAATATCTCTAAGGTTGTGGTGACTGATGTTGCACTGTCTGACCATTCCTGTGTTTTCTTTGAGAGCTCTATTTCTGTTCACACAAGTGTTCAAAAATAGGTAACCACAAAGCGATATTTAACTGAAAATACTAGGGAAATGTTTACTCAGAATGTTTCTTCCACACTTGCCCCTGCTAACACCTCAGTAAATGAGCTAGTAGATCATTTTAATTCAAAAATTAAAAATGTTATAGATGCCATTGCTCCAATTAAGGTAAAGGAAGTGACTGGGAATAAAATATCTCCATGGAGAAAGGCCATGACCGTTAAAACAGAAAAAAGAGAATGTCGAAAAGCTGAACGCAGGTGGCGAAAAACAAATCTCCAGGTTCACTTTGACATTTATAAAGAGAGACTTGGCCTTTATAATTTGGAATTGAAAAACGCACGACAATCATTCTTCTCTGACATCATTACCAAAAACAAAAACAACGCACGTGCCTTGTTTGCTACCGTCGACAGACTAACTAACCCCCCAGTGTCAGTAGCCTCTGAATTTCTAACCACCAGGGCGTGCAATGATTTTGCCTCCTTTTTCACTGACAAAATTCAGAAAATCAGACAAGCAGTCAGTGCCTCTGCATCAGGTACAGCAAATGTGTTGTCTCTGTGCCCACTTAATATCAATTCAGACATCATGACACAATTCCATCAGATTAATGATAAAAACCTAGAGGACATTATACAACTTCTGAAATCCTCCTCCTGCTGCCTTGATATTATTCCAACAGGATTTTTCAAAGATGTTTTGCCCTGCATGGCCTCAGAACTACTTCATATAGTAAACAAATCTCTTCACTCAGGTATTTTTACACAGGCCCTGAAAACTGCAGTCATTAAACCGCTCTTAAAAAAGAATAATCTAGATGCTTCAGTAATGAACAATTACAGGCCCATATCAAACCATTTCTAGGTAAAATCATTGAAAAAGTTGTTTTTCAACAGTTGAGTAATTTCTTGCATTTAAATAGTTGTTTTGATGTGTTCCAGTCGGGCTTTCGTCCAAACCACAGCACTGAGACTGCTCTTGTAAAGGTCTTTAACGACATCCACTTAAACACAGACAGTGGCAGAACTTCAGTGTTAGTATTATTAGATCTCAGTGCTGCGTTTGACACTGTTGACCACAGCATATTACTAGACCGACTGGAAAACTGGGTGGGACTTTCGGAAACAGTTCTAAATTGGTTTAAATCCTACTTAAAGGATAGAAACAACTTTGTTTCTATAGGTAAATACACATCTGAGTTGACAAATATGACATGTGGGTAGGGTTGGGTATCGTTTGAATTTCCACGATTCCGATTCCGATTCCGATTCTACTTTTCGATTCCGGTTCTTAACGGTTCTCGATTCCGATTCTTTGAGGGGCAGGGTAAAAAAATGATACATGCTTCTTCCACCAAAAAAATTACATTTATTCGAGAAACTTTTACACAGGTTAGTTTAAAGTAATATTCACATGAATCAGTCTGTTTATATTCACTGCTATGTAACTTTAACCTGAGAACCACTGAAGCTACAACAGTGCAACAGTCCAACTTTTAAAAACAGTTCTTGTTGAGAAAAACAAGCATATCTGCCTTCTCAGGCATACCGGGAAGAAATGTTTGAACATTTTGAAGTAAAATGCTTCAATCTGGTGAACACACGCAGAATTACTAGAGACTAGATCTAGGGGGTACAACTCTAAACATCCATATGAAAAAGATCGGTTTACATTTTAATAATTAAATAACAAATAGCCTACATGTAACGCATTTTATTTTTGTTGTTCATTCATATCTTATTTTACTATTTTATTTATGCATATTTTTTTATCTCTCCAGTTTAAAACGATATGTCTGATTTCAAACCTGTTTTATCCCAATAATTATAAAAGAGTGCCTTGGAAATATGTGTTTACATAAATTGTGATCAAAACGTTTGAGACCCACTGAGATAACTTAGACTAAAGTGAACTATCTAAACACTCAGAGTCCTTTACCTCACTGAGCTGAAGTTATCAGCCTCAGTCTGACTGGAGAGGACTCTCCCTCCACATCATTGTAGAAACATCTTCTTCTTCCGTTAGAGCAGCTAGCACCAGATGCTAATAACAACAGCGCCCTCCCTTTCTCCCTAGCTCACTCACTTTGGCTGTGAGCTGCGGTTGCCAGATAAGCCAACATCCCCCATGTTCATCACTTGCAGCGCCCATCATACAGGGCAAATGAGAAGTGTAACCGGGATGAAAAGGATGTTACATTTACTTAATTATGAATATTGTTACATCAAGGCCGAAAATTGGGATGAGCACCAACGGTCAAAACATTTGTTTTCCCTCCCAGAGCTGTCAGCGCAGCGCCTCCACAGATCTGGCGCCCTAGGCGAACATTTATAATGCCAGTGCGACGGGCCGGCCCTGGTCTCAGGTTACACTGTAGGAAATGTAGATACAACGCTACATTTCCCGCCCCGCTGCAGTCATGCAGTAGGCTACGGAGAGCGGCGAGAAACATTTCCTCAGGAATCGAAAAGCGGAACCGAAATTCACATTTCTAAATGATGCTGTTGGAATCGAAATGTTGGAACCGGTTCCGAACCGGAACCGGTTCTCGGTACCCAACCCTACATGTGGGGTTCCTCAAGGCTCCATCTTGGGGCCTCTTCTCTTTAACATCTACATGCTACCACTGGCTCAGATAATGAAGAACAACAAAATAAGTTACCATAGCTATGCAGATGACACACAAATTTACGTAACAATTTCACCAGGAGACTATGCTCCAATTCAAACACTGAGTAAGTGCATTGAACAAATCAATGACTGGATGTGTCAGAACTTTCTCCAATTAAACAAAGATAAAACTGAGGTAATGGTTTTTGGAGCCAAGGCAGAACGTTTAAAAGTTGGCGCTGAGCTTCAGTCTGCAATGTTCAAACCAACAGATAAAGCCAGAAATCTAGGTGTAGTCATGGACTCTGACCTGAGTTTCAACAGTCACATTAAAACAGTTACTAAATCAGCCTACTATCACCTAAAGAATATATCTAGGATTAAAATACTAATGTCACAGCAGGATTTGGAAAAACTTGTCCATGCCTTTATCTTCAGTAGACTCGACTACTGCAATGGTGTCTTCACAGGTCTCACTAAAAATTCTATTAGAAAGCTGCAGCTGATTCAGAACGCCGCTGCTCGAGTCCTCACTAACACTAAGAAAGTGGATCACATCACTCCTGTTCTGAAGTCTTTACACTGGCTTCCTGTGTGTCAAAGAGTAGATTTCAAAATATTGCTGCTGGTTTATAAAGCACTGAATGGTTTAGGCCCAAAATATATTACTGACCTCCTGCTAAACTATGAACCATCCAGATCTGTCAGGTCTTCAGGGACTGGTCAGCTTTCTGTCCCCAGAGTCAGAACTAAACATGGTAAAGCAGCGTTCAGTTATTATGCTCCAAATATCTGGAAAAAACTCCCAGAAACCTGCAGGTCCGTTGCAACTCTTACTACTTTTAAATCCAGGCTGAAGACTTTTCTTTTTGTCGCTGCTTTTAATTGAACTATTCATATCTTAAACTGCACTGTAACTTTTATCCATGTACTTGTCCTTAATGTTTATTTTATTAGCTTTTCTTTTTTTAATGCTTAATGTCTTTCATTTTTTTTTTTTGTAAAGCACTTTGAATTGCCTTGCGTTGAAAAGTGCTATATAAATAAACTTGCCTTGCCTTGCCTTATGGGGACAAATTGGAGGTCCCCATAAGGGGAATCATTAATTTTAGGATGAAGACTTGGTTAGGTTAAGGGTTATGGTTAGGGTAAGGGTTAGGGTTAGGCATGTGTTGGTTATGGTTAAGGTTAGGATAAGTCTCCAGGAAATACATGTAAGTCAATGTAATGTCCCCCTCCCCGTCGCTATATTACGTACAGGGTACCCCTTTCCCGTAATTTTTCTTCGGGCAGGGCGTCCCATAGACCTTCATTGCGGACACAGCGGACCCCTTGCCCGTCAGCGTCTATCGTTATTCCAACCCAGTTTAGATTTAACCACGCCCACTTCCGCATTACGCAAGAACGTAGCTCTACGCGATAGCGTCATAGAACGAAACCACGCCAGACTATCCAAAACTGGAATCGAACGCCCCCCCAAAACTACACACTACACTATTGTGTTTCGCAAAATGTTCTATGGGACGTCTCTACTGAACGTGAAAGTTGCCAGTATTAAACACATTGGTGTTATCAAATGTAAAACATATAATTAATAAATGGGTAAAAATCGCTGTCCATAATGCGCAGCATCAATATAGCATTAATATACCCACATGACAGCTCATTGATACTTTGTAATTCTACTCCACTACAATTCAGAGGTTAACCTGGTATTTTTACTCCACTACACTTATTTGAGTTACTTTGCAGATTCTGATTAATGATGTGAAATATAAACAACCCTTAAATCAGACTTTAGTTACACCTGAGTAAAATGCAGGTAAGGTGATTGTCAAGTGCCAACAATCAGGAGATATTTTATAGTTGGTGCTTGAGAAGACTAAACATGTATCTGCAATTGACATTAATGGAAACGAGTAATAAAGTATATTAATTACTCGTTATTCTCTACTAATAGTTAATTAAAGACTATATATTATGGCTATTTTGCACATCCCTTTCAAGATTTTAAAGGTGTATTGACATATAATTTACACAACTATGGTGTAGTTATGCAATGAATGAAAAACTTGGGTCACAGGTCCCTCAACAGTGCATTACAAGACATCTATCAATATGTGTGTACCTCCACCATTAAACTGTCATATTCTGCATATTTCTTATTCTATCTACATACATAAGAGTATAATCCATATGTATAATATCAGTTAAAATAAGTGCTTCAACATAGTTAACATTGCAGGAAAGCAATATATTAGACGTTAAGTACTTTGTATTTATCTGTAGATAGATACCCCCAACGTTTTTTTCTTATTTAAAAGAAGACCTTAATCTGTTATTTAATGTTTAAATAAAGGTTAATTCGTTTTTCTGTTTTGCACCTCCTCCTATTAATATCTTTGTACATCCTGCACTAAACTGTTTTATTGAAGAGATCACTTATAGTATCTTCTTGATTTTTTATATTCTATATTTCTATCACAGACCTTCTACTTTCCCCCTATGAAAGTATATGGACTCTTAATATTTTTTTAATCAAATATAACACATAAAAACAATAATTCAATAACGTGCTTTAACCACTAGGCACACAAGGTACACACAGACACTTGTATGTACAACATCTGAAGATGTGTAGTTTTATTCATGCTTTCACATAATTTTACAGCATATTGCTATACTATTTCAGACTCAGTATTTACATTCTTACATTCAAAATTCAATCCAATTCAAATCAATAATATCTTAAAAAACTACAAGTCCTTTTATATCAGCTGTGCACCGTTATAGTGTAAATATAACCTATCTATGAACTAGATCAAATGTAAAAGTCAGCCGAATTAGTGTTGATACTGCAAGGAGACGTATTGTGTGAAGAGAAATTGAGAAGTTTTTTAATTGTTGATATATTTATGATCCACGTCAAGTATTCAGTTTCGGCGGCATTTCTTCAGTTTTTCCAAAGGTCTTCTCATCAGGGCGCTATAAATAAAGAACTACGGCAGATCTGTAATATTTAATGCAGCCGAACCGTGTATTACAACGCCGTTATGTGATGACTTTCAAAGAGAAAAGCAAGAGCACTCGGAATTAAGTATTATTTTATTCTTTTCAAATGTTTTCCGGATTTCATATAATATAAACACCAAATTCCAGCATGCATTGCGGCTAAAACATCCAATCAGCGTAGCTGAGAATCTTGGGTAATCGCTCGAAATGCCCACGTCTGTTTCCGGTTATTTTTGTTTTGAAATTCAGTTCCTGACGAACGCCAAAAAAGACCGAGATTATGGAATTAAACCAATAAATAAAAGCAAGGATAATTGTGTGTTATTGGTGAGTAAATAACAGTGTGTTATTTTGAAAAGAATAACAAATTAGAAGGAAAAAAAGATTTTAAAAATACGAGGCTCTGAGCCCCATGTATTTTCCTCACAGACGTAAGGTAATCTTCGTCATAACTAGCAAACTAAACATCATGTACATGTACTGCACAAATAATCAGAAATAAAAACTCATTACTCGCATACAATGACATCAAAACGCATTTTAATGGCCAAATGAACCTTAAAATAGGCATTTTCCACCGAGAATAACACGAAGGGTCGGCCATTGTTGTTGATCACGTGGTCTGGGAGCTGTTGCAGCGTCCATAGCAACCACCTTAGCAACCATGAATGTGTACACATTCATGAAGTAATCTTCGTCATAACTAGCAAACTAAACATCATGTACATGTACTGCACAAATAATCAGAAATAAAAACTCATTACTCGCATAAAATGAGATCAAAACGCATTTTAATGGCCAAATGAACCTTAAAATAGGCATTATGAAGGTCCATGGGACGCCCTGCCCGTAGAAGCCTGACGGGCAGCGTCTATCGTTATTCCAACCCAGTTTAGATTTAACCACGCCCACTTCCGCATTACGCAAGAACGTAGCTCTACGCGATAGCGTCATAGACTTCTTCTTCGGCAGTTATAGCGGTCGCGGTAAAGCAGGATATTGAATAGTTGTTTTTTTTGTCTTTCCAAAGGATTTGTTGACTGAAAGTAAATGATCCTGTAATCAAAGCCATATCGAAGAGTCCTGAGATTGTATTACTGGTGTTTTATCATCTATAAATAGCCTGTGTGTATTCTCAAATGTCGTTTTCAGGACAAACAAAAGACGTTTTAAATATTTTATCAGCTAGTGTAAGTGCAGAAATATTGAATATAACCTTGACTATTACTGTGTACTTCATTTATCTGACAGCATTATTTAATGATACTATTTTATATACATATATATATATATATATATATAGTGTATATATGTGAGTGTGTGTATAAATGAATACATTTTGTGTGAGTACATATAAGTGTGTGTTTATATGTTTATAAATGAATAAATGTGTATATATATATATATATAACAGTATCATTAAATAATGCTGTTTGTGTATAACTGAATAAATACATGTGTGAGTACATATAAGTGTGTGTTTATATGTTTATAAATGAATAAATGTGTGTATATATATATATAAAATAGTATCATTCATTTCATTTCAAACCTTTATTTATCCAGATTGGTCCCATTGAGATCATAGATCGGCATTAAATAATGCTGTCAGATAAATGAAGTACACAGTAATAGTCAAAGTTATATTCAATATTTCTGCACTTACACTAGCTGATAAGATATTTAAAACGTCTTTTGTTTGTCCTGAAAACGACATTTGAGAATACACACAGGCTATTTATAGATGATAAAACACCAGTAATACAATCTCAGGACTCTTCGATATGGCTTTGATTACAGGATCGTTTACTTTCAGTCAACAAATCCTTTGGAAAGACAAAAAACAACTATTCAATATCCTGCTTTACCGCGACCGCTATAACTGCCGAAGAAGAAGTCTATGACGCTATCGCGTAGAGCTACGTTCTTGCGTAATGCGGAAGTGGGCGTGGTTAAATCTAAACTGGGTTGGAATAACGATAGACGCTGACGGGCAAGGGGTCCGCTGTGTCCGCAATGAAGGTCTATGGGACGCCCTGCCCGTAAAAAATGACGGGAAAGGGGTACCCTGTACGTAATATAGCGACGGGGAGGGGCCCTGACCGTCCGTCTGTGTGACGGGATGGGAGTGAGAACGTGTTGGTGTGTGTGTGTGTGTGTGTGTGTGTGTGTGTGTGTGTGTGTGTGTGTGTGTGTGTGTGTGTGTGTGTGTGTGTGTGTGTGTGTGTGTGTGTGTGTGTGTGTGTGTGTGTGTGTGTGTGTGTGTGTGTGTGTGTGTGTGTGTGTGTGTGTGTGTGTGTCATGGCGGCCACGCATGAGTGGTGAGAGGAACTCGCTCACCTTTTTTAACATCTAAACTCACATACACCCGTTGTAACTGCCATCGTTATTGCAGTGGGGATATAAGATGCACTGGACGCTTTTGGTACACAATGTGTCTCGTTACCACGCTGAGATTGGCCTTTAAACAAGCCCTGAACAGCGGGCGGGTCTACAAACAACACCTGAACGTCTGCGACCCAAGCCCAACACCGGCCGGAGATGTTCGTGTAGACTTCGAGCAATATGTGCGATTATTGTCAGATTGTGAGTGGACTACTTTCCAGAGAGATTAAAGAGCGTACAGGGGGACACTGGACACAAAACTGCTCCAGGTAAGATCTAACTTTTCTGTTACTCTCGGAGGCGCAGAGAAGTGGGGCAGACTGGTGACAATCCTGACCAGCGCTTTTTTCATTAATGGAATATTCTCCGCGACGCAATGAAACTCGCGTCCCTACGGATTCCAGCTTCTGAAATATGTCGCCAGAATCCTGAAGAAATTCCCTCTTTCTGCCTACTTCCCGGTGGACCTTACAGCTGACTCGCTGACACCTTGGATAGAAATGCAGCTTCGCTTCATCCGTGAGAGAATACAACCAGCGCTGCGGGCCGCCGGGACAGAGACATAACGGCAGCAAAGGAAAGTTTCCAGAAACAAGCTGGCATATCTCTGGCAACACCGTAAATCAAAGGCAATCGATATCATTTTAAATAACAGCTGTTTTCCGCAAACCCCGCCCACTGTTAGTGATACAGCCAATGTGTATGACTACTATAAAGCCAAATGTCAAACTGTGCCGAGGGCTACTCCCCTGGCCACGCCCCCTTGGCTATTTCCCAGATACCCAGGATTTTACAACAGAGGAGGTGGATGCAGTTCTGGCTTCTCTTCCTAATAACAAGGCTAGTGGATCTGATGGGGTCATCTATGAGACGCTGAGAGCTACCAGGCCCACGTCAACACAGACACTCACACACATCTTCAATGCCTGCCTGATCAATGAGAAGGTGCCTGCTTCATGGAAAGGGGCCCTCATTCACAGGATACCAAAAAAGGAAAATGTCCCAGATGATCCCTCCACTTGGCGTGACATTTCACTATTGCCCACTATATACAAAGTCTTTATGAAGTGCCTACTCACCCGCATCTTACCCTGGCTGGTGGACACAGGGATTCTCTCCCACCATCAGAAAGCATATATCAACAGACAGGGAATGAACGAACATGTGTTTTGCTTAAAAACCGGAATAGATGATTTCAAACATGGATCATCTAAATTCTACACAGTGTTTTTGGACTTTAGAGACGCGTTTGGTACACTCTCCCATGAGGTGATGCTACAAGTAGGGCTGTACAATTAATCGTATTTTAATCGCGATTACGATTATGGTTTGCGACGATTATGAAAACAGCATAATTGAGAAAATATGATTATTTTGCTAGGTGCGCTTTCGCCCCTCCCTAAAAGCCCATGTGTTGTGAGTGTTCAGCGCGAGCGAAGATGTCAGAACAAGAGCAGCAAGCAGCAACTCGTTAAAAAGAAGGGTAGGCCTACAACTATTTCCACTATTTGCAAGTACTTTGCCATTACATTTCACATCGCTAAAGATATGTGCCCAGTTAGCACTGTTAGCAACCAGGGCTTTAAGCAACTTGTCAACACGTTGGACAAGCGTTACGCGATGCCGTCTCGGTATTATTTCAGCAGGTCTGCGCTGCCTGCACTATATGACAAATGCCGTGGGGAAGTTGAGGCAGATGTGGCTTCAGCTGACTACTTTTGCTACCACAACAGACCTATGGTCTAGCCCAGGGGTGCCCAACCAGTCGATCGCGAGATGTGTCTAAAAATAGAACAACAATATTCTGTTTTATCGTTAATGTCCTGTAACATAATCTTCCTGTGCCAGAATAATGCACTTGAACGCATCAAAGCTTTGTGATTGGCCGGCGTCACCCCATGTGTCGGGGCGTGGCTGAGGGTCTTCAGTACAGGTGGCTTGTCACCTGCCTGCGCTCATCTCTGAAACCAGACCATGGCTGAAGTCGAATAGTCCATTTAGCTTAGGAACCTTCCTAAAGGAGTGAAATGACCCGGAAGTCCCTCAGTGGCAGCCATGATAAGTTCCGTTCGAATTCTCTAGAATGATGAGAATGATAGGAAAGGAGGTTTCAAACTTCCTTTATAACCTCCTTTAGCTTAGGAACCACTGGACCTCCCTAACCGACAGGAGAAGCGAAAATGCTGCCCCACAATGCCTTGCAGCCGCAGCATTTGCCGTCACTCAACAGTCGGCCGTTCACGGAAACAACCGATTATGACCGAGAAATTATATCATGAAAGTTACGGTGCTTATTAAACATTTTAAAACATAGGTGGTAAGTTACAAAGTGCTTTGTTTTGAACGTTCATCAGTATTATAATCAAAAAGAGAAATATGAACGTTAGTTTTGACTGAAATGATCAAATAAAGTCAACATTTCAGTCTTTACTGAGCTGTGTGGGGTTTGTTCAACTTTTAAAAGATGTTTGAATGGTGATATACACAGTGATAGATGTTAAGGACTAACGTTTATAATAAATACATTTGTATTGATTTTAAGATCTTTAGTTCATACGTATTGGGATCATTGGTATTAATGTGGACCGGAGGGAGAGGGTGACGAGCATAAGTTTCACTTTCCTTTTTTATTTCAATTCCAACTTTTGGTCATGAAGAATATGTTTCTCTGTTGTCCACGTTCATAAAGCATAAAGCAGCAGCATCAGAGCACGGTGCAGAGTCTCTAGATGAATCCCTCGTTCTTATTAAACATCCATGTTGTAGTCCGTTGTATAGAAAACTGTAGTTTCCATGGTTCCCCCACAGCAGCAGACGCACACAATGAAGTCCGCTGGCGCATCATAAACACGTCAGATAGTGAAAGTGCATTCGGATTCTCTAAAGTACCGCAGTCTCTTCTCCTAAGTCCTTTTGAATTCTCCTATCCACTATCCCTTAACCCCGTGACGTTTCACTCAGAGGTCAAGGAATAGACGATAGGGTTAGAACTTAGGAGCTGATTTTTAAACTATCCGACTGCAGCCCATGTAAACAGGCTGGTGTTTCTTGCAAAAAATCTTTAAGAGATGACATGAGCAGCCCTACCAGCATTTGCCATGGTGGCCTAAACATTTTTATTTGATCTTAAATTGTAGTTCAACATTTATTTCCTGTTACTTCTGGACCATGACGGTTGGCCAGCCTTCAACGTTTAACTGAGTGGAATATGTTGAATATGTTTTACCAAAATGTTGGCTATATGTTAAGGAGTTTTCAGTAGGTTGTGACAGTGCACTGCATCATATTTGATTTAATTTATTTTGGTCTAATTTATTTGTATTTATCATATTAATAATATATGTTTAGCATGGTTTTGGAAGTGCGCTCCAACATATTTGTTGATCTTGTTTATTGGTAAAATATTATTTGTTTTAAAGCTCAATAAATGGTCAATGAATAATCGTCAAAATAATCGTGATATCTATTATTGACCCAAATAATCGTGATTATGATTTTTGCCATAATCGCACAGCCCTAGCTACAAGCATTAGAGGAAATACACCTGCCTCAGCCTTTTGTGAATATTGTATCCAATGTGTACCAAGGTTCATTCCTCCAGGTTATCTGTGGGCAGCAGCTCACAGAGCCGATTGCACTGAAGGTGGGAATAAAAACTGGCTGTCCCTGGAGTGCCGTCAACTTCATCCTAGCACTCAACCAATGGATGAAGTGGATTTACCAGTGCGCTCTGCTGCATGTCAAATCCCCAAATCCTGTTCAGGGATACGCTGACGACGTGCAGGTGTCATCACGACAAGAGGATGTCATCATTGACATGCTGGCGCGCACTGATGAGTTCCTCCAATGGTTGGGGCTGGAGGTGAAGCAAGCTAAGTGTGCCGTACTCCATGAGCGCCGCAGTGGAGGCAACCGCTGGTATAAGGCCAAGAACGACAAGCCCCCCTCCTTTCTTGTAATGGGCCAACCCATTAAGGTGTATTCCCGTAATGAGACCTACCCATACCTTGGCCACAGGTTTAACATTGCTGGCGAGTGGGGGGAGCAGGTCGAGGAGCTCACTACAGAGTTTCTCCATCGTCTCCACCTGATTGACTTGTCCCCCCTCCCCGTCCTCATGAAGTTCCAGGCTGTGAGAGAGGTGGCTTTGGCTAAAATTCAACATATCTTTGCCAATGTACACATCCCTCTCAAGGCACTGAGAGAAATGACAAACAAAACTGTCCAGCTGGTCAGAAAGTGGGTGGGCCTCAACACACACTCCACACAGGGCATCATCTTTCTCCCATGTGGAGAGGGGGGGCTGGGAGTCCCCAATGTCGAGTGGACCTACATAGCCACCAGGCTAGCCCACCTGATCCACATGCTTAACAATGATGATGTCACCGTAAGAGAAATGGCCAGGGCCTCTCTCCTGCTGGATCTACAAAGAAGGAAGATCCCCCTGGCCAGCGCAGACCAGAACAACTTCCTCGGCTTCAGGAGGAACGACTCTGGGAAAATGGACTCTAATGCCAGGGGCTTCGGGGTCTGGTCTGACTGGCCAGATCTCAATGACCTCTGCAATCGGACTGGAGTCCAGCTGAAATGGACACGACTCAACACACAGACTGAAGTCCCCGTCTCTGATGAACTGATCACTGACCCCAGTGTGGTTGTGAAGGCCGACATCACAACACCTCAGGAAGAGACTGTGGAACTGCACAGAGACTCTGCAAGGAGGGTTCTGCTCAGCATGAAGCAGTCTGAGATCAGGCAGCTCTGGTGTGGACTCCAACTACAGGGAAAGCCTGTTTGGGGTTTGCTGACCACTCAGTCTCACACTCAGTGTTTAAGAACGCCGCTGTTGGTGAGGATGTTCTGACATTTACCATCAAAGCAAGACTGCAGCTATTACCCACTAAGTACAATCTGTCCACCTGGTACCCTCACATTCACACTCCATTCTGTTTAAACCATCAGGATTCACAACAACACCTAGAATCCATTGCACACATAACAAATGGTTGTAATGCATACAAACGCCTGTACATAGCCCGTCATGACCGTATTGTGGACATTGTGTCTGATGCAGTACGAAACATCTTACCATCTAGCGCAGCAATGTACAAGCACGCTAGAGTGCTACCAGAATGGTTTGGTTTTACAAATGATGTCTTTGCTAACATCCCAAATACACCTGATGTTGTTTTTGTTGACATCAACCACAGGGAGGTGCTAATATTAGAAGTAGGCTGTTCCTTTGACCTGTACATGGACCAGGCTTTCCAGGACAAGTATATCAAATACCAACCACTGCTCGATGTGATAACCAGCTTTGGGTACAAGTGTAGATATAGCATACTTATATTCGGAAGTCTTGGCCATGTATATAAATGCACCATGATTGGTCTGAGAATTGCTGGAATGTCAAATAGAAAAGCCAAACAAATTGCCAAATATTGCTCTGTTTCAGCTATTATTGGCAGCTTAGCCGTGTGGAGAAGGAGGTGCTATGTGTTCCCCTAAGTGTTCTGTGCTGCTTAGCCCTGATATATTTGATTCCCTGTCTTATGTAACATAATTTGTGGAACCAAATAAAGTATTCAAATGTGTATGTGTGTGTGTGTGTGTGTGTGTGTGTGTGTGTGTGTGTGTGTGTGTGTGTGTGTGTGTGTGTGTGTGTGTGTGTGTGTGTGTGTGTGTGTGTGTGTGTGTGTGTGTGTGTGTGTGTGTGTGTGTGTGTGTGTGTGTGTGTGTGTGTGTGTGTGTGTGTGTGTGTGTGTGTGTGTGTGTGTGTGTGTGTGTGTGTGTGTGTGTGTGTGTGTGTGTGTGTGTGTGTGTGCACTCTGTTTGTAGCATCCATCGGGTAGCTGTGGTCCCAAAGAGCATACAATGTTTATCCTATGGAGCAGGTTCTGCAGCGTGTGCTAAATTGATTCCCGTCGGCAATCCTAGCGGCAAAATAGAGGTCCAGGATTGTGCCGACAGAAGCCAAAGACAGTGATTTAAAGGTCAGCATCAGCAGCACAGTTCTCTGGGTGAAGGAGACACTGACAGGCACACCCATAATGGGAAACAGCTGGAGTGTTTGCGGAGTAATCCAAACCCAGGCTCTCTTCTCGTCATCGCACTGCGTTTCTGTATTGATGTCGGTTGGGGTATTTGAACGTGCCTGTCTTCTGAGTGCACTGTATGCCATTGTTAAACATCCATTTAGCTCTCTCATAGCGCTGATGTATTTTCATTAGCTGCCCTGGGAGTTAGCATCGCAAAGGCTCCCTCGACCAAAAGCTATAGTGGGGTATTGGATTTGGAACATTTCAGAAAATAGAAAATGTGGCAAACACGTTTATAATACCATGTCTGGTTCAAAGGGATAATCTAAACATTTTAACACCACTTTTGTGATTGTTGAAGCGCACATAAAATCTGAACTAATAATCTAATAGGCTATAAGGGATCAACATATCAGTCACATGACTTCACGTCACCACCGCTAAGCTAAAAGCAGCTAACGTGATCCCCATTAGTTGTCTTATTTAAACACTTCTTGCTTGTAATCAACCATTTATCTATGATACATGAGGCTTCAGACATTCACCAGTGAATTATTTACTTCATGTCGTAGATCAAATTGTGAAAGTCTCTTAACATTGACTCCAAAACGAGGTACCCGAAGCGGTAAAATGCTGACTCATTCCTGGGTTTTGGGACTCATTACCTCTCTATTAAGTAGTGTTTTGTTTCTTGACTTCATTGCAGTCCAGGCTGTTGACAGGTGGAGTAAATATAGATACATTATTAATATCTTTCTGTCTGGATAAATGACCACCCATGGCTGAAAATGGATGCGTGCGATGCAGGCGCCGCTTCTCTCTTGAATGGAACTTATTTATCTATTTGCAGGAAATGGAAAGTCTGTCAGGGAGAGTGAATGAAATGAGCGATAGAAAGAGTTGTTAGATGGGTGGGAATGGGGAGGACAAGGAGAGAGGGAAGAAGGAGAGCAGGCCTAACTCCTGATTACAGTATATATTCTTGTCTGAGTGTTATGCATCATGTTTTGCATCTTTCATGGCTCCTATTCTATCAGGATTATCATTTGGGGGCTCACATCGCTCAATCATTGAGACAGAGGAACATCCAGATCGTCTTCACTGTCAGGAAAGAACTGTCACAAATGCATGAGGTACAGCAGGGACTTTCTGTAGTCATTCATTATTCATCCATTTTTTCCATATAGGCTACTGTAGGCTATCCATACCTTGAAACTGAGAAGTATCTTTGAATAAGATGATAACATGTAATTTACTAGTCCAGTGAAGATGAAAAAACAGTAACAGTGGGTGTAGTGTAACAGTGTTAAAAAAACACTAGAAAACTAGAAAATGTATTTCCTGCTGAAAATACGTGTGAATGCTGTAAACTGTGCAAATGTGTTGCTGAACTTGGCTGAAATAGCGTAATATGCCTTGAAGCATACACTGCTTCATTGTCTATTTCACTCTAAATGGGAACATAATTTACACAATGATCATCATGCTGTATTGAAGAAAACATGAAACTAGCGATTGAGGAGATTATAAATAAAGTAGTAGGCACATTTTTTCGTAGACTTCTACACGATCTGACTTATTTTTGCAACCATTATAGTCGCCCCCTGCTGGATTTTTAGAGAGAATGCAGGGGCTTTGCATTGGCCTAATATCTTATTGGGATTTTTGCTTTGGTATTCATATATCCTGCGAAGGTCAATCAACAGTGGAAACATTTGCGTTGTTCAGCCACTTTTCCCTTGACTACCTCCCGGTGTGGGGGAATTCTGACTGTCTCCAATTGAAGCATGCATGCTTTGACACTGCGTTTAGTCGTGGATGCTAGAAAGAGTAGCATAGTAAATCAGCTGGCAGATTGTCAATGAGCTCACATTCATTCACCTGTGTTGTTGCTTTGCTGCAGGGCATGGGAAACATCTCCCACAACATCCTGCAGATAGGAGGCATATCATGTAACTGAAGTAATTGGCATCATGTGTAGCATGCTGGTTCCTCCTCAAGAACACGCCTCGACGTAAGATGCCCCTTTCACACCAGCGCCTTTTCAGCTCCGGCTCGGAGCTAGAGCCTGAAAAGCGCCGGGTTTTCCAGTTCACACCGGAGCTGCGCCGGCTCTTAGCTCCGGAATCCGCTTCATTTCCAGCTCCAAAAAATTGTCGGTCCAGAGGCAAGAGCTTTGGAGCTAAGAGGTGACGTCGCTTACCTCTCTCTTACGTCGAGGCGTGCAGGAAACTAAACCCACCTCCCATGGGTCGACTGTTATGCCTGCCTACAAGCAGTAGTGCCTATAAACACACTTTATAAAGTCAGGCAACACTAACCAGGCTTCGTGTGATTCTGTTTATTTGTGCCTTACTTTGACCATCCGTTCGCTGTTATCGATCATTGTGGAGAGAGGCAGACGTGTTGTTTTGTATTATTGCAGCTATCGGATGCAAGTAGTCAGTTTAGCTTCGGTTGCTATGCTAACATCACCCGTTTTATACCAGAGAAACTTTCATAACAGCGTTGTGATACCAAACAGTGTCAATTCAGACTGACACACATTCACTTAGGCTAAGGGGAACTGGGGTGAGTCGGACAGTGAATACTTTAGAGCGGCCGCTGCAGTGTGAGCTAACCGGGAGCTAACGGGAGAAGAAACTCTGTGGAAGAGCAGCCAGCACTGCAGCGGTCGGTAAATGCTGCAGAAACACATTAATAAACAATGAACCACGGCACTCTGGAGAAAAGTATAAGGTTGGAGAAGTCGTTATTCAATTTATTCTGGCTTCGTGTGATTAAAAGCAACACGATCATCGACCCGACGCAGTTGTTGTTGTTGTTGTGAGCTGCCGTTGGGGGGCAAATCAGCGATGTAAACGGTGACGTCATGACGCAGCAAGGGCAGCTCTGGGGCGCCAGTGGGCGGTGTGCACAGAGCGGGAGCTGAAAAGGGAAACCGGAGCTGAACCAGAAAAGCTCCCGCTCGGAGCTAGAAACTGAAAAGCGCTGGTGTGAAAGCCGCAAGAGAGACGTAAGCGACGTCGCCTCTTAGCTCCAAAGCTCTTGCCTCTGGACCGACAATTTTTTGGAGCTGGAAATGAAGCGGATTCCGGAGCTAAGAGCCGGCGCAGCTCCGGTGTGAACTGGAAAACCCGGCGCTTTTCAGGCTCTAGCTCCGAGCCGGAGCTGAAAAGGCACTGGTGTGAAATGGGCATGTGTGGTTAAATGCTGCTATTAGCATGTGGCCATTCAAAGCCGGAGCGACGGTAATGCTAATCATGATTACCTCATTAGTAGAGCATTGTAATTGTGCACAAAGCAGTCTCCCCCCAAGGTGAGCAGTAATGTAAGCAATACGTTCACTCTGTGGTATTTTTAGGCCCCAAGGCTGCAAAGGAGCCGAGGTCCTGCTGAGCCCCATATGCAGGGCCGGCCCTGACCAATTTGCTGCCCTAGGCAAGATTTTAGCTGGCGCCCCCCCCCCCCAAATGCAGACACTTACACTTACTATGACTCGCGCACGCATGGTTGTGGCATTACCACCAACACAGAAAGATATGGACACAAGATGTGTGCAACTGTATTTAGTTTCCTATCCATTTGAACATGATTTAAGTGGGGGGGACCTCACCTCCTCTAGGGGGGTCCGGGGGCATGCACCCCCGGGAAGACTTTTTTTTTTTAATATTGAAGTTAAAAGCATCAATCTGGTGCACTTTGAGAGCAACATTAGGAGCTCTATGGATACATCTCTCAACAACACCCATATGAAACAGAACTGTAAGTAGATTTTCTTTTTCTTTATAGATACTTTAAAAATCACTCCCCTTTCAAACTGTATTTTTGTTTATTAATAACAACTTTTTTGTACTGTCATATATTATTTTATACCTGTTTTTCACCTATTCTCTTATTTTTTTATAACTATAATGATCATATAAAGGTGTGCCTTTACCTCACTGAGCTGAGGTTATCAGAGCCTCTCAGTCTTTCAGGAGAGAGCTCTCTAAAGCTCTCCCCCCGCGGCCGCTTACACAGTAAATTCCAATGTTAATAAAAGCACACAGAAGCTGTGTACGTTTTTTGGGAGTTTGATTTATTTTAAATGAACATAAATATAAAACCTATAATTGCACACTACCATTATTTAAAAAAATAAATAACAATTTCACATAAACCTCTGGTTTTTACTGGGGCTGGGGCAGTTCAACTTGATTTTGGGGGGGGGGGGGTGTGCCATAGTTTATGGGCGCTATACGCAATATAGGCGTAGTTCTGTTAGTATAAGATAATAAGATGTACTTTGTTGATCCAAAATCGGGATATTGTGTTGTTATGAAATAAAAAATATATATTTTTTTTTATTTCCCTTTTTTTTCTCCTCAATTTTTGGCGCCCCCTATAGGTTGATGTGCCCTTAGCATTCGCCTATACTGCCTATGCCGAGGGCCGGCCCTGCCCATATGAGTGTACTCACGTCAAAAGGACATAATTCCTTATTGTCCTTCATGTAGCTATGGCAACGAGGCTTTGGAGTGCAACACATGAAAGGAGGTGAAGTGACTTTATGGCACCAATTTTGCTAACAAGCTTGATTTCATGTTTCCAGGAAGAGTTATTTGTTTCTGAGTTACAAAAGCAGGGAATTGCGAACAAGGTGAGTCCGGGGCCGAGCAGTGGTGGACAGTAATTAAGTGCATTTACCCATGCTAAGTACAACTTTATGAAAATAAGATTATATTTTCTTTAGCGGACAATCAGCAGAGGGGACACAAATTCAGAAAGTCAACCTACTTATTTGTTAGTACAGTAGCTTAAAACACACCAAACCTTTTGAAGTGCTACATACTTTATTTCTTTAATTAATTTGTATTTTCCAAATGTTTTATATTTGTTTTTTGTTTCTTTTTACTTCCTGTTATTATTATTATTATTTTTTATGACAACTTTTCTTTTGGTTTATTGCCAAGGTGCAGCTGGAAATAATCTAAACCTTTTCTAATACTACATACTTTTGAATTTCATCCATCCATCCATCTTCTCCCGCTTATCCGTGGTCGGGTCGCGGGGGTAGCAGTTCCAGCAGAGAGCCCCAAACTTTCTTTTCCCTGGCGACATCAACCAGCTCTGACTGGGGGATCCCAAGGCGCTCCCAGGCCAGCGAAGAGATATAATCCCTCCACCTGGTCCTAGGTCTACCCCTTGGTCTCTTCCCAGCTGGACGTGCCTGGAACACCTCCCTAGGGAGGCGCCCAGGTGGCATCCTAACTAGGTGCCCGAACCACCTCAACTGGCTTCTTTCGACGCGAAGGAGGAGCGGCTCAACTCTGAGTCCCTCCCTGATGACCGAACTTCTCACCTTATCTCTAAGGGAGACACCAGCCACCCGGCGGAGGAAACCCATCTCGGCCGCTTGTATCCGCGATCTCGTTCTTTCGGTCATGACCCATCCTTCATGACCATAGGTGAGGGTAGGAACGAAAATGGCCCGGTAGACAGAGAGCTTTGCCTTCTGGCTCAGCTCCCTTTTCGTCACAACGGTGCGGTAAAGCGACTGCAATACCGCTCCCGCTGCTCCGATTCTCCGGCCCATCTCACGCTCCATTGTTCCCTCACTCGAGAACAAGACCCCGAGATACTTGAACTCCTTCACTTGGGGTAAGGACTCATTCCCTACTTGGAGTGGACAGTCCATCGGTTTCCTGCTGAGAACCATGGCCTCAGATTTGGAGGTGCTGATCCTCATCCCAGCCGCTTCACACTCGGTTGCGAACCGATCCAGTGAGTGCTGAAGGTCGCAGACCGATGAAGCCATCAGAACCACATCATCTGCAAAAAGCAGTGGTGCAATCCTTAGTCCACCGAACTGCAGACCCCCCCCCCCCACGACTACGCCTCGAAATCCGATCCATGTATATTACAAACAGGATTGGTGACAAAGCGCAGCCCTGGCGGAGGCCAACCCTCACCGGAAATGGGTCCGACTTACTGCCGAGGACCCGGACACAGCTCTCGCTTTGGGAGTACAGAGATTGGATGGCCCTGAGTAGAGACCCCCTCACCCCATACTCCCGCAGCACCTCCCACAGTAACTCCCTGGGAACCCGGTCATACGCCTTCTCCAAGTCTACAAAACACATGTAGACCGGATAAGCGTACTCCCAGGCCCCCTCCAGGATCCTTGCGAGAGTAAAAAGCTGATCCGTCGTTCCACGACCAGGACGGAATCCGCATTGTTCCTCCTCAATCTGAGGTTCGACAATCGGCCTGACCCTCCTTTCGAGTACCTTGGAGTAAACTTTCCCGGGGAGGCTGAGTAGTGTGATGCCTCTGTAATTGGCACACACCCTCTGATCCCCCTTTTTGAAAAGGGGGACCACCACCCCGGTCTGCCACTCCTTCGGTACTGTTTCCGACTTCCACGCAACGTTGATGAGACGTGTCAACCATGACAGTCCCTCAACACCCAGAGCCTTCAGCATTTCCGGGCGGATCTCATCCACCCCCGGGGCTTTGCCACTGTGGAGTTGTTTGACGACCTCAGTGACCTCCCCCCGGGAGATTGGTGTCGATCCCCCGTCATACTCCAGCTCTGCCTCTAACATAGAGGGCGGAGTTGTCGGGTTCAGGAGTTCCTCAAAGTGTTCCTTCCAACGTCCCAACACTCCATCCGTTGAGGTCAACAACGTCCCATCCTTACTGTACACAGCTTGGATGGTTCCCTGCTTCCCCCTCCTGAGGTGTCGGACAGTTTTCCAGAACAACTTTGGTGCCGCCCGAAAGTCCTTCTCCATGTCTTCGCCGAACTTCTCCCACACCCGCTGCTTTGCCTCGGCCACGGATGAGGCTGCTGCCCTTCGGGCCTGTCGGTACCTTGCAACTGCCTCGGGAGTCCCCCGGGATAACAAATCCCTGAAGGCCTCCTTCTTCAGTCGGACGGCTTCCCTGACCACCGGTGTCCACCACGAGGTTCGAGGGTTACCGCCCCTTGAGGCACCTAGGACCTTGAGACCACAGCTCCCCACCGCGGCTTCGGCAATAGAGGCTTTGAACACCGACCACTCTGGTTCAATGTCCCCAACCTCCACAGGAATGCCCGAAAAGCTCCGCCGGAGGTGTGAGTTGAAGGCCTCCTGAACTTGGGCCTCCTCCAGACGTTCCCAGTTCACCCGAACTACACGTTTGGGCTTACCAGGTCTATCCAGAGGCTTCCCCCGCCACTCGACCCAACTCACCACCAGATGGTGATCAGTTGACAACTCCGCCCCTCTCTTTACCCGAGTGTCCAAAACATACGGCCTCAGGTCCGATGATACGATAACGAAATCGATCATGGACCTTCTGCCTAGGGTGCTCTGGTACCACGTACACTTATGAGCATCCTTATGTTCGAACATGGTGTTTGTTATGGCCAATCCATGACTAGCACAGAAGTCCAGTAACAAACCACCACTCCGGTTCAGATCAGGGGGGCCGTTCCTCCCAATCACGCCCCTCCAAGTGTCTCCATCATTGCCCACATGTGCGTTGAAGTCTCCCAGCAAGACTAAGGAGTCCCCTTCAGGAGCCCCATACAGGACTCTTTCCAGGGTCTCCAAGAAGGCCGAATACTCTGAACTGCTGTTGGGTGCATAAGCACACACAACAGTCAGAGTTTTCCCCCCCATAACCCGCAGGCGTAGGGAGGCGACCCTCTCGTCCACTGGGGTAAACTCCAACAACGAAGCACCTAACCGGGGACTTGTGAGTATCCCCACACCCGCCCGGTGCCTCACACCTTGAGCAACTCCGGAGAAGAATAGAGTCCAACCCCTATCCAGAAGTAAGGTTCCAGAGCCGACGCTGTGCGTAGAGGTGAGCCCAACCAGATCCAACTGGTACCGCTCCACCTCCCGCACAAGCTCCGGCTCCTTCCCCCCCAGAGAGGTGACGTTCCACGTCCCCAAAGCCAGCTTCTGTCGCCCGGGTCTGGTCCGTCGAGACCCTCCGCTTTCACTGCCACCCTTCTGGCAGCGCACCCGACCCCATCGATGTTTCCCGTAGGTGGTGGGCCCGCGGGACGGAGAAGCGGAGGTGTTGCCCACGTTGCCTTTTCGGGCTGGGCCCGGCCGGGCTCCGTGGCAAGCCCGGCCACCAGACGCTCGCCGACGAGTCCTCCTTCTGGGCCTGGCTCCAGAAGGGGACCCCGGGCTTCCTCCGGGCCGGGTATCCTCACTTCTTGTTCTTGTTTCTTTCATGAGGTCTTTTGAACCAATCTTAGTCTGGCCCCTTGCCTGAGACCAATTTGCCATGGGAGACCCTACCAGGAACACAAGGTTCCAGACAACACAGCCCCCAGGTTCATCAGGGCACACAAACCTCTCTACCACGGTAAGGTGCTGGTTCTTCAGAGAGGTACTTTTGAATTTCACTTTTTTAACTGAATCTTTTAATTTTCCATGGTGAATTGAAACAGATGGGTTTTAAGTCTACAAAGGAAAAGTTCTGCTGTCCTCATTTGAATCTCTTTTCACCACTTTTCTTTCCATTAACTGCTACCTTATACTTCTCCACTATCTCATAGAGAAATACATTACATTTATTTAATAACTTTAGTTACTATAAGATTCAGATTTAATAATACAAAATATAATCAACAAATCTGAATCTTTCTCGAGCCCCGGCCCACGCTGTGTGTTCTTCGTCGCTTTTAGCTAAATGCCTCATAATATATAATTGGAAATGATGCATAGCCGCTGGGTAGAGAAGGTAATGGTTCATACGAAGTTAGAAAAGCTCAGTGTCCTACCACTCAGGGCTCGGTGAATAAATTCCAATAAGTATGGAAATCATTTCTGGACTACTATAATAATGTCAACACTGCAAGATATATAACTTAGTGCCTCTAACTAATAACCATAACTTTGTGGAATTGCTGTAGAATCTTTCACTTTATTCATAAATTATATATTAGTATGTTTTCTCTTTTTGTTATCACTTCATTGTTTTAAATCATTTACTTAACATTTATTTCCAGTAATATTTTTTATTATTATTTTTGAAAAATAGAAATCTAGGTGTGTTGGTCAGTTTCCCAGGGGGTGGGGTGGGTGGATTGCAGATATTTATATAAATGTGTAAATGTTTTTCTTGGTTGTATTGGCCAGTGTCCCAGTGGTTGGGCAAAGTGGGATGTTATTATGCATATGTATGTTAGCATATGTATAATGTGTAATAATTAAATGACAAACAAATACATATTTGGATATACTGATATCATCACACAGTAATATTTCTGGACTTGGCAGATGTGTGTCACCCAGTTAAGGCCCAGACACACCGGGCCAATTTCGGCCGTCGATAGATGTCTGGCCGCCGATGAGCGTCGTGTCGCCCTACTCAGATTGGTGTGTCCCGCAACGTCTTGTCTTTTCGGCCGTGCCGACACCTTTTTGGCCGAAAACCATCGGCTAAAGGCTGTCGGTCAAATAAATCACTCTGATTGGCTGTTCAGCTAGCGAATCAGTGCATGAGAAGCGAAACGGAAGTGAGGGACCCAAACAAACGATTAAGAAGGCACACACAGACGGCTATTCTTTTTTATTTTCATCTCAGCTGGACGCAAGAGTTTATTTTTCATCATAGCGATCTGGAATGAAGAAACCGAAGACCAACGCACACACTATTTGTTGTTTGTTTATATCACGCAGTCTGTTCTTCTTCTCTCGATGTATCAGCCGGGCTGCAGTCGAATACTCCATTTAGCTTAGGAACCTTCCTAACCGAGTGAAATTACCCGGAAGTCCCTCAGTGGCAGCCATGATAAGTGCCATTCGAATTCTCTAAATGAAAGGAAAGGAGGTTTCAAACTTCCTTTATAACCTCCTTTAGCTTAGGAACCACTAGACCTCCTTCACCGAAAGGAGAGGAGAAAGTGCTATCCCACAATGCCTTGCAGCCGCAGAATTTGCCGTCACACAACCGTAACTTTCATGATATAATTTCTCGGTCATAATCGGTTGTTTCCGTGAACGGGCGACTATTAAGCATTTTAAAATGTATGTGGCAAGTTGCCAAAGTGCTTTGTTCTGAACGTTCATCAGTATTATAATCAGAAAGAGAAATATGAACGTTAGTTTTTACTGAAATTGTCAAATAAAGTTAACATTTCACTGAGCTGTGTGGAGTTTGTTCAACTTTTAAAAGACGTTTGAATGTTGATATACACAGTGATAGATGTTAAGGACTGACGTTTATAATAAATACATTTGACGTCCGCTGGCGCATCATAAACACGTTGGATAGTGAAAGTGCAGTCGGATTCTCTAAAGTACAGCAAATCCAAAATGTAAAAAATACACACAAAAAAAAGGAAATGTAATTAAAAGAATCTACCCTATGCATAAACGAAACCTCAATCTTAGCGAACTCTATCTACTTACTACAACTCTATATCTATCCAACACCCCTCCTCCGCCCACAATGAATATCTACCAATCACGTTCTTTCAACAGTTTAAAAGGGGAGTGATTAGTAAAATATGCATAAATAAAAAGAAAGAATGCTAACTATAGGTAACATAAGATAAGAATAAACAAGTTTAAATGATTTGTTATTGGTTGTGATCATATTCTAAAGATGTTTGGATTATTGAAAAGAATACAGCTCCCTTTCATATGAGTGTTGAGAGCTGTAACCATAAATTGATGTTGTGCTCAAAGTGCACCAGATTGATGCATTTAACTTCAACATTTAAAACAAATATTTCCCGGGGTTGCATGCCCCCGGACCCCCCTAGAGGATGTGAGGTCCACCCCCAAATAAAGCAGATTAAAATAATTAAATTGCATACATATTCTTTTAGTAAACACTGAAAACGGGTCCCACATGACCCAAACAGCACACAAAGTATAATGTTAAAATGTGCTAAATATATACACTGCAAAAAACAAAAACAAAGAGAAGTAAAAGTAGCTCACTACTTGTTTTATTTTTTGAAAGTAGTACTCATCCTAAAAAAGGTTGGAGACCCCTGCATTAGAGCGTAGAAACTGTAACTATAAGTATCTGAAATAAATATGTGTACTGAAACAAATACCAATAACTGTATTGCATTGTTTTCTTATGCGCAATTATCATACTGTCTTTGTCTTTTTCGTCCCGCATTTATTGTGCCCCCCTCAGAAAATAACTGGCCCCAGCCTGGCCCCCCAGTCAAATTGGTCTAGAACCGCCACTGACTGTTGGCCAAGATGTAGGCGACGTGAGGCGACACAACAGTTGTGTTCCGTTGTGACGTGTTCTTTGGTGTCAGTTTGGTGTGTCTGGGCCGTTGTGGTGGAGCATGTGAGTGCACTCAGATTGAAGTCTTGTCTGTTTTGGTATTAAACGATGGGGATTATTACTGTAGCTCCTGCCATGGCAACTACTCCAAAAGGCCCAACATCTGCACTGTGCACAGGTACCACATCCTTTTTATTTCTGGCAAATTAAGCAGAAATTCCAAAAAAGTATGGAAGTTTTTGGATATATAATGATGAAAATATACCAAAATACTCTCTTTGCTTGTATGCCATCTGGTTCTTTCTTTGATTACACTGTTTGTTTTCACAGAAATGCATCTTTTGTCCTATAATCTAAAGGAGCGCGAGACGGGGTGTCCCCACCTGAACCTCACGCTGGTCTTTCAGGCTGGTGTCTTAGCAACAGTGCATCCAACTCCAGCCTCCTCAGGTGTATGGACGTGGACACTGAGGGCTAAAGAGAACAAATCCTGCTGACGACTGGACAAACAGAAGACTCTCTCAATGTCCATAGACCTCTTGTAAGGGGTAGTTATTTTATTACTGCACCAATACATCCATAACAATGGAACACTTCAATAGATTTTGTCAGTGAAGGCAGCTTTAAGTGATGTTTTTCCTTGAAGTGGCAAATGGCAGCTTTTTCCCCACCATGCTTCTCTAAGTGTTATTATTGTTGGCTTCCATTTTCCTCAGAGCCCAGCAACTACCAACCACAAAGGACCGGTGTTCCCAACGAGGAGATTTCCTCCCGAGAGGTTGCCCTTTATTCGGATGTTTGAATAAGTTTGACCCTCTAATATTCCCTGGAAAATCCCTCTACACAAGTCGAGAAATGTAATAGAGGTACAAACTGATAAAAGAGCAACCTTTATTTGTTATTAGTGTATCATGTGCAGTGCAAAGTTTTCAGTATATCATTTTGTCCACTATTAATAAGCAAATCTTCCTAACTAATATACCATTGTATATTGTAATGTAGAACAATCTGCACATGTATTCATTTTATCATCTATTTTGACTTGTTATGGCACATTTTTCATGTTCCATAACTATTTGCATTCATTAAAACATTTCACCCGGGAAAGTTTAATCACTTAATGTTTCTTTCGCTCACCCCCCTTAAGATTTAAAAAGCATATTCATTTCACGCAAAATACGTTTTTGGAATGAATATCGACAATCTGTTTCCGATAAAGAGCTCCGGCTTCCCCTGTCTCTCAGGTATGCCCATGAGGTCCAAATGTAATCCTGATCGCTGCAGTGCTATGAGCTGCTGATGCTGGGTTTGGCTCTGTGGCTGCTATGGAAACTACTCACCAGCATCCACAAGAGTTTGCCTGTTATCAGAAAAAGCTTGAGCAGAGACGCGGGAAGAAGGTGAGCCATGCCCAAACAAAGCCTTCCGTCAGTGCCTGAAAAGAAATCTAAATGTATTGGTGAAATTAACACAGGAAGATAATAAGAGCTGAGGAAAAAGCATGAGACTTCCTAAAAATGGTTGCAAACATATTTTGTATATAGAATGCAGAATTATATGCTTATGTCATAAAACTCTAAAAATTACAATAACAAAAACACTTTAATCTGTTTTCAATATCTAAGAGTAATGTTTCTACTGTGTTGCACAGCTCGTCTTTAAAAGGGCCATCATGACAACTGTCAACCCCAAATCAGTAATAGCAGCCAGGGAAACAGATCTACTTCTCAATCAGGATCCCTGCTGTGAAGCACAATGAAGCAACAGCCTTCCTCTGAACTCTTGTCAGCAGTTGGTCCAATTTGTTAAGCGGAGAGGGGTTTGAAACGGATGTTGGGGTCTGACGTGTTCTCCTTTAATTTCAATATGCAACCCCGACTGCCACACTTCCCTGCATGCACTGCACGCACACATTCACACGGCATCCCCACATGAACGGCTTGCAACACAAGGTTAGTTGTCTGTGGAATGCATGCAAAGTTTTATTATTCACATATTTTCCAAGAAAAATCCCACATATGCTGACGTGTGGCTCAGCTGTGTAAC
This sequence comes from Pseudochaenichthys georgianus, assembly GCF_902827115.2. Lineage (NCBI taxonomy): Eukaryota > Metazoa > Chordata > Actinopteri > Perciformes > Channichthyidae > Pseudochaenichthys > Pseudochaenichthys georgianus. Next base: position 18,610,784 of record NC_047522.1, on the reverse strand, counting down.
TTTGCTCTCAGAAGGCTAAAGACTAAAAGTTTAGCATTTTGCAGTGTAATCCCAGTGGAGACACATTACTTTACAAAGGTCTCCACTGCCCTCTAGATGACATGAGAAGAAATTGCCTCGCTGCTGCAAATGATGAAGCATCTTCACATTCATTTACAGTTCAGCAGTCAGAGAAGACGCTATTCTGGACACCGACATGCAACCTTGACTCTCGGTGCTTCAGTATTCCGGCAAACACCTTTGAATCAATCAAACAGAACACTGCAGGCTTCACATGGTGATGTACAACTCTTAAAAGACTCTGAGCAGCCAGTGTATGTGCAGCCACTTTGCCAAGGCACTGGGCTGCATCGTGTAAGCGCAGAGGAACAATGGGATGTTCAAACGTAAATGGATATTAGGGTTTCTCCACTGCCTACAGATGGCTGCTGATGACCTTGCTTGGAGTGTTGAACAAAGCGATATTAATCATAGCCATGCTTCCTCCAATCCAAGAGTCACAGCTTTGGCACCTAGTAGGAGGTGGTGCTGCTGTTGGTGGTGGTGGAGCATCAGCTGTGTCATCATAAAATGTGGCGTCGTGCAAATATCACAGAGGAGGCGGCATTGCCCTGCATGTGAAGGGGCAGAGATGGGGGGGGGGGGGTTGAAGGGAGGTGACCAGCCCCGGAGACAGTTACATAACAAATACTGCAACCATGCTGAAAAATCACTGTTGCATCATCTGTTAATGGCCTAAATAAAGGAGTAATACTTAGTCAGAGGTTGCACTTTTTAATTTATTTAAGGCTACATTGTTATTTGTTGCTTTTGTACTTACTACAATGCATTTCTTAAACCAAAACATTTAATGAAATACATTATTATTGTTATTATTAGTGGGTGGGCGGGGGGAACAGTGAGCTCTCCACAGGTGATTGGTGGCGTGCACCCTCCAATCACACTCCGCCTGCAAAGTGGCTTGGTGGTCAGTTTGGATGTTTTTTCTTTTTTTTTTTGTTGTCGAAGTAACCTTAGGAAACTATCAAAGTTTACCGTCAGCGACAGGATAACACTTCCTCTGTTTTGGCTTGTTATTCCCAGCGACCTCTCACGGTGTGTTAACGCGACTTTTTTTAAAGGATTTATCATTTTTATTTCCTCTGAGGCGTCCTGAAGGGAGCTAACCAGCGTTAGCATTGGGCTAGCATGACAACCAGAAGAAGAACTGCCATCATCATCATCCTCCCCTGTGGCGTTGCTAGCAGCAGGTAAGTTAAAACTCTGGCTCAAGGTAGTTTTACCCCTCTTTTCCCCGAGGAAAATGAAAGTGACTGATTTTAATCGCGGACAAGTACGTTACGAGTTGAAATAAAACTGTTGGCAGCCTGTTAGCTGGCTGGTAAATGGCGCAGGGTCAGGGGAACTGTGCTAGAATATCGTTAGCATCAGCTAGCCTCGGTTGTGCAAACACAGCTGTGTCTGATCTTTGGGCTCGAAGCGATTACAAACCCGTTAAAAGCTGCCTTGTAATCGGCTTCGTCTCGGTGCATGGTTGTCGTCTACATTTGTTAAGACGATTTCTCTTTTTTCTGTCGTGTGCTGTTATATTTACCCCTCTACTCTTCCATTAAAGGGTTGCACTAATGTTATGTGGCAATACTTGTTCTGCATTTATTAAAAAGCGAATGCATCCCAGCAAAAAATCATGCATTGAAAAAATTGAAAGTGTGAACTAGTGTTGCTGTGTATTGTAGATCAAATCTTGCTCCATATATTTTTTTCCAGTGATCCCACATATTTCAGTTTAATTGTAATGCCCAACAGAGATGAAAACAAAAAAAATTGCTGAGGCACTGTGCCTAATAAATCATATTAACCATGCATTTTGATAGACACTGTTTATGATGTGTTCTATATTAATTCTGTCCTTCTTGCAAATGTCTGTTTCACAGGTCTCCATCATGGTCTGCAGCTGTGAGCCTATTGCTCCCAAATGGATGATGATTATCATGTCAGCCTCCCACATCTGTATCAGTCACTCACTCCCCCTGGCATTCTCGGCCATCCCTGCAGGTTATTTGCATTTTATTGTTTCTCTCTCTGTTGTGATATGACTATAACATGTAAAGGTCAGGTAGCTAAGATCAGGCCCATGTTAAAAATGTCTGCAGAATCTTTTTTTATTTCTCAGTGTTGCATATGCAGATAATTTGTATTTTGACGGCCCACCTGGTGTTAAACATGTGTTTTAGTGTCAGACTGTACCCACAGAGGTGTAGTAGTGATGCATATGAGTTTATTTCCCTCTAGACATAAGTGGTTGAGCTGTCTTGCATCATATGCAGCAAACATTGTATGTTTATAAATGATCGGAGAATTCAGAGATTTTACTTTGAGACATCTTTATTGAGGCATATTCTTGAAGGGCAAGGAGGAAGTTGATTTAGTAACTTTAATACGTTTTATGATTTCCCTATTGATTCTTGCACTATAAACAGGGGTGCACATAACTGGTACGCATGCGCGGCACAAATCTGAATTGCGTAACGTCACTTGTGTCACTACGCGTACCTCAAAACATCAAAAACAAAACACATATTTCGTCTACACGTGTTTCTTGTAAACACTCAATGGAGTAAACTACTAGACATGTCAAAAAAAACAAAGACATTAAGCAGCTACGTTGCCGTTTTGCTCCTTGCAAAACATCTTCGGAATTTCTATGACTGATTGAACTGGAGCTGGGCGAGCCGCGCAGGACATAACCGACGGACCTGTGAAGCTTACAGGAGGCAGAGGCTTAGATCACCGGACAACAGAGTTGGTCGCCGTGTGCACATACAGGGTTAATGTCGGTATGAACAACAGAATTGTGCCAAAACTCCGCCAACTGGCTGCAGTGGGAGACTCCCCTGTGCACATTCTGTGCCCCGCGCACACACTGGAGAACTACGCAAAATCAGCTGATCACAACACACAGTTGCAAACTTACTCTTAATGGGAGAGTTTGAAATCAGACAGAGGTGGAAGAAGTACTCAGATCTTGTGTAGGAATACTCTGTTACAGTAAAAGTCCTGCATTCAAAATGTTACGTTAGTAAAATTAGAAAAGTATTATCAAAATATAGTTAAAGTACCAAAAGTAAAAGTAGATTGGTCCATTTCAGAATAATACATATGATATGTTTTATAATGATTGATCATTAAAGTGTTATTACAGCTGGTAGAGATGCAGCTAGTTGTAATGATAATAATACATTTTATTTCTATAGCGCTTTTCTTGAACCTAAAGATGCTTTACATTTGGGAGGGAGGGTAGACAAACAAAAACAAAGCCACAAAGAAACAAAACAGAAAAGCAGTAATGTAATGACTAAACAAATGTCATTACAAAGTAATGACTTTGTATACTGCAAGGTAGCTTGTGAATTTACTCCAGGTGGAACTAAAGTCTGATTTAAGACTTGATTATATTTCACATCATTAATCCACATCTGTAAAGTAACTAAAGGTATTAAATACATGTAATGGATTAAAGTACACCATTTACCTCTGAACTGTAGTGGAGTAGAAGTACAACGTAGCATCAAAGTCAAGTACAAATATCTCAAAATGTTACTTAAGTAGAGTACTTGAATAACTGTACTTCGTAACTTCCCACATCTGAAATCAGATATGACTTCAAGTCATGTGATAATATCTTAGTATTTGATCCTTCAACTTGGTCTCAGGAAATGCAAGGACTTCACAGTTTTGGCAACAAGTTTTGGAGAAAGCAAATCGGAGGCTTAAAAAGAGACAGGGAGGTGCATCATCTTCATCATCTAGCATGCAAGAAGTGTAAATAGAGGACAGTGAAGGAGACACTGAGGAGGACGACCACGCTTCGTGTGGGGTGACACTGTCTCCTGGTACTCACAAAAAAAGTTATGTGCACCCCTGACTATAAACTTTATAATTAGGGTGATTACTTAGGCTTCATACTGAAACATATAAAGCAAATGTATATCTGTTTCGCAAGTGTTGAGTATCATACGATGGGTAACCTTTCTTATGTACATGTAAGTCACTCTTTTGGGCCACATTTAGATCAAACAAACACTACACCACCAGTTTAACTTTACATAAAATTCAGGGCTAAGCGTGTACCTCGGTTTTGATGTTATGGATTGGTATGTTTTTAGTACAGAAGGGAAAACAGAAAGATGCTGAAAATAAAAAAATGTCATCCTTTACCAAAAAGTTCCTTCCAAAACATAACTGCCTTTACCCTTGTGCTTGGATGTTTCAAAGCCCTTGATTTGATAACAGTCGGATTATTTGTGCCGAACACATTCAGCATTACAGAAATGATCAGCCTTGAATGTTGTTGAGCCCTGTGATTGGTGAGGTAACAGAGACATTGATTTGCAGTTTTGATAGTTGCATTAACATTGTGAAAATGCCACTTTGTCAAAAGTAATTGGCGGATAAAGAAAAAGGCATGTCTTATCTTACGGGATGAAATGTAAACAACATCACAGTACATCAGTAATGTGCAGAAGGACCTATCGAGATGCACAGATTCTCCATCCTGGAAGTGTTCGGGCTCCAGCAGCAGAAGACCGTGCATGTTTCCACGCCTGACAGCTACAGTACGAACAAAAAGAGGAAGCAACACTTGTTGATTTTTGACAGATTAAACAATGTTGCCTGTGTTTGGATTTATATAGCTTGACAAGGCGTAAAGCTATCATGCCCTTGTTTTTTTGGGAAACATTACAACACCACAGCATATATTTTGTGTGCATTGTCAAAAAGTCATGAATAACAGATTAGCTGTTCTTGTTCTGTTAAAAGAACAAGTCAATTTCCATATTGCTATATTATAGCAACATGGAAAACACTCTAGCTTTTGCCATATTTAAAATTAAACATTAAACAATTTCTTGCCATATATGCCATATTTCAGTTTGCAACGAGCACTGCTCTCCAGTACTACAAAAAATAATTAAAATAATAGCCAAAATAAATAATGTATCCTCCTCAACTAAAATTACATAAGCTAAATTGGTATACACCGCCCTTTCGGCATAGTATGTGATTAAACACAATCCTTAATGAGTGAAAAATATTGAAAACAACAATGACTGCAAAGTTGTGAGGAAGGCAATAATTCGCCACTTCTAGACCCTGTGTTTATGTCCTGTGCATTTCCAAAAAAAATCAAGCAGATGCTGTTCACATGAGTGCAGGATAGTAGTATGGTTTGTTTGTACCACAGGGTGGCACTGTTTGCAAAACAATTGTATCGGACATGCAGAACGTGTCCTATTAATGTTTGAAAATTAATGTTAACACACGACATACATTATATGATATGTCTTTGCAAGGTTTAAAAACACTCATAACCTGTGATGGTTGACCCATAAATATATTTATTTTATTGCCATGGCGCTACACACTGCTGTGTTTTATATTTATTTTTATTATTGCCACGTTTTTTCATCATAGAGAATAAATATGATCTGGTACGTCAGCACAGGATGAACCTGGGAAGTTCACATCCTTCATCAGCATCCATCCAGCCCCCACCCTCACTACACCCCCCCTCCACCGTACCCCAAGGGTCTCACGAACGCGCACGCGTGTAAAACTGCGTGGGAATGGCTGTTTGCGTGATCGAGGGGGTTGGGCCGCTTGCAGCGAGCGGAGAGCTGCATGAGTTTGTAATGTCCGCCATGTTGGCCATGGCGTATTGAACCGGGGAGGATCAGCGGAGCCTGCGAGAAAAGAGACCGACAGAGAGCGACCGAGACCCGGGCCTTCCCGGCTCTGTTCGCGCAGCTACGGACCCTAACCACGCTCAATTGACTGGCTGACTCCCACAGATTCATCCATGAGAACTCGAGGCATACCTGCTGTTATTCCGAGCAGATCCAATAGATTTATGCTGCATCTTTTAATATAAAAATGAGTAAATTGTCGTTTCGGGCTCGGGCTCTGGATGCTAGTAAGCCTCTGCCCGTTTTCCGCTGCGAGGATTTGCCGGACCTGCATGAATATGCCTCCATCAACCGGGCAGTGCCGCAGATGCCGACAGGGATGGAGAAAGAGGAGGAATCGGTATGTTTTTCTATTACTGTCCGACTGGCGGTGGATCGGTTTGGCGGTATTTTCACATCGAGAGGCGCCACTATGCTGCCTGCGCAAGGCTGTGCAAAATGGCCGCCATGTCTGCTCTTTCGTGCACACGACGGATCTCGATGAATCTTCAATATTATCCGCCCGTTCCACCACATGTGTTATTATAATGCTGCACAGATTTGGTTTTGTATTCGTGAGTCGTGTTGTGTGCGGTTGTTTCACTTGAAATTGCACCCGAAAGCACAAAGAAGTCACGTGATTTGTCTCTGCTCCACCATTTTGTTGACTTTCTCCTCCGTAAAGGCAGGCGGGGATAGGCCTTGGTTATGGTGTGATTTCCGTGCACCAATGCCAGGGGGAGACACTGAGCCCCGGCCCGGTTTGACAGCTAAGTGTTGCGTGTTGACAGCTCCTGCTCCGCCATGTGTGCTGCACACTGCTCGCGCATGCAGTCGCCAGTTTGGCGGAGACATTTTGCAGAGCCTGCCCTCTATTTAACCATAACACACACCTGCAGGATTGCACAGTGTCGTGGGAGCATAATGTGTTAAGACATGCATGGTATGGCTATGATAGTGTTAGACTACAGGCGGATTTATGTTCTCGTTGTACACAATGACAGCAGTCCGAGTGCTTTAGCTATATTTCAAGTCTCATGATGCAGTGTAGGAATGAGAGAAGAGAAACTAACAAAGTGTCTCTTACATTAGCGTGTTGTTTCAGTAATAGTTGCTGATTATGACATTTAGAAAAGGATGCCTTTTTTAAAACTCAGATGTGAAAGAAATAATTTTGCAATGAGTGTACAAATATGTGTGGCTTAAATTATAAAAATTGCTCGCGTAGTTAAAATATAAACTTGATATGGCCTTTTTTTAAGGAAGAAACCCTCAATTCAGTTGCTTAGCTCCTGTGCACCAAGAACATTGTGTTGCATGTTTTTCTACTTGGATAATGTGTTTTTTTAACTAATGAGAAGTGAGAATGGCCACCAAATTGGCCAAAACCAGGCTGGTTTCCTTCAGTTTTGTTCGAAGACTGTTTTGAGTATAGGGTATTAATTTGTGACATATTTCTGTAAAAAGTTTAAGAGTTTCATGCAGAATATTCAACAACTCTGGAAGCTTTGATAAGCCCTGTAGTTGTATAGTATTTCTTTTTTTTAGGTTATGTTTGTTTTAGCTTGTGTACTATATCATCCTAGATAGTGCAGGTAATTCTCAGGCTGTATGTAACGTTCTGGATCCTTTATTTAAACTCAGGTCTTTTTATGATCATATATAGCGCTCGTCTTAAATATTTTTCTTAGTTTGTGGAGTCTGGTGTGTACTACCTAACACTACATTGGTTCCCTCTTTTGTGTAATAGGTTGGTAGTACATATTATTCACATTCAACTCGCGTTTTAAATATAGAAATGATTTACATTGTGGCTATAGACAGATTATGCAAAGCCATAAAGATATGACCCATTGAAGCACAGCTTGTCAGATTGGAGTATAGCCCAGATTTAGCAATTCAAAATGCATTGAAAGTCAAATGGGGTCACTCCATTCAATTCATCTACTGCAGAAATGCTAGCCCTCCACGTCTACATGTTTCACTTTAACTGCTTCAATTTGATAAATTATTGATGAGTGTATGTTGTTGTCAGTTAATAGGTAGTTAATATTGCTGGTGCTGGAGAAAGTATACATTGGCAGTGTAATAGCAGGTGTTTATTACTACTCCTGGTGCCGATATGCCAGATTTTTCTGTCACCTTATAATCAAGAGAGCCGCTGAGACAAACACTAGGAAAGCACATACAGGGTCTTACAAAGTCAGCAGTTCAATCCTCCTCCCCCCCACTACTGTACACATACACACAGTGGCATTACATAACAGTGTGACGGCAGAGATAAAGAGGACAGTTTTACTACAAGGCTCCGCATGGCTCAGCTCCCTGACCCACATCTTGTCCAGCAACAATGTCTCACTCTGCTGAGTGACCACACACTAACCTCAGCTGTATGTCTATTTAAGAAGCATGCAGAGGGAATTTTCAAGTACATGCATTGACAAGTACATGGAAGAAATATATTTTTGGAATCTACTAGTTCTATTTGGGGAATATACAGTTTGTTCATGGACATTAGAGCTGCAAAAAAATCACATTATGATCATTTTTGACTGATAGTACAATTATTACATGATTCACGATATTAAAAATGCATATGTGACTTTTTAAGAGAATTTGTACCAAAGAAGTTGTTTTTTTAAAGCCAATAGTAAACGTAGTCTTGATTATCTCTGCGTCTTTACAATACTAAATCCCAAATTATATTTGAACACATATACATGAACAAATATTGTGCTTTCTGTCATGTGAATATTGCACAAGTCCATATTTTTGATTACATTACGAATCATTGTGCAGCCTCAATATAAATAATAGATCAGAAGCCAGTGTATCTTTTCTTTTCTGATTGAGTTCTTTTATGTATGCCTGCCTCATCAGCATTCATGATGGCAAACCTGACAGAAATAATTAACCTCTTAAGAACAATTTGTGTGCCGTCAGTGGTTGCAAATGAATTAGAAATATGGCACTTCATTCACTGTTAATCTGTGCATGCACAATGTCCTGCACAGCATACAATAATTCACCTGCTGTGCTCCACTGTGGCTTTCAACATGCATCAGAAGGCTTTGCATGTCAGTGCGAGTTTGCCGTTTGTAGAAGCACAGCTAGTACATTTATTCACCAAGACTGTGGCAAACAGGAACATTTTGTGCCAATGCCTAATCAGGGAGCTGATTGTTACATTTGCACTGATGGTTGGATAATATGTAGTGATTCGTTGAGTGCTGATCAGAGGAGGAGATGTATCTCGTCAGGAATCATGAGGGTCAGTAGGACAATGGCTGTTGCAGTAAAGTCTGATGTTGAAGAAGCAAGCAGAAAAAGATGAACTCTACTTCAGATATGCACAGGCCATCTTTAGCGATGAGGTATACGTTTCATTATATGTGTGGCTTAATCTATACATTCATTCTATAGTACTTAAATTAAGAAGTTGCGATGACAACATGAGTTGAATTGAAACGTTTGAATTGTAGTTTATTAAGTGAAACGCTGATTCTACTTTGAGCTTCAGAAGTCAATAATATCTTTTAGTTTGTCTCAATGTTTAGGATTGTTGCGATAGTCTGGTTTTCTCGCTCCCCGCTTGTCTCATTGCATGCATCGCTCTGCTCTGTGGATTTTAGATATGCCTTGACTGACTGAGCAAATTGCCTTCCTTGAGACTTCCTCTGGTCAGCGTGAGCTGAAAACACCTGCTGGAGGCCACATTTTTGTTTCCATGGCAACTTTTGTTGGAGTCATCTATTTTTCTGGAAAACATTTAATGGAAGTAGCGTGTGGTATTTTGAAAAATAGATTTTCATTTGTGTTTCTCAGCTATCTGCATCTGTGGCCCTGACAGAAAGCAGCACCGCCGCTGTGAAGGCTCCACAGTGCGAGCTCATTTTGTGAAGAAAGAACAAGACAATCAGAGGTTCGATATTAGGTTATTTTCTGGAGTAAAAGGCAGAGCGGTTTGCGACTTTCCTATATGGGGTTTTAGCATTTGTGCACAATGCGTCCGTTGGCAGCGAGCATTATCATTCTGTTGTGTTTTTTTCTTTAGGTGTTCTTGTACTCTTGTAGGGTTCCAGTGGCTCTTTGAAAAAGTCCCAAAATGCATTGAATTAATTCAAAATATAGCCTCAATTTGCAATAAAATGTCTCTCAAAAGTCTTTAAAATGTTAAGTAGGATTCTATGACTGGTTGTTTTCCCCAGAGATATCATCTTTTAAAATAATTATCCAAATTACCCTCTCATTAATGTCACTCAGTTAAGGATAGAAAACCCATCAACTGTCTGCTCGCTAACAACGTTATGGCGAAAAGACTGATCATCAAACAATTTAGTGAAATGGTAACTGGGGTCGTTTCTCTTTTTTATATTCATTGAGTGGCATTAATTCTTTAAAAAGTCTTAAATGTATCTTGCCTTAAACTGTAGGAACCCGTTCTTACCTATTCTTTTTTATTTGTGTGAATAATGAACATAATTGTTTCAGTGTGAACATACTTCTAGAAATTGGTTCAGAAACAAGCATTCACGAGTGACATGTTCACTATAAATGGATTGAAACAGACAGTTGCACAAGGTCTTAGGATATCGTAGTATACTCGTCCCCATGTGCCATTCTCCAAAGCCCTTTATCCTTTCTCACACAATTCCTCAACAGAGGAAATCCCAGGCTGTGAACCGCGGTCGCGAGGATCACGCTCTGCCAAAGATCAGGATATCTTTTTATCTGAGGCAGCGCCGTGTAGCTTGCTGAAATGTGCCGAGCATATATCCTCTGCAGACGCTTGCAAAGGCCAGTCTGGGCCAGGCTCAGGTTTAATTGGTTCCTTGCGCTCACTCTTGTATGCATGTTCCTTTACCTCGCCATGCTCAGAGTTCATCGTCGTGTCAGACGGTGGGATGCACAGAGGGCGACTTTTAGAAGATGTCTTTGACAAGCAACAAGAGAGCAAACCCTGCGCCGTGTTGGTTAAGCATCAGTTCAAAAAAGTTTACATAAGGTCATGTCATATCTGCCGACAACTCTTTGATTCACCTGTTGTGTGTGCCAGATGGTGCATACAATATTTATGGGTGTTTAGAAGCAACATAATTCACATTTAGACTTTAAAAATATGGTGAGTTCATGCTGGATATTCTGGTTTCCTCTGTAGTCTTGAGTAAGTGTGAATTGAAGTGTGAATGGTTCTATCTCTACATGTATTCCACCCTTGCCCTATTACACAATGTGATTAAGCTTCACCAGAGTTAATATTATGCTTTCCATCTTTTCGTAAATAATCAGTGTTTCCATGTCAACACATAATAATAATAATAATAACTGAGATGTCTATAGCGCCTTTCAAGGGACCCAAGGTCGCTTTACAGGAATTGGGGCGAGCACACACAAAACAAAACAAAACAAAGGTCAGACAGACAAAACAACAGATCGATTTAAGGGCCGAAAGCCTTGATGAAAAGATGGGACTTGAGGGCCCTTTTGAAGGCGTCCAGTGTGGGGATGTTGCGAATCTCCGCAGGGAGAGCATTCCAGAGGGTGGGGGCTGCCACGCTGAAGGCTCTGTCCCCGAAGGTTCTCAGTTTGGTGCGGGGGGTGGTGAGCAGGCCAGAGTCTGAAGACCGCAGGTTCCGGGGTGGGGCATGGGGGTGGAGGATGTCCGATAGGTACTGGGGGGCAAGGGCATGGAGGGACTTGTAGGTCAGGAGGAGGACTTTATAGTTTATGCGGAACTTGACCGGCAACCAGTGGAGGTGGATGAGGGTGGGAGTGATGTGCTGCCACGGCTTTGTGTGTGTGAGGACCCGAGCTGCACAGTTCTGGACATACTGGAGCCTGTCCGGGGTTTTGTTGGGAACCCCGAACAGGACACCATTGCAATAGTCCAAGCGGGTGGTGACAAATGCATGCACCAGGGTCTCAGCAACCGACTCCGAGAGTGACGGTCGGAGTCTGGCAATGTTCCGCAGGTGGTAGAACGCCGATTTGGTCACTGATTTGACATGGGAATGGTAGGAAAGGGTGGAGTCGAGGATCACACCCAGGTTGCGGGCTTCAGGAGATTGGGAGATGGAGCAGCCGTCGACCTCAAGGACGAATTCACCAACCTTCACATACATGTCATTAAAAAGTGTAATTTAAGTGTGTGTCCAATTCAAAACACTTTCACGGTATATTTTACTATGGCTTTAGCTTTGTATTAATAGGTTAGGGCTTGCAGTATTCTCCAAATAAAATTGAATTTCCTGAGTTCACAGCTTTCAAACCGATATTGAAGAAAGAGCTGAGGGAATTGTGTGAATGCTGTAACATTCCAACCTTTTGTTAAGAGATTTTTCCAATTAAATGTGTTTATTTTATTGTTAAACGTTGCCGAGATCTGAAGATGAAGAATTCCAGCATTTGTAGGCTAAGACTTTTTAAATGTAGGATCACATAAAACTGTTGACTACTTGCATGTGGTTGTGTTTTTGTGTGCAGTGAACAAGAATGTGCAAAAGTGCACACTGCAACAAAGCCAAACACAGCGTTTCTTTTGATCCGAAACCAGATTCAGTCGTAGCATGCCAGCTAACCATTGTGACAGAAATACCCAATGATTTGTGAATAGATTGTAATTTGTGGGTTGTATCCTAAACTCATTTAGAGCCACTTACAAGAAGACAGTGGGTGATGGTTTACTTGGTGCCATACCCTTTAGTCCCGAGGTTACGCTAACAATAGTGTGGCTGACGCATTAAGCTGTTTTCTTTGTGTATTGGTTGTAGAGAAAGTGTTGTTAATCTTACCAGGGGCAGGTGGTTGAGTTTGGACGCATGCTGTGTCCTTTCATGGCAGCTCTCGGCTCTGATATGGTTCTCCTGTTACTCCACGCAGAGCTCCTCATGGCTTCGGATTACACTTAAGGCCTCGAACACTCAAACTCCCACGCAAGTGTCTAAAATTCAATGGCTAATGGAAATTAGCCATGCACAGACGTGGCTTCGTTGATGGTAGTATTTGCCAGCCACACTTGGTATGTCATTGACCCATATCTCCAACCAAGAAACTCTGGCTGTGAAAGTAAATTGGTAATGTGTAAAATGAGTAGGAGCCCTGTTAAAATACTTGTTGGAGCAAGAAACATTGGTTTGTTTGACTGGATCTGCCATCTGTTGCATTAGCTGATAAGAGAAGGCCTGTAAAGACAGTAAGAATAAAAGCTGACATTTATTAGACGCAGATGTTATAAATAAAGTAGTTCTCCACTTATATTCTAGTCATTCAATATTATAAAGAATGCCTTGATTTCTCCAAAAGCAAACAATATGATGTGTTTAAACTCACTCAAAACAAATGTTAGAGAAGTTCAATAATGTAGTCTCGTGAAATGTTGTATTTGGCAAGAATTTTAAATAGTAATTGATGTTTCAACAGCAATATTAAATGGATATAAGAGAGGAAACTAAGGCTGCGGCCACACGAGGACGAAAACGGCTAAACGCATAGGATTAACGCAAACGCAATCGCAAACAAGCTTCCGTCCACACGCAATAGTTATCCGGATAGTGTCTGTCCACACGAGACCGCTCCGTTTAGCTCCAACCGCTGGAGAAGCTGCAGTACATATGCAGGAGCCTGTACGTGGCGCTGTAACTTCCTCCACAAAAGCAGCGAAGAAGAAGGTTGTCATGGTTGCCCTTCTGTTTATTCTCCGCGGTGGGGGCCGAGGGAACCGGGCAGAGTTTTTCGCCAGTCAACGTGTATTAAAGTTTAAATCTTCCGGACAAAATTATAAAAGTGCCGGTCAAAGGTCTTCTTTGTTATTTATTGAGCTTTAAAACAAATGAATAACGACTCTATATTATATAATAATAAAATACATGGAGCCTCTCTTTTTCCTCCCTCTCTTCGGACAGCGCCAGTGTCTGTCTCATGCAGCAGCTGATCCAGTAATGAGTGATCCGGCCGACAGTAAAAATAAACGTGTGTGTGTGTGTGTGTGTGTGTGTGTGTGTCTAAGCATAACGTACTATGACAAATAATATGCTCTGCCTGGTTACACGTGCCTTGACAAATAAGAGATACGGTTGTAAAATAGGAGCTAAGAAATACCAGGGAAATAAATTGGAAGGTATTCAGTGAAAGGAATTGAAAAGGATTTGGGGAGATCTGTGACACTGGCAGCCTGTTTTAAAATGCTTTGTTATTGGATAATTGCCAGAACATTTTGCACTCTTTATATGTGCAGGCCTTAATTCCCGTGACATTCAGGACTAATACAGAGATGTAGAACAAATTCGTAAGGGTGCACCAATTTATATATTCTGCAATGTAAAAGAACTGATTCTGAGAGAGAGTTAATTGGCAGTGATTATTTACAGAGTGATCTTTTGGTTTTTCTCTCTGCATTAGGTAGTGCATAGGCTGTGAATACTTTTCCAATTGCTGTGTATTAATGAAATACAGTTTCTTCTGTCTACTTATTGATGAATATATTTTTCACTTTGCGCTGCCAGTGTCAGTATGTAAAGGGACAGGATGTCATCTTCAATATCTGATAGTTTTATGGTTTAGTCCTCTCTGAAATATTCTCGTGTTCCTCATCTGGAAATTAATTTAAAAAATGTGCATTTGGCTGCTTTTTTTTCAGTTTAGTTTCAGATAATTTGTATTCCAATTACACGACAGTATTCTTATTTATAGATGCAGTTCCATACAAAGAAGTGATTATTATGAAACATAGTTATTGTCTACTAGTTGACACATCAGATGTTCACGTTGCCGTGCTTGTGTGAACATGTCTCTGCGAGGAAAAACGAAATCAAGAAAACTATTTGGGAGAAGGAGTGTGCAGACAGTAACACCTGTTTCCTCCCCCTCCTCCAGGAGCACCATCTCCAGCGGGCCATCTCGGCGCAGCAGGTATACGGCGAGAAGCGGGACAACATGGTTATCCCCGTCCCCGAGGCGGAGCGCAACATCACGCACTACGATTCCCTTTACCCCGGGGAGTTCAAGATGCCAAAGCAGCTTATTCACATACAGCGTGAGTAGAGGAGGATTATCCCTTCAACTGTGTTTGTGGCCTGTGAGCACGTAGTGGTGTAGTCGCTGGATATGTCTGTTCACAGGCTATAAGCTGCTGATTGTGTATTTAACTTCAGCCCCAGTTGTGTAAGATCGCATGCTAAAAGACTAATAGAGTTGTCATGTATAGGGATGCATCGATTTCTTGGTCCATACTGACACTATATACTATATAACTATTTGGCTGATGCTGCTATGTCTTCAAAATGTTCATTTGTGCCAGGGAAAATGATACATTTTCATAATAACTTTAATTAAGAGCTTTTCATCCCTTTTTTAAAAGTTTTTCTCATCATCACACCCGCAAATTGGGTGACGTGCAGAAAATTATTTTAAAGAAATGGGCAAAAATCTGCCAATTCATTGGTGCATCACTCGTCATATAGACTAGATACAACAATTCCCCACCATATGGGGATAATCAAACTCAGCAGTGTTGCAGATTTCATATGGCATGTAAATATGGGGACAGGACATCTTATATCTGCAGTGTTTCCCCTACTACTGTAACAATATTAACATTAACCTTTCTGTTGGTCGCTTGCTAGCAGACCCTTCAGGGCCCATAGTGATCGCCCTATAGTTTACATCTACTACCCACAAATAAACATATGAACATGGGTTGCTATTATTATAAAAAAAATGGTAAATGTATTTAGAAACCTATCCATGTGATTTTTTATTTTGGGGGTGGACCTCAAATCCTCTAGGGCAGTCCGGGGGCATGCTATCCCGGAAAGATTTGTTTTTAAATGTTGTAGTTAAATGCATCAATCTGGTGCATTTTGAGGGGGAAATAAAGAGACTAGATCTATGGAAACACCTATATCAGGGGTCTTCAACAAAAATTCAACGAGGTCCAGTTAGAGAAAATGTCCCCATGCAAAGGTCCGGAACATCCAAATGTCTAACTTGCTTCATGAATTAGTGTGATATATATTGAAGTGACCTGTAGCTTTATCAACGTCTGCATGTAAGCAACAACTGACTGCCAATCAAATAAAGAAAGTACGATTCAAAAACAACTATTTATTGTCAATTAACATTAAATACTGTGGATATGTGTAATGTTCCTCTCGGGCTGCATTTACAAATAAAATAGAGAAAATAAATAAAATAGCTTTTTTTTCTTAAAAGTGCTTAATTTTAGATAAATAAAATAAAGTGTAGAGGCAGCTTGAGTTTCCCTTTTTCTTTGTTAACCGTTTCACATCATGACTTGACAGTTTCAGCCGATTATAGAACAATATCAGTCTTTACACATCATAACAATTGAACAGTTTTAAAGTTTCTGTTTCTTTCCCTCTTATATTGCAGTCCCTCACTCACTTTTTTTAAATTCAGTGTGAGAATTGAGCTTGAGCTTGTCCTGCCAGGAGTTTGTAAATCTGGGCTGACATGGAGTCAAGTTGTACTTTTTACAGTATTACGGCTTCTACAGATGACATTTTTTTTATGGATTTTTTGTCAAAGCACTTAAGCTATTCATCATTGCTATCGGGATGTTAAGAGCATTCCATGGAATATAACAAAAAGTGTATCTCGAGCCGGTTTCTTAAACTTACCTACCCCACCTTTAAGTTAAAAATCAAGGGTTTTTATTATTATTTACGGCAGGGGTGGGGAACCTTTTTCCTTTACATTTTTACAACATCCTCCGAGGGTCGTACAAATTATTGAACTCAACCTTTGCTTAAAATATTGAAGTTAAAAGCATCAATCTGGTGCACTTTGAGAGCAACATTAAGAGATCTATGGATACATCTATCAACATCCATATGAAACAGAACTGTAAGCATATTTTTCTTTTTGGATATTTTACAAATCACTCCCCTTTTAAACTCTATTCTTGTTATTTTTAACAACTTTTTTGTTACTGTCATATAATATTTTATACCAGTTTTTCATTTAGTCTCATTAATAACTATAATGACCATATCAAGGTGTGCCATAACCTCACTGAGCTGAGGATATTTGAGCCTCAGGAGATAGCTCTCTTCCACCTGGTTGTAGAAAAGCTCTTTAAATTCGTTAGCATAGCTAGCTAACCAGATGCTAATAACAACAGATCGCCACTGTGTTTACAACTAAAGACACAGCCACGCAAACACTGCGGCATGTGTACGGCTCCTTATGGATTATTATCCTTATATGCAATATTTTAAGGGCTGGAGTGGCGTTCCGGTGCTCAGCACTCCTTTCAGACGAGACATATACCACGTGAAGACACGAAAGACAGGTTACGCTCGTGTTGTGTTCAAGGAACCTGTCCTTGGCCAGGAAAAACAGGTACTCGCTTGTTTAATTATTTTTGCGGTCTAGATTTCTTCTTCTTTTGTGAAGTGAGAAGTTGTCCGTCAGTCGAAAACTCTTCGGTTCTCCACGAATTACACAAGTCACCCAAATCAGCGTTAAAAAAGCGGGAGGCGCCGAAAAATCCCCTATTAATGTATTGATTATAGCTCGGGTCCGTATAGGTCTGGGTCCGGATCCGGACCGCGGTCCGCCTGTTGCCGACCCCTGACCTATATGAAACAGAACTGTATACATTTCAATAATCATAAAATCATGGCCATAACCAATAACATACCATTTCCAATATGAAAAAAACACTGAAACTTGTTTATTTCTTTTTGGTTCATTTATCAGGCATGAGAATCACTCACCTTTCGGCGAAATTCGCCGTTTTGAATCCAAAATAGGTCGTTTATGTGATTCATGTAGATCTGCAATACAAATATGTTTGGGGTATGGGGGGGGTCTGGGACCTGGAGTAATCTGAAGCCGCGAGCTGTTATGTGCCATCATGACACGCATGATGTTCTTTTTTAATATATTATAATGCAGCGCGAGCTGTGTGCTCGAGTCTTCCTGCCTGTCGGCTTTGCTGCTCCGCGATGAGGGTCTAGCTTCAGCAGCCACATTAGCTACGGGTGCGTTCGTTAATATTAACTGTGCGGTCCGGAGTCACTGTGGCACAGACTGGACCGCTGGTGAACAGCTGTTAGAACGGGCCGTTCAGGTGTTCAGAGCAGAGCTCCCTGTCGGAGCGCAGAGCGTGATGTGCACTGAAAAGTTTTTCTGTCGCAATATTATCGTTGAGCTAGCTAGCTAGCATACATTGTCACTATCTGCTAACGTTAGCTTTAGCCTTCGTTTTCTAATAGTTTTTTTTTCATAGGTGATAAACGGAGGTGGTATAAGTATAGATCTTGTACTTAGTAAAAGTAGAAGCACTCAGATATTGTACTAGAGTAAAAGTAGAAGTACTCAGATCTTGTACTTGATTAAAAGCAGAAATACTCAGATCTTGTACTTGAGTAAAAGTAGAAGTACTCAGATATTGTACTTGAGTAAAAGTAGAAGTACTCGGATCTTGTACTTGATTAAAAGCAGAAATACTCAGATCTTGTACTTGAGTAAAAGTAGAAGTACTCAGGTCTTGTACTTGAGTAAAAGTAGAAGTACCAGAGTGTAGGAATAGGACTACTCTGTTAGTAAAAGTACTGCATTCAAAATGTTCCTCAAGTAAAAGTAGAAAAGTATTCTCATCAAAATATAGTGAAAGTAGCGACAGTAAAAGTAGTCGTTGTGCAGATTGGTCCATTTCAGAATAATATATATGATATGTTTTATAATGATTGATCATGAAAGTGCTCTCAAAGCTGGTAAAGGTGCAGCTAGTTTGAATGAATTTGTATACTGCAGGGTAGCTTGTGGATTTACTCCAGGTGGAACTAAAAATCTGATTCAACACTTGATTAGATTTCACATCATTCATCCAGATCTGTGAAGTAACTAAAGGTATTAAATACATGTAGTGGAGTAAAAGTACACAATTTACCTATGAACTGTAGAGGAGAAGAAGAACAAAGTAGCAAAACATTGAAATACTTAAATAAAGTACAAGTATCTCAAAATTGTACCCAAGTATAGTACTTGAGTTTATGAATTTAGTTACTTTACACCAGATGCCATAAAGATAGAAAGACTCAGCCTTGCACAGAGGCATGACAATACATTTTCAAAATGCTCAACCGTGCTGCCAAAATTATAAACTGACTGCTACACAATTAAAATAAATGCTTTTATATATTTCTATTAGATGTGACTCTTTACCATTTCTGTTATTATTAACACTGCTGCTTTAGTTGTTTTGACTGCTAAAATCCTCTGTTATTCCTCATTTTAAAGCCGATATTCCGTGGGGTCGGGGGGCTCGGGTCCTTGTCACCTTTTCCATACCTGATGAGTTTGCATCCCTGATAATACTTAGTAAGGAGGTCATAATATTTTTGACTCATGGCTGAAGTTAAGTTTCTCCAGCTCTCCCCAGGTTGGCAAAAAAATGCATCTCAAAATGTATCCGATTGATGCTTTAAAATATGGAATATTCAAAATGTTCTTCCGGGGGAGCATGCCCCCGGACCTCCCTAGAGGGATAATATCCTTCTCACCTTTTTCACCCCTGACCCGTTTTCATGCCTGATTTATAGTTGTGAGTGTGTCTGTGCTCCTGAATCAGCCTCTCCCTCCTCTCCCCCTGCTCCTCTTTGAGGCAGCAGCAAAGACAAGTTTTAGCCCCCAACAAGTTTTAAAAGTGGATCTTACCTTTTTTTCCCTAGTTAACTTTTTATTTATTTATTCATGCATATTTTACTAATCACTACCCTCTCAAATGGAAATATGTGTTTACATAAATGGTGACCAAACCGTTTGAGACCCACTGAGAACTTAGACTAAGTTAACTATCTAAACACTTTACCTTTACCTCACCTGAGCTGAGGTTATCCCGAGCTTGAATGACACACAGAGACCAATCAAGGGCTTTGATTTATGATCTGTATGACAGTGGCCATGTCGGCAGGCCACATCATGTGGACAGCCTGTGTGAGGCAGGCCACTTAACAGGCCAGGCCATTGGGAAATGCCCCCGGTCCTCCCGATGGCCAGTCCGGGACTGGGTACAGGAGGCGTAGAGCGAGGGATCATTGTCCACAAGTTAATCGATCGCAGATGGCGTCGTGGTCACACACAAAAAACCGAAATGGGTCGCGAAATATACTTGGGCGGCCGTTAATACACCTGGGCGGCCCGCCCAAGTATAGTCTGTGTGGGAAACCCTGGATTACTTTGGATATTTTACTAATCACTCCCCTTTTAAACTGTATTCTTATTTTACTATCATATAGTATTTCATACCTTTTTTTCATTTATGCTCTTATTGCTTTATAGCCTAACTATAATGATCATATGAAGGTGTGCCTCGGAAATAGGCTTCTTGTTTACATAAATGGTGATCAAACTGTTTTGAGACCCACTGAGATAACTTAGACTAAAGTTAATATATCTAAACACAGAGTCCTTTACCTCACTGAGCTGACGTTATCTGACAGGAGAGGACTTTCCATTCACTTAGTTGTAGAAACAGCTTCTAATATCCGTTAGTGCAGCAACAACAATCTTGCTCTCTCTCTCTCTCTCTCTCTCTCTCTCTCTCTCTCTCTCTCTCTCTCTCTCTCTCTCTCTCTCTCTCTCTCTCTCTCTCTCGCTCTCTCTCGCTCTCTCTCTCGTGCGCTCTTGCCACACACACGGAGCCGAGCTTGAATGAAAACACCCCAAAGTTGTACTGTACTGTAGCATATAATTTTCGAAT
Source organism: Pseudochaenichthys georgianus (assembly GCF_902827115.2). Taxonomy (NCBI): domain Eukaryota; kingdom Metazoa; phylum Chordata; class Actinopteri; order Perciformes; family Channichthyidae; genus Pseudochaenichthys; species Pseudochaenichthys georgianus. The sequence continues at coordinate 18,590,330 of NC_047522.1, read as the reverse complement.
CAATAATTTTTCAAATGATACATTTCACATATATAAAAAAATATATATATATATATATATATATATATTATTGGGGTTGCTTAGCAGTTTCTAGGCCAATTGTTGGTGTTGCTGTAGCAACTGCAAGCTACCGCCTGGCGCCGCCCCTGGTTGCAGCAGGTATGTTATATGCTGTCGTCAGGTGATTTAAATGTATCGATGAAAGGAAGAAGTGTAGGCTACATGATAAGAAGGGAATACAGTTTGAATAAAAGTAATACAGTACAGTGTAACACTGTACTGTATTATTTTTTAATGTACAAATACCTTGTAACTGTACGATATCAATAACAATAATCCACAGCTCCTCTCTCTGCTCCAGAGGATAACAAAAATTCCAAATAAAAAAATGTTGGGGGTACCCGAGCAGCACACTGCCAAGTCAGTACACCTAGGGGAAACACTGATCTGTCTTGTGTGGTACTACAGCGGGTTTGTAGTTATCCCTAGAGGTTCAGAGAGCAGATGTGATTTCAGAAAATGTTCTGAAGTGTTGGAGCGGTTGGAAGAGGGAAGAGTTGCACCCACAGCATGCTCTATTCTAAATTGGGATTTGGCATGTTTGCAGAAGGTGAAATGATAGCTCTGCAACCAAAAGGAAGTGCAGCCTGTATCAGCCGTCTATCATTTGTGAAACCGCCATGGATTCCAAACTTCCCTCTGCTGTAATATATTGTGCGAGCATAGTTTGTTTTTCTGGTTGCAACAGTGATTTGTTGAAGTTCCCTCTCCTGGAGAGAATGGAATCACACAACAGACTGGAAGTCACATGAAGAAGTATATCTCAACATACAATTACAACACATTTCTTGTTTGCTATCGACGCCAGCCATGACAGGTGTTTGAACAGCAACATGTAGACCTGAGGAGTTTAGTGTTGTCACGATACCAACATTTTGGTTTCGATACCGATACCAAGTCAAGAATTGCGATTCCGATTCTTTTTCGATACTTTTCTTAAAAAAAGGGAAACACGGAATATCGGCTTTAAAGTTAGGAATAACAGATGATTTTAGCAGTCAGAACAACTAAAGCAGCAGTGTTACTAAGAACAGAAACGCCAAAGAGTCACATCTAATATAAATATATATAAAAGCATTTATTTTAATTGTGTAGCAGTGAGTTTATAATTTTGGCAGCACTGTTGAGCATTTTGAAAATGTATTTTCATGCCTCTGTGCAAGGCTTAGTCTTTCTATCTGTATAGCCCGTGGTGTAAAGTAACTAAGTTCATAAACTCAAGTACTACTTGGGTACAATTTTGAGATACTTGTACTTTATTTAAGTATTTCAATGTTTCTTTTGCTACTTTGTACTTCTAATCCACTACGGTTCAGAGGTACATGGTGTACTTTTCCTCCACTACATATATTTAATACCTTTAGTTACTTCACAGATGTGGAGGAATGATGTGAAATATAACCAAGTGTTAAATCAGACTTTAGTTCCACCTGGAGTAAATCCACCAGCTGCCCTGCAGTCTACAAAGTACTTCAGACTAGCTGCACCTTCACCAGCTTTGAGAACACTTTCATGATCAATCATTATAAAACACATCATATATATTATTCTGAAATGGACCAATCTGCACAATGACTACTTTTACTGTCGCTACTTTAATACTTTTACTTGAGGAACATTTTGAATGCAGTACTTTTACTGTAACAGAGTATTCCTACACTCTGGTGCTTCTAGTACAAGACCTGAGCATTTCTACTTTTACTGTCGCTACTTTAACTATATGTTGATGATAATAATTTTGTACTTTTATTTGAGGAACATTTTGATTGCAGGATTGTTCCTACATTCTGGTACTTCTACTTTAACTCAAGTACAAGACCTGGGTACTTCTACTTTTACTCAAGTACAAGATATATACTTATACCACCTCCGTTTATAGCCTATGAAAAAAACTAATAGAAAACGAAGGCTAAAGCTAACGTTAGCAGATAGTGATGCTAGTTTGCTAGTTAAGTTTGCTCAACGATAATATTGCGACAGAAACACTTTTTAGTGCACATCACGCTCTGCTGCTCCGACAGGGGGCTCTGCTCTGAACACCTGAACGGCCCGTTCACAGACTTCTGGCGTCTTTTTTGTCAACAAGCCGAGGCGCAGCGGCAGTTGCACTCCCACTTGCAGCCATGCTTCTCGTTTTCTCACATGCTCTGGCAGCTAGCGCGTGGCCGCGTGCACGAGAGAGGGGAGAGACTTAGAACGTGCTTGAGAGGAGCGGGACTGCAGGCACGGCTGCAGTGCAGGGAGTGGAAGCAGAGCGCTGAACACACACACACGGAGTACTTTTCCCCGTCATTCTTAAAGTACCGATACTAATGAAACGGAGGAATCGTACCGTTTTTAACGGCAGGGTATCGCGGTACCTTTCAAGTATCGGTACACCGTGCAACACTAGAGGAGTTATCTAACAGTGGAAATACAGGGTGGTGAAGAGGATCACTGCATACCGTTTACAAAGCCTCACGTCTTGGCAAGTTCATGCCACGATTAGAGCATAGTGACGGTGATGTTTCTTTTGCTGTTCACAGTATTTCATGGATATCAACAGACACTGTTCATATTCGACCAGACTTCCATGTTATTGTCTGGAGGATCTCCAGGCCATGGCTGCAGATTCTGGCCAGACGAACTGTAGCCACGGGTAATATTTATGAGCAAATATCTGGTAAAGTTCCCAGGCTGGATTCTGGGGTTCGCCCCGCAGCTTAATTGAGTTGGGGAAGGCACATAAACAAACACAAGCTCAGTGCTTTGCCATAAAAAAGTGTGTTTGTTTATTTAACAAACACAGTGACTTGTGTGTATTGCCTGAAATGCACTGCTGCCTAATTGTATGACTATGCATAATAACCATGATGTGGAAATGTATCACTAATACCTTTTGAAAGGGCTGCGCAACGTGGGAAAATAACTTAATTGCAATTATCATAATGACTTGATTACTGGGTAATAAAGTCAGTTTTAACAGAAGCAATGCTGTGTCTACTTGAGGTTGCTGTGTTCCTGGGGATGCCTTTTTGAAACGAGTGTCTGTCTCTTCAGTAACCAGCCCTTCTCCGTCCCACAGCTTTCAGTTTGGATGCGGAGCAGCCAGACTACGACCTGGATTCAGAGGACGAGACGTTTGTGAATAAGCTGAAGAAGAAAATGGAAATCACAGCCCTACAGTTTGAGGAAATGATAGACCGCCTGGAGAAAGGCAGCGGACAGCAGGTATTTATCAGTCTGTGTGGGAAGAAAACACTTGTTTGCATGTTGTTTGCATCTCTGGCTTTACTTACACAGACTGAAATACTGGTTCTCACCCTGTCATTTAGTAAATCCAAAGGTGGGTCGTAGCCTTGATCTTTGGTTTCATAAATAGTTTCTAATCCTTTTTACACAACAAGGTATTGCATTCTCTGAATACTCAAAATCATACATCTGTCAAACTTAGAAGTATAAGTTTACTAGACTTGCTAAAAATCTGTGTTTTCGCTTGTTCATTGCTGTTAAATGGACTTAAACGTGCTTAAAACACCTGGTTTCTCTCTGGTTTGGTCTCACTGTATTCTTCTCCATGCATCCCAAGAGGACGACGTGTTACATTTGAATCGCACTGACTCTGTCTCTCTTCTGTTGCCCCGCAGCTCGTCAGTCTCCAGGAGGCCAAGCTGCTGCTGAAGGAGGACGATGAGCTGATCAAGGAGGTGTTCGACTACTGGAGCCGCAAGAGGAAAACCTGCACGGGGGGGTCCCTCATCCCCACCTGCAAGGGGGAGAAGAGGGACGGCTCCAGCACCAGCGACCCCTACGTGGCCTTCCGCCGACGGACGGAGAAGATGCAGACCAGGAAGGTAGGAATCCCTACATTAGAGCTTGTGTGGGTTCTCGCACCACTACATTGGATAGTCATTATTATACTGAAATCACAGTTCTAAGAAGCACTCTATAACTTCCTTTCTGTTTCCAGAATCGAAAGAACGACGAGGCATCGTATGAGAAGATGCTGAAGCTGCGCAGGGACCTGAGCCGAGCGGTCACCATCCTGGAGATGATCAAGAGGAGGGAGAAGAGCAAGAGGGAACTGCTGCACCTCACACTGGAGATCGTGGAGAAGAGGTAAGAAAGACCAGCAAGAGTTGTCTGCGAGAAGCTGATATTTGGGGGTCTTTTCTCTTAGATCAAGAGTATGATAAAGGTATGCTTCACTTACTTGATGAGACAGATGCTTCATATAAGATACATTATTATATCATATCCTGTCATTCTTTGGCAATGTTTTCTGGTGAGGTTTAAAGTGAATTGTGTTTCTCCTGATGAGTGTCAGACCTGTGGTGTTTTGACTCGTGTGGTCAACCTTCATGTTTAATCAAGGTTTTGTTTAATCGTTAATAAGTTGGAATCCCAAGTAGAGGTCATTAGGAAACGTGTCTGCCAAGATTGATGCTGTAAAGAAGTCAACAGCCCTTTTTCTGTATGGTCCGGCTTCGCTGCATGTGTTAATTGGGGGTGCAGTTATGTACAACGCCTTATCAATTTAAAGCTCGCGTTATTTATTCAGCAGTGTCAGGAGCAAATTAGCTTATTGACTTCTGTGTGTGGATCTTTTCACGAAGTACGCTAGACTGTATGTTAGTATTATTTTGTGTTTCCATTCATTATTTTCTTACCCAAGCTCCGCTTTGAGTTGTTCTTTGTTTCCCCTGTGGAGCTTTGTTATCCATCTTACCATGACATGCGAATGGAATGAATTTGCTCTGAAAGTAGCTGTCACTGTGAGCTTAAATTGGACCCTTCTCCTCGAAGTGCGTTTGATTTGTAGTGACATTTCAATTTCCTCTTGTTATCCCGGCCTGGTTTCTGCCCGTGCATCACTGCCAGCGTTCACTCCCAGATTGGACCTCTCCACTCTCAATAGAGTTCTTCCCCGGCCCACTTCATGCTGTTATGCCGGCATAGGGAATGTGTAGTCTGACAGGAAGTAGTGGTTTTAGGCTGCTCCTGTGTACTGATGTTAAGGCTGTTTTTTGTGCTGGTCATGGCTGTATGCAGTGGAAAGTTATGCTTAAACCTACAATCATGTTGCTAAGTCCTGCAGTTGATTTGTAAACATCAGCTACCAACGCCACTACCTTTTCTTTCTTTCTTCAGGAATGTAATGCCAGACTATGGCAGTGAGGTGATGGCGGAAGCTCTTGCACAGCGAGCTCTGGTGAAGCCTGTCTACACCATCCCCATCATTCCCCCGTCCAACAGCAACCAGTACAGACACCAGGACCACTTGGACATGAAGGACTACAAGAAGGTAAAACAATCCACATGTGCTTCCTCCTAATAATGTCCAAAATCTATCCTTTCCTCCTCGATTAGCGAGAAAATGTTGACCAATTAAAGTGGCAACTAGGTATGAATTATTTAAAAAGATAACCATGAATGTGTATTTTTCACTGAAAGAAATGATGCACATTTATTTTTCAAAGGACAATACGTTATAGTGTCAAATGAAAGGCTCTTGAGGGTAGCTAAAAAGACTCGCACTATAACACTTCGGCCTCTTTCACACATGCAGTGCAACAGTGCAACACATCATTCGAAGAGCTTTACGTGTGAATGCAAATGTCCGACATTAAACAGACTTTAGCTTCCCAGCTAACTAGTCCAAAGTCAGCATAATGTCAGATTTTTGCTCCCAGGGGAAAATAGTGAATTTCTGTTCCATGAATTAGTCCATGATGTTTCTGTCATGCAGCTTGAGAAACCTTAAGAAAACAAACCGGGTGGAGGAGAAGGGTCCACCAATAATTGTTTATTATTGTCAGACAAATGACCCTCTCCTCTGGACATTGTTCAGAGGTCATGCGAGAACACCACTGAGTGCGATTAAGGCTGCTTGGTACATATTTAAATATGCTGACTCCAAGCCACGCTGCCATATGTTTCTGCAGTGTAGGACTTCATTACACAGCAGTATGGGGAACTCTGAGGCACCTCTTTCATTAAGACTTCATTCGCTCCAGTGTCCCCCCTTCTTTTCTGCCTTTTCCTCTACCAGCTGGTTGACTTCTCCCTATTGTTTACCGATGCTTATTTAGCTATACCCCCCCCCCCCACACTCCCTTCCTTGTGTTGATTTAATGCAGCAGTCCTCCACTGTAGAGTCCCTGCCTCTCTGTTTGCTTTGTCTGAGGCCTGAATGGGATCTGACTAATCCTAGTAGAGTTGGAGTCTGTTCAGTCGGGGAGGGGCCGTACCGATGGGGAAGTCCGGGTGAACGGTGGCACGGGTGGCTTGAGAAGGGGGGGTCAGCCATCTGGCTAGGCAGCAGCATCTGGCACATGCTGCCATCTGCATGTCAATGCCTCTTTTACTCGTGGTTGTTTCTACACACACTAGACGGCCACCAACAGTATTGCATTGCATCTTTAAATGCCTTTCTGATTACGCACACTGCCGCTATAACATTATCACGGTCCCCCCCCCCCCTTCTCCTTCTCACAGCCGGAGAAGACGGAGGCAATAAGAACCAAGAGGAAATACGAAAAGAAACCCAAGATCCCGCCTCTGTCAGCGCCTCAACATTCAGGACCCTCCGTGTTCAATCCCAAGGACCTCAACCAGTACGATTTCCCCAGCTCAGACGAAGAACCCTTCTCACAGGTAAATTCCTTTCAAGCGCGAGTGTTGTGATGTCATGTTGTTTCAATTCAGTAATATGAATATTTATATTAAAAAACAGAGGGGTAGGGCTGTAATGCCCCTCTGGCTGGCCGATATATCGATATGATATCCTTAGCGTAATATGAGACTAGATATCGTCTTAGATTTCACAATGAGAATACCTCATGGGGACATTGGGTTTCATGACCATTTTAGAATAAAATAAAAATATTTGAGAAGAAGAAGTTATAGGAAAACTGTGCAATAAAAGACTTAATAAATAAAATATGATAAAAGTATTCCTAAAACATAAGTTAAATTTAAGAATGTGCAGTAAATAAGTAATGCCATTTCCCTGGATTTCTGATGATTTCTCAACGTCTCCAATCCCTAAATTACCCAGCATTTTATTTATTTCATTACATTATTTGCATCAATAATATGATTTTTTTTTTTCAGCAAATCTTAAAATACAGCTTTCCAGTGATATGCTCACCTGTGTACAAATGTGTGGTTTCAAGTCCTTTAATCTTTATTAACTGAAGTTGTTTTCATTGTGTAGATCCATTCAGGTTCTTCGGAGGCAGAGGAGGAGAACGACCCAGATGGCTGCTATGCGTTCAGGAGGAAGGCCGGCTGTCAGTACTACGCTGTGAGTGCCCTCCTGTGACTCCTGGTTCTATTTTTAGTGCCAACAACAACAGCAGCAGGCTGGCCAGACTGGCTGTTAGTCTTCCACTCTGCTGGACCAAACAATGCAATACAAACACGTTCCGTTTGCCAGTGTCTTATTTGTTGCCCTATATTTTAATATGTGACGTCTCGCTGTGTTTTCATATATAACATAACATTTAGCTGAAAATGTTACACATAGTGACTTACAAAAAGTAAATGTTTTATTATAGTTTTCAATCAAACATTTTTCTCATTTTGCTCTCCTCCCTCCAGTCTCGTCCGGAGCAGAGTGGCAGCTGGCCCTGGGTCAGCCCGTCTGACGGGGGTCTCGGAGACTCTCGCTTCCGTTACTGTCTGACTTCGCTGAACGTGCCGCGGCGATGCATCGGTTTGGCCCGGCGCCGGATGGGCAGAGGAGGAAGGTGAGTTCAGTCCCACTGAGTGCTCCACATAATGCAGAGGTTTGATCAGGGAGGCTTGGATTGTTCCAAAGGTACACAAGCTAAATGGAAGTGGATCGCTTCCAATACATTTAAATAAATCAGAAAAATATGCATAACCTCATATTTTGAGAAAATTGTAATCCTGTTGCCTAGGGCTGCACGATTAATTGGAATTTGATCAAATGTCCATTATTGAATAGTGCAATATTCAAATTGAAGTAGGGTTAGGGTTATATAACCTTGTCCATCTACTTTGCATTTATTCTAAGTGATTGTAACTGGGAAATTCTGGTATAAAACGAAGTCTGATAAAATGTTGAAAATTGTAATTGAAGAGTGCAGGAATGCTGCCAGTGCCAATATTGAGCGGGGGGGAAATGGAGCCAAGTGTTGGCAGTAGCTGCTGGGGCTGTTTACCATACCGGCTCTTTGGCAGGTGACCAGCGTTCATTCGGCGGGCTCATTTTATTATGAATATCAAGCTGGCTGCTAAAACGATAAACATGACAGTCCCTTTTGGGGGATTCGCCCGCCACTGTGGCCTGTCGACGAATCAGGAAACTAAGAGACAGGTTCAAACAGCAGCATGTCCTTCAGCTCTGTCTCCTATCTCCTGAGTAATTACACACACGAGTGAATTAAGCACTGACTGGAGGAGTGGTCCAGGGGATGTTAGGGGGGATCTGTTTCACTGACTCTCATGAGATTAGCAATAGCATGTTGTGCGTGTGGAAAATATGTGATTTTGTATCTTTGTTTATGCACAAAAGCAGTGTAACCTGTTGGCATGAAATTCAAAATTGTCACTATTACAATTTCTTCAACAATATGACTTTTGCTCTCATAACAACCCGCAAGCGGAATTTCTGGAATTTAATTATGATATCCGCGTGTCTGTAAACCTTCCGTTTTTATGCAATACCCAGCTGTATTCAGTACTAGCCAAAGGCACATTGTAATTACATGAATGGTATGCAAGGAATATCCACCCTTGTGCAATGCCTCAAAAATAAGTAAAGGATGTTGGCGCTGTAATGACCAGCTAATGACTGCAGGATGTTCCCCCTTCCACCTGACCTCAGATCCCTGTTGAACAGCTCTCTGATGTGCACGTTTGTTTCTGTTTTAGGGTCTTGTTGGACCGAGCGCACACAGAACTAGACGCCGTCTGTCAGAGTTTGGACTCCGACCCGGAGCCTGAGCCGCTCTCCCCTCCACTTCCACGCTCTCCACTCCGCAACTCCAACGGCAGTACCTCAGAAACCAATACCTCGCACCCCACCAGCTCCTCCCACCCCCCCGCCTCTTCATCACCAGCCCCTATGGACCTCAGCCAGATTATTTTGAACATTAAATCCAGCCGCTGGAGGCACTTCAGACCACGGACGCTATCCCATCACCCCTCGGGTGGAGGAGACTTGTCTCGCAGAGGATTTAGGGATTTTAGCCGCACGGTGTCAGCACTAACCCGGACTCTGTCGGGAGGAACCAACTCCCGGACCCGCCCCGGACCCCCACCCCCCCCCCATCAACGGTGAGTCACATGTTTTCTCTGCCATGCTGTGCGCTGTTCTGGCATTTTACATCTTAAAAGTTGTTTAACATTTAATGTACTAGTAGTAGTTCCATTTTAGAACATACAATTATCAGGGTTCGTACTGGTGCTTGAAATCCTTGAAAATGCTTGAAATTTGACGTGGTGTTTTCAAGGTTGGGAAAGTGCTTGAATTTTGGGAATGGTGTTTGAAATTGAGATAAAGTGCTTGAAAATGTAAATGATTTACTTTTACAATAAATTGCTGTCTGACTGAATAGTTCGCTTTTTAGATTAAAAGAAAAGAATTGCTTCGCTTCTACATAAAACAGCTCCGCTGCGGCCTTCCCGCGCTATGCGCGCGACCTGCAAGTGTTTTTGTTACGTGTGACCTGGGCATTGTGATGAGTGATAGATGACTGTGTGCCAGTATGGGGGTTATTCCCTATCTTTATTCAAGAGCGTGGTATTTAAATTTGAGAGCATACTTTATTGACTTCTTTCCCTCAAACCCTGCCCTCGCACTCAAATAGTGCCTGCTTGCGCTTAGATTTGCTCTGCTTCTGCTCAAACTGTACGCTTGCACTCAGATATATTGCTGCTTACAGATTTCCTGTGTTCCAGCTTAAAACCTTCTCCTCGCACTCAGGCTGTTTCTGTGCGCTCGTGACATTTCTGCTCTCAGATTTATTCTGTGCGCGCTCAAAACTTTTGTGCAACAATCCTGTCAAAATCCCTCAACCAATAGGAGGCCAGGTGTCCTTGCGGTAGTGCTGCACGATTCTTGCTCAAATGTGAATCACGATTTTCCTCTATAAGAATTGAGATCACGATTCTCACACGATTCTCATCGTTTCAATGAAAATATTTATTGCACTCTTACTCTTAGACGTCACGTGAGTACAATGCATTTAAACAGACAACATTTGTCTCTCTTGTAACAAAAACATAACTTTGTCTTTAGTCTGTAGTTGCTGAATACTGAACAAACATTACTACATTCAAAATGTGGAACCTGGAGCCAACTATTGTGGCTTAACAGACACCATCAACATCAAAGTGCTGGACTTAAATCCAAGACTCAGTTTCTTGTAGCAAAAACAGAGAGTAACTAAAATGAATTTGACAGCCAACTACTGTGGCTTTAAACAAAGTGCTTGACTTAAACTCAAGTCTCTCTGGTAACAAAACATACAGTAACTAAAATAAAGATATTGCTGCTGCCTGAGTGCTGAACATAAAAAATAGAATTGTTGCAGCTTTATAATAACAAAATGTAAACTTTGCAGTAGCACCTGTCCACAGTGACAGGACACCCAACTACTGTACAACAACACCAGCCTGTTTGTTACAGGGAGGAATGCACTTCAGTTACTCAAAATACCTCACCACAGTGCTGAATATAAAAACAAAACAGTCACAGCTTTAGAATAATAATGTAAAAAAATAGAGATGTCGGATCCGATCACGTGATCGGGGATCGAATCCGATCACGTGATCGAATCCGATCACGTGATCGGGGATCGGAGCCGATCACGTGATTTTCAAAAAATCGGGGATCGGGATTTTCAAAAAAAAAATTTTTATAAAAATGACCATGTTCACGTCTTAAAGTCATCCTGAGGACTTAGTTTTGGTTTAAAATTACACATCATGTATGTGTTGCTTTCTTTGGGCTTGTTTTCATAGACCTGGTTGCTTATTTCTCTGAAATCTGGCAACAGAGTGGGCGCCGTGTCTAATAGTAGCAGTAAGCTAACGAGAGGCTACGTTCAGCTGGTGACTCGGGAGTCGGGACAGAGAAAATGTCAGGAGTTTGGAAGTATTATAAAATTGAAAGCCAAGGCAGTGTAACAGCCAGATGCAATGTTTGCAAGGCAGAGGTTCCGCGTGGTGGAAAGAACAGAGCTACGTTCAACACGACCAATCTAATACGCCACCTGAGAAACAAACACCAACAACAACTAGGGCTGCACGATTTTTGGAAAAAATCTAATTGCGATTTTTCTGACAAATATTGCGATTGCGATTCGAATTGCGATATTTATTTTTAAGCGACCCAATAGAAGTTTATTGTAAAATACGGCCATAACTGTGTCTAGGAAGGTCGTATCAACATACTATTGTCTCTAGCGCCCCGCAGCCCGAGCTACGAGTGAAAGAACTAAACTTACATGAAACTTCCGTTGGGTTGCTTTAAAGTCAAGCTTCAGTTAAAGATTCACCCTGTAATAGAAACATGTGATGGAGCATTACTAACCTGACTCAGATGGTTTGTTTCACCAAACTATCTAGGAAGCCATTTGGAAAGGGCAGGCACTTTCAAAAGCACTTGGCAGGTGATTGGATCAATCTGTCTATCACCTTCTATCATGGGCCACTTCTGATTGATTAACAATGGCTGGTACATGTGGAGCACAGCACTTCTGATTGGTGTGGATGACTGACACACAAGAAGAAAAAAAAAAAATGTAAAAAAAAGTTTAAAAAAATCGCAGGCTTTGCGATTTGATAATCGCCTCATCTCGAATCGCGATTTCGATTTAAAATCGATTAATCGTTCAGCAATGGAGCGTGAGATGGGCCGGAGAATCGGAGCAGCGGGAGCGGTATTGCAGTCGCTTTACCGCACCGTTGTGACGAAAAGGGAGCTGAGCCGGAAGGCAAAGCTCTCTGTCTACCGGGCCATTTTCGTTCCTACCCTCACCTATGGTCATGAAGGATGGGTCATGACCGAAAGAACGAGATCGCGGATACAAGCGGCCGAGATGGGTTTCCTCCGCCGGGTGGCTGGTGTCTCCCTTAGAGATAAGGTGAGAAGTTCGGTCATCAGGGAGGGACTCGGAGTTGAGCCGCTCCTCCTTCGCGTCGAAAGAAGCCAGTTGAGGTGGTTCGGGCACCTAGTTAGGATGCCACCTGGGCGCCTCCCTAGGGAGGTGTTCCAGGCACATCCAGCTGGGAAGAGACCAAGGGGTAGACCTAGGACCAGGTGGAGGGATTATATCTCTTCGCTGGCCTGGGAGCGCCTTGGGATCCCCCAGTCAGAGCTGGTTGATGTCGCCAGGGAAAAGAAAGTTTGGGGCTCTCTGCTGGAACTGCTACCCCCGCGACCCGACCACGGATAAGCGGGAGAAGATGGATGGATGGATGGATAATCGTTCAGCCCTAACAACAACACGGCGAGTACACAGCGGCCACTCAGGTAACGGCACTGAAACAACCGACACTTTCAGAGACTTTTAAAAGGAAAGAGAAACTGCCCCAGAACAGTGAAAAGGCCAACACAATAACAGCCAAGATAGCTGAATTCATCGCGTTGGATGACCAGCCATTATCTGTTACCTTTTTTTTCTCTTAATGCATTGCATAAAGATCGGATCAGGAAAAATCGGTATCGGCAGATTGTCAAAATCAAATGATCGGAATCGGATCGGGAGCAAAAAAATGTGATCGGGACATCCCTATAAAAAAAGCCTAGCCGGCTAGCACCCAGTTCAACTACTGCACTTAAAGGTTCTTGTACTGAAAAAAACATAAACAAAGTGCTAGACTCCACTGAGTAGTAATGTCACTGAATCAAAAGGATTAACTTAAATACTGCAGTCAGTACTAAATATAAAAACTAGGGATGCACGATATTAGTTTTTTGAAACCGATACCGATAACTTCCTGCTTCTCAAGACCGATACTGATACCGATAACCAATAATACAAAAAAAAATTACGCCACTAATTATTTTAACGCGATTAACGCATGTGTATTTTTTTTTACCTTGGCCGCCCCGTAGTTTCAGAGCGCATCGAGTTTAAAATACCATCTACAAGCTGATGCTGACAGCCCCGCTCCTGCCGCCCGCTTGTGGCAGACCACACTTCCACGCTCACCGGCAGGCACCGACTGGCCATCTGGAGGACGGGAGGGTGTGTGTATGTGTGGTCCGAGCGAGCGAGAGAGAGACTTTACGTGCATTGTTGTTGTTAGCATCTGGTGCTAGCTAGCTGCGCTAACGGATATAAGGAGCTGTTTAAATGAAAACAGAGGAGCGACATTTCGCCACAACTGCGCCGAGCACTTGACTTTATGCAGGAAGCCAGACAGTGGGACATTGTACGAAAAGTCAGCACACTCAGCAACATGATTGCAGGGTCCAGGCAGCTCCGGTTCGAGCATATGCCTTGAGTTGCACATAGCTCCAACGCGCGTGCGCAGACACACACACACTTTGTATTGTATTATTGTCTTCGTACGCTTTTAACACACCATCGTAGCGATGGCGATGTTTCAGGTGACTGATCAGGTTCGAAGTATTAGGGAGCGCTGGATTTGTGAAGAACTCCCCTCTTCCTAAACCACTAATACCACAGTACTGGCAAAACGGGAGGAGCCGAGTGAAAAACAAGCGCCCCTCACCCCAATCCACCCACACCGCAGTATTTTTTTCTTTTTTGTACCCAAAAAATATATTTTATATTATCGGGGCTATTAATACTGGTATCGGGTTTATCGGGATGACGTCATAATTCCTAATATCGGACCGATAATTATCGTGCATCCCTAATAAAAACGGAACGGAACATAAAGTTACAGCTTCAGAATGAATGTAAATAAAGCCTAGCTGCCTAGCTACTAGCACAGTCCATCTACTGCACTTTAAGATTCTTGGCTAAGAACACCAACATGTCGACATTCTGAGGTTTCAGGGAGGAACGCTGGCAAGTTACAATGTTCCCCCTTTTTTTTCATCGGTGTTGTTGTCATTGTCCTCGACCTTCTCATCAATCATTTCTGTGTCACTCATTTCTGTTTTTCTTGTACTACTAGTCGCTCTCGTCACTCTTTGCTAATCAGTGCTAATGCTAACGCTTCTGTAAACATACTGCCGGCTCTTGCCCTCACGTGTTGCAGTCAGTGAGTGTTGCCAGGTATACTTATTATAAGCCACATTGGGCTTATCTTTCTGTAAAGTTGCTTGGTAGTAAGTAATAATGGTTGTTGCAGTTGTGTGCTTGTAGATAGGTTATTTTCAAATAGCCGACCCGACATATATAGGTTTAAAGTGTTCATGTTCTTTTGCGCTTGTTTTCATAGACCTGGTTGCTTATTCCTTCCGCAAAAACTGGCAACACGAGTGGCTGCAGCGTTAACACTGCATGAGAGGAGGAGAGACAGACAGAACACTACCATTTGGATGCGATCATGGTACTTTAATGTTAAATGTATCAGTATATTTGCTTTACACCGTTTAAGTATGATTGACATTGCAAGTTGGTATTATTCAGAAGCAAAATAATTTAAAAAATCAGCTTGACGTCATAGGATCGCCGTAATTTAGAAATGAGATCGCATAGGTGTCTGAATCGAGATCACGATCTTTTTTCGATTAATCGTGCAGCACTACCTTGCGGGTGCGTTCGCTTTACTTATTACAGCGTCCCGTAAGGGCGGTTACTCTTTGGTTTATAAACTACCGCCCTCCACGGCTTTATAACATAGCATGTACTTCACTTGTTTGATTTACAACTTTTTTGGGGGGGGGTGGGAAGCACAGTTAGTATATATATACCAGCACTTTACATAATAGCTACGTTCAGTGGCGGACTGGGACTAAAAATCAGCCCGGGAATAAAATAAAATCGTCCCTCCGTTGCCTTCTGCAGAAAACATAATAACAGCTAGCGAACATATTAGACAGACAGCTGAGCATTGTCGTCGTTTAGGTGCTTTTTTTTCTGGAGATAGGCACTTCTCAATCCACTCCTCCATAGTAAGGCCACCCCGGAGGTCGAAGTTAACCTTAAATGTTTCCATCTTAAGCTTGGTTAGTTTGAATGACTTTGTATACTGCAGGGTAGCTTGTGGATTTACTCCAGGTGGAACTAAAGTCTGATTTAACACTTGGTTATATTTCACATCATTCATCCACATCTGTAAAGTAACTAAAGGTATTAAATACATGTAGTGGAGCAAAAGTACACCATTTACCTCTGACTTGTGTTTACTGCCAACCTAAAAGTACCACAAAAATAGTAATCAATAATGTATTGAGAAGTTATTTGGCTGATTGTTTTATATTGGCTCAGCCAGGTTATATGGGATGCCTAGTCTACGTACAGATGGGTCACTAATGGCGCATTTCCACTGCAGCGGGTAGCTCGCTTTAAGCGTGCTGAGCCGTGCGGGGCCTGTTTTTGGTTGCGTTTCCACTTGGCCTAGTTTTGGCCTGGGGCTACTTTTTCACCTTTTTTCTGGCCCGACTAAATCGTGGTTCTAGGGCCAGGAACAACCAGGCTGAGTATGCTAAACTAGAGAGAGAATCGCTGGCAAGGGGGCTACAACTACAACAAGATGAACATATTTGACCGTGATTTAATTGTAATACACGTTTCAAAATGATGCCGAAGTAACAACATACTGATACCGGTTAATAAAAACCATGAATTAATGCTTTGACAAGTCTGCAGACAGACGGCAGGCGAAAAACCCTTTTAAAATGTGTGCTTTCTAAATGTAGCTTGGCTAAGCTAACGTTATATATGCTCCGACCGTCCACACTCACAACAACGGCCTATACAGACATAAATAAGCCAGCGACTGTATTCGCCATGACACAGGCAGTCTGTGGTTTGTACTTGTTTAACTTTTGTCTAGTTTCTGAACAGATATGAAGAGCTGTGAGCTCTGAGTGCTAAGAGCTAACGGCTGTGTTGTTTTTTGGGGCGCTCATTGAAGATGACGTCACGCTCCGCCTACACTGCGTTGCTATAGTAACTACCCCAGTTCCTAAACTGTAATGGAAGCGCAGCATTAAAGTGAGCCGGGCCTAATAAGGCCTAACCAAACCGAGCGAGGCCTGCAGTGGAAACGCGCCATTATAGTGGTGCACTTATCGGGCCGATAATTATCGGTCCGATATTAGGAATTATGACGTCATCCCGATAAACCCGATAAAAGTATTAATAGCCCCGATAATATACAATATTATCGCGCAAACTCATCTCTTCCGACTCCACTTTGAGCGATAGAACTATTAACAAAGCACTTATATACTAAAGGACTGGCTTATCTAAAGCCAGTTGAGTAGCACTTGAAATGTTTTTGCTCTATGAAACCTGATGTACTTTATGATTCTGTTCTCTTCAAGTTTGTATTTTCTTGGTCGAACGCACTTATTGTAAGTCGCTTTGGATAAAAGCGTCAGCTAAATGCAATGTAATGTAATATATTTTTTGGGTAAAAAAAAGAAAAATGTACTGCGGTGTGGGTGGATTGGGATGAGGGGCGCTTGTTTTTCACTCGACTCCTCCCGTTTTGCCAGTACTGTGGTATTAGTGGTTTAGGAAGAAGGGAGTTTTTCACAAATCCAGCGCTGCCTAACTCACGCCTGGCTGTGACGTAAATGGCGTGCGGCCGTGAAGCCAGGACAGTAAACAAACATGTCGTCGGTAGTATGGGACTATTTCAAAGTTTCAGAGTTAGATAGTTCGCTTGCTATTTGTATTAACAGATGCAATGCAGAAGTTCCACGAGGAGGGAAAAAGGCAACGAGCTATAATACTTCCAACCTGATTAGTCACCTGAAACATCGCCATCGCTACGATGGTGTGTTCAAAGCGTACGAAGACGCCTGCGCTGCCAAACTTGCGGCGAATCCAAAGCCAGCTGCAAAGGCACCGGGGCTTTTACCTATCGACGAGGCTTTTGAAAAAGGCACTTTATTTGGGAAAATAAATATGGTCACTTTGAAGAGTCAGAACTGTTCTTGGCTTTGTTTTGTTCACAGTAGTAATGCTCATGTCATTTGCTCACTACTAGTCTAGTCAGCACAATCAGCACGGATAGTGGGCAACATGATTGCAGCGTCCAGGCAGCTCCCGTTCGAGCATATGCCTTGAGTTTCACATAGCTCCAACGATCCATCACACACACACACACACACACACACTTTGTATTGTATTATTGAATGAGAGAAGTTCCAGGTTGAATTGAGGCGAATATTTGTAATGTTCAGAGGTTGTTGTGTTTAATATTCATGAGAATATTTCTCATTGTTCAAATGATAATAAACATTTGCATAAAGCATATTTGTCCAGTCATATGTTGATAAGAGTATTACAAACTTGAAAAATATTCCTCTGAGGTACATTTAGAACAGATGAAAAATGTGCGATTAATCGCGATTAACTATGGACAATCATGCGATTAATCGCGATTAAATATTTTAATCGACGGAAAAACCTAATTATATTATTATCGGTTATCGGTATCGGTCTTGAGAAGCAGGAAGTTATCAGTATCGGTTTCAAAAAACCAATATCGTGCATCCCTAGTCACTAATTTTGAAATATTAAACTTAGTTTTCTTTTCTTTAATTTTTCATCCTCGTGTAGAATGCTATCACGAAACACACATTTGGTTGTTTATAGCATAAAGAACATCTGATTTAATGTGAGGTAGGGAAATAATCATTTGAGTGTGTGTATATAAATATGTAATTTACAACAGCTGTAAGCTGCTTGAAAATGCTTGAAAAGTGCTTAAATTTGACTTTGGAAAAGGTGTAAGAACCCTGAATTATTCATTTTAACATCAGAAACTAAAGTCAAATACAGCCTTAGTATTGTAAGTATTTAGGTCTTTCATAACGTTGAAAGTAAAGGTGTCTTGGCATCACAATGAGCCCATTTAATGTTGTTTTGATAAGCTTACACATTTTACAAAGTTCTTTGTGCGCTGTTATTAAAGTAGTTGATATTCAGCCTGAGCATCTTTCAGTGCATCTACTCTCTAGTTATTTTAACAACTGCTGTTATCAAAGGTCATCCATCTGTTTGAACCTCTTTCTTCTAGTGTGCGTGGTACGACACACTTAAGGCAATTTAGTAGGGGTGTAACGGTACACGTGTCGTACCTTTTGGTTTCGGTACCGAAGTGTACCGAACGAATATAACGTTAAATGTAAAAAATTGAGAACGTGAACAACTTTTTGGAAGTAATCTCAGGTGCTGCGTCGCAGCATTCAGAGTAATTTGCTCACATTGGGTTCAACGCGTCATAGAGCGAGCAAGTCTTTTCATTGGACGAGAGGCATACTATGAAAGCTGGTCACAGGGATGCGTTCAAATTTAGTCAGTAATTTGAGGAAATGGCGATCGCAGATAAAGTTGAGCTCGAAAATCCTCCAGCATCATTGACGTCTCCGGTTTGGGAACATTTTGGTTTTTCAGTTACGTACAAGGATGATGGACAAAGACAGGTGGACCAAACCAAAGCTGTTTGTCGGCATTGTTCAACTAAAATCGGTTACGCGGCTGGCAATACATCAAACTTGCACACTCATTTGAAAAGGCATCACCCGAACGTGAATATCACCGGTACCAAAATAAAAAAGGCTGAAGTGCAAACCCAACTCCCGCTAGCATTTAAGCCTCCACCACTCGCAAAAAGTTCAGACCGAGCCAAAGCTATTACAAACGGCAAATATCCTTATGTTGCCATGTTAGCAAAGCGCTACCTGGCTGTATCTGCTACCTCTGCCCCTAGCGAGAGGGTGTTCTCCACAGCAGGAGACATTGTTAGTGCCAGCAGATCTGCCCTTTCGGCAAGCAATGTGGACAAGTTCATTTTCCTTTAAAAAAACATGAAGATACAATGACAAGCAAGTCCTAATGTCAAACTGGCTGCTTAGGTACTAGTACAGTTCAAATACAGATTATTTCAGTTCATCGAAATGCTGCACCTTAATGTTTATTTTATTATATTTTGTATTTATTTGAGTGAATACATTATTCACAGTTTAATAATAAAAAATATATATATTTTATGTTTTGTGATAATTTTTTCTGTACCGAAAACGTACCGAAATGTTTGAGCCGTTACACCCCTACAATTTAGTGTTACTTATTTTTCATTTATTTATGCTTGAAGTTTTTCTAGTTTAAACCTGCTGCCAGGTTATCTTTCAGCTTGTTCTTCAATGTGATCTTACTTTTTGCAATGACATGTAATCTTGTGCTGTGTGCTGTGTCATCATTCTGTTATCACCATTTATATAAGCTAATAGCATAACTCTGAATGCTTGCCGCTTTTCACTTTGTCTAAGGTAGATTGCTCTGCTGTTGAATCACACAAGGTTTCTCTTTCACCCCCCGCTCCATATCACAATACATTAGTTCCTGCTCCCATGTCATGGTGGAGTCGATTAGAAAAGTTATTTAATGAATAGATCCATGAGGTGTTGGCCTGAGTCTGGGCTGGTGGCTGCAGAAAAGGGCACTGGGTGAATATGTGAAACACCATCTATAAGCCTTGATTTCAGCGTAGTTGGTAAAGTTGGATCGATCCAGATTTGCCAGTCCGGTGTACACGCTTAAACAGGTTTAACCATAAGACACAGTGAGTAAAAATGAACAGTGTCTTGGCACTCAAGCCAACTTTAATCGCAATTGTGTCTTTAAATATTCCATTTTGATGAAGTGGTCACTGCTTGATGAGTATTGTGTATCTGATACATGTTTGTATTTATTGACAAAACATCTTCAAACTAGTTATACGTGGCGGTCTGCAAAAGGTCTCCAGGGAAAAGAAGAGACCTTATTTGAGTTTTTCATGTTAGTGATTAGGGCTGCAACAAACGACTAATTTGATAATCGATTAATCTATCGATTAATGAAACGATTAATCGACTATTCGGACTATTACTGTATGCCTTGCACAATTTCTCAAACGCTCTTATTTAGCCATCAACTTTTAGATTTAGCTTGAGGTTGTTTTAGGCATGTGGAAACTAACAATGAAGACAATAAAGATGAATACTTGATTCCAAAATACATATATTATTGAAATAACTTAAATTGTGAACAAAACTAACATTGCTTTTTATTCAAATTTTAAATAAATAATATTTCACATCAAAAGAAACAACAGTGTTTTAACAAATCGTATTAAATAATCTGATGACAGAACTGTAAACAGAATAGCTGAAACTTTAACAAACTAAATAATAATAATATATAATATTTTTATAGCGCCTTTCAGGAAACCCAAGGTCGCTTTACAAGTCGGGTAGGGGGGGGGGGGAGTAGGGGAAAAAAGGCAGACAGGTTAAGGGGGTGGGGGGGGAAGTAGCGGACAAATAAACCTATTAAACTAACTATACAGTAGGGAAAGCCTTGGTAAAAAGGTGCGTTTTGAGGGCTTTTTTGAAAATGTCCAGGGTTTGGGGCGCTGCGGATTTCGGGGGGGAGAGAGTTCCAGAGGGTGGGGGATGCCACACTGAAGGCTCTGTCACCAAAAGTCCGCAAATAACTCTGTTACCTCTAATCATTATGTTTGTATAATGTAGTTAGCTCCGTGTGTTGCTGCTAGCATACATAACACCTGACGTGAAAACGTTACTCGTGGACGGGGCTACAGAGCTACTAGAAAGACAGTCGAACCCGGTGCATTCCTCCGTCTGGATGTGGAGCACTTTTGCTAAATGTTTAGACAAATAGCTCGTGTTACCGCCCTTACATGCTAAACTCTTATTCCACTTTTGGTAACGAGCATTCTCCACATCGAGACGGTTAAAGTTTAACCACCTCGGAGCGCGTTCTCTCCGCCATCTCCCACGTGTGTGTGTTGCTGCATGTTGCAGCTGCCCGTGTGTAAACTGCCCCGCCCCCTCGCAAGCAGGCGGGGGAGAGAAAGATCGAAAATACATCATAGACGCATTTGTTTGTCTTTTTGCATATTAGAAACAAGTTGGCGACACTAAGACTGCGATATAATGTCTTTGTAGCAATAATACATGACATATATTTTTTAAATGTCTCCAGTACCGATACAAAGACCAATAAAGTTAGAGCTTAACGGGGCGTAAAACACACGTGATGACGTCACCAACGAATCGACGACTGAATTAGTTGGCAACTAATTTGGTAATCGATTTTAATCGATTAAGTCGATTAGTTGTTGCACCCCTATTAGTGATCGATGCCTGTATTTGTAGAAGAAGTACATATTGCTGCATGGAGGGCTATTCCAGTCGTTAAAGTGGAATGAGGTTGAAGACATTGATTATTTGTTGAGGATTAAGCCCACAGCATGGAGGTATGAGTGGGTGTTGCTTTTTTCTTCATTCATCTCTGGATTAAACTCACTGATTTGGGAATGTATCCTTCCTTTCCCCCCTCAGTTGGAGTAGGTGTTATTCTCTGTGAAGGCCTCTCTGATGCATTGTCAGGGTGTCCGCGGGGTCTTAAAAAGTATTAAAAGTTGATGAATCAATTTAGCGAAAATTAAGGCTATTAAAAAGTATTAAACGGCATTTTCCAAGGTATTACATTTTGTAGCTTGTTTTCAATAAGTATATAAATTGTCCAAAGAGGTTGTATTCTACAGTGTGCCTGAATGTAATCATTGCGTAGGTGTGTAGTGTGATTCTGTGTAGTTTATTTATAGCATCCCGTTGGAATTGACGTCATCTAAACAGGACATCGCACGCTCACTGCTTGATAGCGCGCGAAGGTCCGTTTATACCGTTTGTTAAACAACATCGTTATGGGGAAATGCAAGCTTCCAGATGGTTGGAAGATAAGGAGGAAGGACAATCAATACTGTATATAGTTAATGTGAGGTAAAGTGGGTCGCCAATAGGGATGGGTATCGTTTTAAATGTATCGATTCCGATTCTGCTTATCGATTCCGGTTCTTATCGATTCCCCGTTTCGATTCCAAAATGGTAAAAGAAAGAGGTCAAACGTTTAGATAACAAAAATATCTTTATTCTTTTAAGCTTTAACTGACATTTTTACAAATAAAAAATATACATGCAATACAAATGTATTGCACAATAGCTGTGCTTTACTTTAACTGAGCTATGCCTGTGGCAAGCTATTAACAGGCATTACACTGTGCCTTGTCTTTTTCTTTCTTAGTGTAGTGGAGCCTCACTTTAGAGCGTTTACCATGATCCATCTTTGGTGTTATGAAGTGACTGAGCTCGTGAACTGTCTACGGGAGGGCGGGGGAGCCTCACTGCGGGGCAACTGTGGACCTCTGTCGCCTGTCAGCGCAACTTACATCATGCCGTTTAAAAAAAATGAAGGGCTGTGCCGGCCGCCGACGGCCCGCTGACGGCCGGCCGTTCTGTGATTCTCCAGAACACACAGGTGGCCAGTCTGCCCTTACCTTGTATTCCACCGGGTCACCACGGCGCAGACGGACCCGGTGGAATACAGGGTCTACCGCGTTTAGGAACCGTTAAGCAGAACCTAAATGGTGTATTTTGTATGGGTACCCGGCATTTTCTTAACGGTTCTCACCTGGAACCGAGTTTCGGTTCCCAGCCCTAGTAATATATGATCATGCCATTGTAGGAACATTGCTGTAAATGATAAGATGAATGCTATGCTACCAAACCAGCACTTTTTACAAGATACGTTTTTTTTATCAATAAGACCGGTGACAGTTGTTTTAAGTTAAAATATTTGCACAATGTCTGTACAGATGTGCACTTTTAGCTTTATTTAAAGTGTTTTGTCTTTACAGATTTATGATTAAGTAAAATACTCTCTTTGTCAAAAGATGGTATTATTTAATTGGTTATGTTTTTTGTGACGCAACCAGTTTTGTAATGCAACACACGGTTTTAACCCACAGGTAGAAGAACCTGTAGCTTGAACCACTATGCAAATTCAGAAAAAAGCGTTCCAATGTGGCCTCAGGAGGATAAGCTGTGTGTGTGTTTGAAAAGCCTCAAACTGGACTTTCAAGCTTGTGATCATTTAGTTTACCTTGAACCCTGGAGCATCACGCCCACATCTCCAGACACTTGTGTAGTTGTGTTCTCTCTGTGAAAGCATTCCTTCACATACATTCATTTCTGTCAGTTTCTCAGAACATTGAGTCATACATATTGCATGCATACAAATCTTTGTTTGCCGTTCACAATTCATACAAATCCAAACCCTTTCTGTTATATCTGCTCTCTGTGCACACTGCTCTGGATGAATCTCTGCTAAATGCAAAGTAAACTGAATGAACCCCTCGCTAAGAGATGTCAGAGTTGTGGTTGTGACCGGTGTGTTTGTCTCTCCTGTGCTCAGTGTTCACAGCGGAGCAGTACCAGCAGCACCAGGAGCAGCTGGCCCTCATGCAGAAACAGCAGCTGGAGCAGAGCCAACAGCAGCAAGCCAACAACCCTGCAGTCCCAACACACAACACACAGGTCAGTGAGGACACACACACACACACACACACACACACACACACACACACACCTGGGAGCACCGGAACACACCTCTGCATCCCCTGAGTTGAACTTTTAAACAGATCAATATCAAATGTTATGGATGTAAAACTACTGAGAGGAAGAAGGTGTTATTTTAGTCAGCTGTTTGTCATTTTGTGCACTTCTTACATGCTTTTATTGCCAAAAATAAGGTAATAGGAGCTTGCATAGAGTGGTGCAGGAATCAGTCCTAAAACCAGGAAATGAGTCGGCATATTAGCACTGCCATGGTGCTTTATGGGCTTTTTGATTGGATCTTTCTCCCGAAAAAAAAAAAGGTCTGCCGTTAACACAAGCTGAAGAAATGTTGTTTTACAAAATAAAATATGTCAGTTAACACCTCACTGGTGCATTTAACATTTGTTATCAAGTGACTCAATAGCCGCGTTCACACCGGAGTACTTTTCCCACAATAGTTCACCAGAATTACGATATATTTGCGTTCACACCAAAAAGCCCCAGGAACTAAATTAATTCATGAGAACCTTTTCACCCTCTTTTCCGTCCCTGCCTGTAGGCCGCAAGGTGAACCTCGAAAAGTCCTCTAGAAAAGAAATCCCGCTCCACAGAAGTGGAACTACATAATCTTTAGTTCATAAAAAAGAACGAGTCATGCTTATCCACCAAAAAAAAGTGTCGCTAAAATTCCTGTCAATTCTTCTAGGCACGTAATTATTGGCTGAACTAGTCCCTTCAAAGCGTAATAATATCTTGGTCCAAAGTAGTGCCACGGTTCGTCACGTGATCGTGCCAATTGGGTAGCTGCATATTGTTAACAGAAGTGAAAGATGGCCGCCTACATGGTTGCGCTAAACCAGACCAAATGGATTCTAAACAGTGCTGTATGCTTGTTTTATGTCATGTTTTGTCATATGTCTTAATACATCACTAAGTCCGAGGTATTTGCGTTATATACGCGGTATTTGTGAGAGGTTTTACTATCTGGGAACAGAGTTGACCATCGAATCAACATTGGCTAGCAGCGTTTATCAGCCAACTCCAGCTACAACAACATTCCTGGACTACCATGTTCGCATCGCTGGGTTCATTGGCTGAGCTCGTGGATTATTCCATTAGACTGAAGACTTTTTGTCTGTCTGTTGTTATTGTTACCCTGTACACGTTAAATGCACTCTTAAAATAAACATGACTTGATTTCATACATAGCTGCGTCCAAGAAGAAGGTTAACTTGTTACGTTAAGTAATTTAGATCAATAAAATGCAGTACTTATACCAATGACCATTGATTCATTAATTTACTCATTCATCATATAATAATTTGATGAATTACATTATTATTATTATTATTATTATTATATATATATATAATATATATATATATTATTATTATAGATTATTATTATAGATATATATAGATTATTATTATAGATATATAATATATATATTATATTATTATTATTGTAATATGATAATATTGTATTTGTAACTTCAAAATCAATGCCACTGTCATGGAGGGTGTACAGTCTGTTGATGTTGTTGAAGACCTGCAGTGTGATATTTGTAAAATAATCAACCTTTTCGTGCTTCACAGACGTAATATGCATGTAACAATGTTTGTGTGTTGATAATTTTGACTTTTTGAGACTTTCTGGTGCGGTCGCCATTTTTTCCAAATCTGTTTGTTGATACCGGTATATGCAGCCCAATTGGTGTAGCACGATCACGTGACGGACCGTGGCACTACTTTTGACCAAGATATTATTACGCTTTGAAGGGACTAGTTCAGCCAATAATTACGTGCCTAGAAGAATTGACAGGAATTTTAGCGACGAACTTTTTTTTGGTGGATAAGCATGACTCGTTCTTTTTTATGAACTAAAGATTGTGTAGTTCCACTTCTGTGGAGCGGGATTAAACGATAACAGGGTTCACCTTATGGCCTATAGAGAGCAGGTACTTTCGTGGGAGAAAAAGGTTCCTATGTCTGATTGGCTGGGCGGATTGCAAACCACAAAAAGGTTTGTGAAGCCGCCATTTTATTATCCTTGCATTAGCATTATTAGAATTAACCCAGCGCAGAAACGCAGAGAGACTAACTTATGGCAACACAAAATAAAACATGGGAGCGGTGGAGATGAGGTGTCGGCGTTCTGGCGATTTACTTGGAAGTCCCTAACTCCGGGGACTTCCGGCCGGAGATTTTGGGCGTCAGTATACGCCGTGAAGTGGTTTGCGGCCTGCCAGTAAACCCAAAGCAGAAGAAGTGACGTCAGCGGCTTCATTTGCCTAATCCACCCCCAGGGACTTATTCCGGTGTGAACGCGATCTGTACTTATTAGTTCATGAGAACTAAAGAGTTCTGATTAATTAAAGTGGGAAAAGTACTGCGGTGTGAACGCGCCTCATGACACTACTCAACCAAGGCTCGAGCTTAAGGACGTCCTGTCGTCCCGGGGCCGAAAAAAATAGTGTTGGGGAGGATAACAAATAATTTTGCGACGAAATTGGGACGAGAGTTAAAATAAAAATACCCTGCTAACTCTACTACAAACGGCGATGAAAATGAAACCGACTGCACGTTTTGTGCAGCACACAGTTATTAAACCTCCTTGTCAACATAAACACACGCACAAAACATTTAGAAACCCGCGAAATACACACACAGTACGTAGCTACAGCTGTGCCGCTGGCTGTCAGGGTCTAGCTATGTACTCAGTGTGTATTTCGCGGGTTGAGTGATGTACAATGGCATCCCGTGGAGGAATTCTGAAATGTTTTACCGTTACATCACAAAAACGCACAGCAGAACCAGACCCTGGAGCGCCGGCCTCTTTATTTACTTACTCCTCTTCATCCCCTATGGGTAATAAGGCTGAGATGAGAACTCTCCATCGTATTTAGTCCTTAGCAATATGCTGCGCCTCTCCCCATGTAGGGATGGGTACCGAGCCCCGGGCCGGAATTATTAAAGACAGTGGTAACGTTAAGCTCCGACGTTATCTGATACTCGGTACTGGAGACATTTAAAAAATATATGTCATAAAAAATACATGTATTATGTATTATTGCTACATAAAAATTATATCGCAGTTTTAGTTTCACAACTCCGTTTCTAATATGCAATAAGACTACAACATGCGTCTATGATGTATTTTCGAGCTTTCCAATCCAGACGAGATCTCTCTCTCCCGTCTGTGTGCGAGGGGGCGGGGCCGTTCGTAAAGGTCTCCTGACTGTGTTACAGACTGTCATCCTGGTTAGTGGTTACTCTGGGTTCTGTCTTCAGGACACAGTGTTGGATTTTTTTGTTAATTGGATGGGACTTGATTGGATTCAATATTAGAGTACTTTTCTCGTTTGTGTGTTTGTTTAAATATATTTGTCCTTCGTTTATGTGATTGAATGATTTACTCAAATAAAAAGGTTGATGAATTATCATCTAATGATTTGTATGATGTTTTATTTATGTTAAAGGTCACTTTGAATGATTTTAACTAATGATAATGTAGAAAAACTAACATTTTAAATTCGGGACGGTCCACATTAATTTCGGGACGGCTTAGATTGTATTTCGGGACGGTTCCGGGAGGATGGGGGAAAAAGTTAGTCGAGAGCCCTGTACTCAACGTCATCATGCCGATCATTAGCCACCTTTAGCTTAGCGGTGGTGACATAAAGTAATGCGACTAATGTAGTTATAGCCAAATATTAGCTGGTTCCTTCTGGTGATTTCATTTAAGATTCAACTATCATTAAAGTATTCTTAATTTGTTGCGATTATCCTGATATGCAGAGGTTAATTTCTGCGATATTCCAAAATCCAATCAAAAAAACAAATCCCACTCCTTTGGCATCCTACAAACATACGTCATCACTGCAGTGCTCTATATGGAAATATTTCCCAGGTGAAGGTCAGCCTCATTCCCACGAGCATTGTTAATACCATTGGCTTACTTCCTGTCTGGCAGCAGAGTTGCTGACTCTGCAGTTTTTATACATTGTAACAGAGCGTTAAACGTTGGCCCACTCTCACATGTTGTCTCTCCGGTCTCCAGGCTCTCGTGTCCAAGACGTTGGACCAGGCCAGCGCTCAGTTTGCTGCGTCGGCGCTCATCACCACCAACCAGCTGCTCACCTTCAAGTCCAAAGAGGAGCTGGTTCTGGGGGGCGGGGTCAACGGGGTCATGGCGGGGGCAGGTAGGAGACCCTAAATGTTACCTGGTCTATGTCCCGCAGGACAAAGATGTGATAGAAGCATGCTCTGTGGATTCATCTTGAATTTTTGTATTTACATTTCCATCATTTTCTCTCTCTGCAGGTGTTTTCAAGGGCTTGCATCTCTCCGGCCCCCCCGCCGCCCTCCACCAGACCACCCAGTCTCCCCGCACCCTCCCCTCCATGGCCCCCGCCTTCCTGCAGCCCTCCTCCAACTCGGCGTCCCCGGCCGTCCCCACCTCCCTCACCTCCACCTCCACCCCTGGCGCCCACGCAGCAGCCGCGCTGGGGATTCTGGGATGCAGCGCCGCCAACGCCACCCCCGCCACCACTCAGGTCCTCATCGGGAACAACATTTGTCTGAGCGGGCGCCACATCCCCCGGACCCTCGGCCCCGTGCCATCCTCTGCCTTAAAGCTGTCAGCCTCCACCAACCTGACCATGCCCAAAGTCTCCGGGGCGGCGGCCATGGAGCTGGGCTCGAGGTGAGGGGAACACAGGTAGCATTTTCTCACAATCATTGGTATAAAATATCATTCATAGTCTTTCAAATACTTGGGAGACTACGGGAAAATATATTAATTTGTTGAACTGCATTTTTTTTATTATTTGACAAACCCTTTACGCATTACCACCATGCAGATCCGGATAGCTCTGACATTTAAAAAAAGTCTTAAGGTCTTGAATCTATGTGAACAAACACCAGTGTGACATTACTCTCGAATAAATGACAAAAGAAGATATACATTTGTTATTACTTCGTACTGATGCAGAATAAACGGATGTGTGGCCACACGCGGTAATACTCAGCAGAACCAAAGCTGCCGCACTAAGTGGCCGATCAGACGAGAGTTCCAGACACCACAGAAAAACACTCATTAATATATAAATACATAAAAAGCACGAATGTGTTTAAATATGCAACAGAAGATAACTTTATTGTAAGTGTGTCCCTCTTGTTGTAGCAGTGTTGGATTACTTATTGTTTGTTTGTGGATAAGTGAGTTAAGCCTCTGCATCAGCAGGCGATCCCTGGGTTCAGTCTAAATAAGCCGACGCAGAGTCTGCCAAAGAGAAATGTGAATCCACATAAATCCGTCTGAAAGAAGAAATGAATGTTCCTTTAGAGATCACTGACTGATGTACAGGACAGTTACAGATACCTCGTTAGTCAAGTGAAAACAGAAGGACATCAGCGTTAAACTCTGCCTACCTACCTTCTCCTAATATCTTATTAATACTATTTTACTGTTGTTTATACTGCAATGTACATATTAAATAGTGCAGTACAATAAATATATATAATTGTTTTACATAATTATTTTCATCTTTTATTGGACAACTGACTTTAACTTGTGTTAATGTACATATCTTAATTTTATTTTAACTTTATGAACTTTTATACTTTAACTTATATTTAAATAAATATATATTTATTTTATATTTGTAATGCACATTGTATACTATTTTTAAAATATATATTTATTGGGCATTTTACTCAATTAACTTTTGTTTCTATAAACTATATAATGACTAAATAAATATATTATGTTTTCTTATTTTGCACATTCTGGCTCCCACTTATGAATATATGTGTATTCTGAATGAACCGTGACTGAGATGCCCCTCTTCCTCTGTCCTCAGGGATAATCACGACGAGGAGAAGCCAGCACTGAACAGTATAGCAGACAACACAGTGGCCATGGAGGTGACGTAGTAGCGGGGGGGGTCCCCTCTTTAGGTGCTGTGCATCGTAGCATCGGGAATGCAAAGGGACAGCAGGACTCTGATGCAGACTGACAGAATGATCCTCATCTCGCATACTTTTTCAACCTTTTATTTTTTTTTGTTAAAAGTAAAAAGATCAACTTGTAAATTATGAATATGGCAAAATGAGTATCTGTACAGTAACTACATATTTGTAATATCCCCCTTGTATATATTACTTGAATACAGAACTGTCCATTTGTGATGTTTTGCACTTGGGGAAAAAAAGAAAGCCAAGTAACCTGTGGCAGTGAGAGGCGTGTACAGACGAGAGTTTTATCATCATGTGCATGGTGCGGAGCCTGCTGTTTTTATCTATTTATTGTGCTGTGTTTACAGTTTCTTTATTTTGCTTTGTTCTGTTTTTTATTTGTACACTGTACCTTTGTTGGTTCCTGTGCTGTAGTAAATGTTAGGTAGCTACGGACTCCTGGGTATTTTTGTATATTGTGAACACAAAGCAGGTTCCCCCCCCCCCCCCACGTTTGTTTCGGGTCCCTGTGCTTCTCTCTGTGGATCATGTGAAAATAAATGGTGACATACGGACCGGAGTCCAGGAGAAGAAGGAGGAGGAAGACGAGGCGCCCCTCTTCCTGGAGCTTCCATTAACATCGTCCCAAACACAAGTAACAAAACAGGGATGAAGTCTCTTCCCAGAAGCCTTTGCTGCTTCTGATTAAAGCACTATTTTTTGTGATGTTTTCGTTCATGGTTTTGATAAATATTAATGCTGCTTTTGTATTTTTGTTTTTTTAAAAGGGGTTGTTCTTCATTTTCATGCAACCTTTTATATTTGTTTTATCACAGACATTTTTTTTGTAAAACAAAAATTCAGTTATTTTTGTATTTTTATTTTGTTCTTGTGGTAAACTTGATTGTAAGCTTTCCGTTAATTGAAAGACTTCATTCTTTTGTTAATTTGTTACTTGTTCATGCATAGGTGATAAGGGAGGTGAATGGGCAGTTATTGCTGTACGTGTTTCATCATTCCATTTTTTTAATAACAAAAAATGCTAATGAGGGGGCGGGGTGGGAAGAACGGCAGTTCTCTCCACTCGCTCTTCCCCTTTTTCTTTATTTTCTTTGAAAAAATAATCTCCAGACGGCTGCAAGGCCAAAAACCACAAGTATTGGGTGCCTTCCTTTGGGGAATTTAATGTACTCTCTTCTGTGAAGAGTTAGGCACAAAGGCAGCATTACTTAGTAGTGCTTCTCGTCTTTGTCACAATCTGAATGCCCAGTCCAATGGCAGGATTTATCCTTGAGGTTTACTTGTCCCACCTGGAGGCTGAAAAACAAAAAAAAATGTGACAGAACTCTCACTAAAATAAGACAATAAAGCCCAGGGCATTAAATGTGAACTGTTTGGACTCTGTGTCATTTATGTACGTTTGAGTGTGTATACGTTTGTTTGTCTGAAAGGATCTGAAAATATAGGTACAAAGTTACCATTCCTGAGATTTCTCCTATTACCCCAATGCAATTGGTTTAGAGAGCTCACAGCATTTGAGAAAATATGATAAGAATAGGCTGAAGTTTTTATGAAATACTGTATACTGAATTATATATTATTTCTGTGATTTTTATGAGAAAACACTCTTGCGTCCTTCCTACAAATATTAAGCTATTGCCCGCTGTTGCTTAGCTTAGCATAAAGACTAAGTAGGGGGAAATTGCTAGCTGGTTAGGCTAGCTAGCCCAACTTGCAATGTGTTAATGATACACTTTACAAAATAAGCTCATATGCAGGTTTTAAACATGATCAAAACCAGTTAAAGATATGCAACGGACTCCTATTGCTTTGCCAGTAAACAAGTATGTTTTCAGTGGGGCTTTTCTGGGGTACCTCAAAAAGGCGAAGGGTTGAAAGTGGTTCCTTCTCTTTAATATCAGTGACTTATTCAGTCTTTCTTCTAAACTCCAAAACCAGCAGAGGTGATTTTCTAATAGGAACCACAAAGACAGGTTTTGGCTGTGAAATTTGTATCAAGTGTGTTCCAGAAATCAGCTACTTTTTCCATATAATAAATAATTGTCTATACCCCTGTTGATATAAATGATTATATATTCATTTCAACGCGTTGCATAAGGCATCGTGGCGGAAAAGGGATGAAAATTAGATCTATATTTCCATCACAGGCGATAAATAGCGTGACTAACAGGTTTTTGGCCCTGGGAATAAATGTTTATTGTAACATCACCCATTAAAGACAAGAAGGGGGGCTTC
This sequence comes from Pseudochaenichthys georgianus, assembly GCF_902827115.2. Classification (NCBI taxonomy): domain Eukaryota; kingdom Metazoa; phylum Chordata; class Actinopteri; order Perciformes; family Channichthyidae; genus Pseudochaenichthys; species Pseudochaenichthys georgianus. Next base: position 18,558,539 of record NC_047522.1, on the reverse strand, counting down.
ACTGACCTTTTGTGACTGTCCTGGTCCTGCAGTACATCTCCCTCCTTTTAAACTTTTTTTGGCATCAGTTTCTCAGGAAAAAATAAAAACAGTCACTAATTCCCTGCAGCAGATATCACTTTCCCATCGGGAGCCAAATTACTCCAAAGTTTTCCAATATATCCGAGCTGGAGCGCTGCCAGCTGCATATCATTTATGTGAGAGAGGAGAAATCAGTCAGCAGTCAGACAACTGGCCCTTCAAACTATCTGGGTGGGGGGGGGGGTAACTCTGCCTTCTCTACAGAGAGGGGAAAACATTGTTTTTCTTCTCAGCTTTTCTGGGTGTTAACAGAAGCTTTGTGGAGGAAATAAATCACTGATATCCTCTAGGGAAGATAGCTGCAGCTATAACTTATATCTCGGTGTTTTTCCATTAAATTCACTGCACATTTTTATCCTGGAATGACTGCCTGAAATGGTCTCAACTTATTTGTGTTTCTCTCAGCTGTTATTTAGTCTGTAAAGGAAACTTAAGCAAGTGTGTACGGCTCCAGGAACAAAACTTAAGTTGCACAAATCACAATATGTCTCGTACTTTAGGAATATTTCTTAGTGCATTAATACCAGAATTCCTATTGCAAGTTTTTTCACTGGGGACTGACTCTTGTCAATTCCTTATTTGGAGTCACATAGTATTTATATATCTGCTTGTACAATCCAAAAATGTCTTCTATTTTTAGACGGACAGTTTATAAAAGCATATTCAATCAAAAGAAGGGTCGTCTGTGAAATATAGCTCTCACTTTTCCATGCTTCCTCAAATTCATTCTCCTGAAGCCTCACTGAGAAAGAAAAATGTGTCTTATTAAAACTTCATGTTTACTTTTGGCTTTTACAAACAGTTTGCTCTGCATCCATGACGCATTTCAGGACAAATGCAGACATCTGAAGGAGCTGCAGTGCCAGAAACACGCTGCAGCTGTTGGGCCACCTCTGGATCAGATGTCCAGATCAGGGCTGTGATTGGTCGAGCTCTGTGTCTCCTGCGGTGTCAGACAGCAGGTGTGAGGCCGGAGGCGTTGCTGGCGACAAACCCCACGATTCTGTGAAAGAGGAATCCACTTTCCAAGTAATCACAAAATGACGTGCACTGAATAAAGTTAGATCAGGGGTTTGATTGCATGTTGAATTAGATTTTCGAGGCCATGGAAACACTGGAGTCAGTTGGTCGACTCGTGGCCATGCTTCTCTCTGCGGAGGAAATGACACGCAGACTGTGGACAGTGAGGTGAAGCAGCAACTAGGTAAAGTCTCTGAAAGCAGTTCTGAGAAACTCAAAGGTGTAGAGGTGCTGCTGGTGGGGGGTATGCATCTCCTCCTTCAGCCTTAGTAATATTTATAATACAATGTATTTGTATGGCACTTTTTGCTTTACATACAATTAAAGGCAAAACAAGTATAACAAATAAATCGGACATAAGAACAACATGTGCTTATTGGCTTTCTTGACAACAATCAGATTTTCAAAATCTGCTGGCAATCTGCAGGTCTGAAATGTTTTAATTTTATGGGTGGCTATATATTGATTTTAAAAAAGTGTGATTCTATAGAAGTCTATGAAAAAAAGATGGTACTCCTCACTCCTCATGCCTGAAAAGCGCCGGGTTTTCCTGTTCACACCGCAGCGGCGCCGGCTCTTAGCTCCAGAATCCGCTTCATTTCCAGCTCCAAAAAATTGTCGGTCCAGAGGCAAGAGCTTTGGAGCTAAGAGGCGACGTCGCTTACGTCTCTCTTACGTCGAGGCGTGCAGGAAACTAAACCCACCTCCCATGAACATGGGTCGACTGTTATGCCTGCCTACAAGCAGTAGTGCTTATAAACACACTTTATAAAGTAAGGCAACACTAACCAGGCTTCGTGTGATTCTGTTTATTTGTGCCTTACTTTGACCATCCGTTCGCTGTTATCGATCATTGTGGAGAGAGGCAGACGTGTTGTTTTGTATTATTGCAGCTATCGGATGCAAGTAGTCAGTTTAGCTTCGGTTGCTATGCCAACATCACCCGTTTTATACCAGAGAAACTTTCATAACAGCGTTGTGATACCAAACAGTGTTAATTCAGACTGACACACATTCACTTAGGCTAAGGGGAACTGGGGATATGCATCAGCTGCTTGTGTGAGTCGGACAGTGAATACTTTAGAGCGGCCGCTGCAGTGTGAGCTAACCGGGAGCTAACGGGAGAATAAACTCCCGTGGAAGAGCAGCCAATACTGCAGCGGTCGGTAAATGCTGCAGAAACACATTAATAAACAATGAACCACGGCACTCTGGAGAAAAGTATAAGGTTGGAGAGGTCGTTATTCAATTTATTCTGGCTTCGTGTGATTAAAAGCAACACGATCATCGACCCGACGCAGTTGTTGTTGTTGTTGTGAGCGCCGTAATGGCTTCCGTTGGGGAGCAAATCAGCGATGTAAACGGTGACGCCATGACTCAGCAGGGGCAGCTCTGGGAGCGGGAGCTGAAAAGGGAAACCAGAGCTGAACCAGAAAAGCTCCCGCTCGGAGCTAGAAACTGAAAAGCGCTGGTGTGAAAGCCACAATAGTAACACCACCGTAATTATTTTGCTAATAAGTGTAATCATTTTCTAATTTTAAAGCAAATTACAATTGTTACCCTTTCATAGAGTGTTTTCAGTTCATGAAAGGTCATTTGAAAATGTTCGGTTGCCTCAAAATGTTCAGTTCTTAGCTCCACCCTCGAGTGTCACTTCTTGTTCCAAAAAATGCAAGATGGCGACTGTCCAAAACCAAGATGGCCTCAGCAGAAAGCCTTTGTGTACCAAACTTTTCTCTCTCACTGTTTTACAGTTATTATTTAATATCACACGGCTAGAAAAACTGTTAACATTGCTCTCTACTTTATTTCCCTATTGTGACAACTTCCTTATCACATTGACACTGAATTTACTCAGCAATCACAGCCTATAGGCACTTCACAAAGACCAACATGAAACGCTTGATTGGACTACAGAGGCAAACAATGGAAGAAAAGTACACGGGGTGAGAACTAGCAGAGGTAAAGGTAAGATGTTTCAGTTTTTTACTTTAAATCAGTGATTCTGTTGGTCGTGCTGCACTGCTGTGATTGTGAAACATCTAATGATAATATTGGTTGGCTAACCTCTGGCACACTCTTCTAAAGCAACACATGAAACCAGAGCATGCTCAGGCTCGCTTATAGTATCTCCTCTTCTGAAGTGTGTATAGCAGCTGCTTGCTTCAGTGTCTGGTGCATGCAGAGGCTTTGTCTGAGCACTTTTTGCTACAATCAGCTGCAGTGTCAGATGATGGTTTTATCGTCATGTTGTCGCCCTCTGGCTCTCTAACAGGTATGGCTGCGTTTGTCTCTGCAGCTCCTGCAGGCAAACATACCTCATTTTAGAAACAGTGAACATTTTTGAATGTCTGTAAATGTTCTCTTTACTTATGTTAAGGATGTGCAGCCTACAGCGAAGAATGTGTACTGTACAAATGCCTTACCTGCTAACTTTGTGCAAAAATGAGTGCACAGGCCAATATGTTGGGACTTTGTGTTCCTTATTTATCTGGATTTGACTCAAAGAAATAATTCCATATTAAGGGAAATAAGCTTGTTCTTCTTCCGCTAATATTTGCAATGGATGTGTTTTGCAAAAACTTGGTTCCTCAGGGTGCCACGGTACCATCTCAGATGAGGGCATTTTCTTGAATGACTTTTGACTTAAAAACATTGCAAAGAACACGGTGCCTTGTTTAAATTGGCCCTAGTGTGTTTTGGGGGTTTGTTTATTTCCTTTAGTGTGTGATATAGGTTTGTGTGCATGTAAAAAGTCTGCAAAGGCTAAAATCCCAAAGTTCCCTCCCACAGACTCAAGTGGCGTCACTTTGTAACACTCTCCCTTCTATTGGCTAGTGTTCTACCACATTGTACATGATAGGCTAAACATCTCTAAGCGGTTGACCAAACAGAGCAGACTGGGCTCTGGTTTCAGACAGAGGGTGAAAAGAGGTGCTGCAGTATGAGAACAATAAAGAGCTTTTTGAACATTAAAGCATGGAGACATGTCCCAGTAGAGACACAAAATACAATTGTAAAACCTTGACATGAGAATAAAAGGGCCCCTTTAAAAGTGTTCTATTCATTTGTTATGGAATTGATAAGATTTGAATGATACCAATGCTACGAGAATGTGAAGAATGCAAAACACTCCCAGTACTGTTGTCATCTTTCTTTGTGATATGAATGCATGCTTTGGACCAATTCTACATCTCTGCCATGACCTCCTTCTTTTTGAAAGTGTTCCATCTCCAGCAGTCACTCTTTGTTTCCCCTCTGTCCTATTTATTTATATACCTGTGCTTTGTATACATGCTGAATGATGTATATTCATATATCTTCTTTATTTCTGTCATTCAATTCCATTGTTAATACTGCAGTGTCTGTAGGTTTTGGGCTTCTGTTCCTGATTTGCAAGTGCATTTGTTAAATTTAAAAATCAATCTTTCCTAAAAGAATATTGTTTTCCAAGATGTCGAGTTTGCTGCTTCTAATTGACTTTTCCATCACTGTGCTGGCTGCAGAAAAAGTGTTTCTCGGTTGCTCTGAGGAACACATGCTTGATTAACTGGGGTGTGTTCAAACAGAGCGAGGATTTAGGAAACTTGGATTCAATCAGAGGGAGAAACGAAGGTCCACAATGCCTTCACGATACAATCCGATTGTTTCTGGTATCAAACTTGGAGACAGAATGTAAATATTACCTCTCAGACTCTGGCTTAATTTTTCTCTGTGCCAGGAACGAGCAGTCACTTTGATGACGCATTTAATATTCTGACACGGTAACGGAGACATCATCATCATCATCATCATCATCATCATCATCTTTATTTAAAGAGACTCTTGGTCCATTATTACAAAACATACAACACTCAAATACAAACTAAAAAAAGGCAGCCATACCAATGTTTCCACAGAGGTGACTGGTATCGTACAGCACTGAGACACGGATTTGAAAGCAGCATAATGACAGAGTTATGAGAAACATTCAATCGACAGATGAATTTGTACATCAGACCTCTCAAAAGAGCATGGAACGTGTTGACTCGTGCATTACAGAACATTTCACTTGCACTGCACCACCTTGGTTTTCTAAGCAGTATATGCAAACAGTCATTATATGCAACCTGGAGCTTCCGGAGGCTCGCCTTCTTATACTTGACCCACAAGGGGGCAGTATAGAGAGGAGTGCAATACGCTCTAAAGAGGTTCACCTTAACCTCATCTGAACACCAAGAGAATTTTCTAGCCAACATGTTGGCTTGTATATATAAGACACGCCGCTGTCTATACATGTCATCATCATCAGCCATTTCATCTGTGATGATGTGTCCCAGATACTTAGTGTTACAGCAAACAGACAGCACCTGTCCTGACAGATAGAATGTTGGAAAACAAAGGTTCTTATCCCCTTTTGCTCTACAGATCATTACAGCGCTCTTCTTAGCATTGTATTTAACGTCAAATTTGACTCCGTAATCAGAACAAACATTTAGCAACTGTTGAAAACCAGCACTGCTAGGAGAAACAATTGCCAGATCATCGGCATACATAAGATGGTTTACAATCACATTACCAATCACACACCCTGTTTTACAGACACTTAAATCATCTGATAGATCATTCATATAGATATTAAAAAGGCTCGGTGAGAGGAGCCCCCCCTGGCGGACTCCATTACCAACACCAAATGGCGCCGAGACTGCATTCCCCCATTTGATCCGCATGCTCTGGTTGGCATACCAATAAGCCAGGATCCTAATTATACTGTTAGGTAGGCACACCTCTTTGTCTCAATTTTAAAAACAGTTTATGATGGTTAACTCGGTCAAAAGCCTTAGAGGCATCAATGAAACCAATCAGAACAGTGGAATTCTGTCTTCTATATGTTTCTACCATTTCCTTCAAAGCATAGATGCATAGCTCAGTACCATGCTTAGCCTTGAAGCCAAACTGGTTATCTGAGGTACATAAATAAGAACATAGTCTATCCAACAAAATTCTTTCCAGGACTTTGGATAACACACTGGCCAGAGCAATTGGTCTATAGTTATCCAAGCTCCCTACCTTGCCCGCTTTGTCCTTAATGACAGGGACCAAGGTAACCGTCAACATGGAGTCTGGCAACATACCATGAGTCATGAGGCCGGTAAAACAAATGGCAAGAAGAACTGCAACCTTCGGGCTTGCCAGTTTAAGGTGCTCTGCAGTGATTCGGTCAGAGCCGCATGCTTTGTTATCAGCTAGCTGTTCAATTGCTCGATAAACCTCTTTAGCTGTGATTCCCACTGTGTCACTTTTCACAACACTACCAACTTTGTAGGGGTCACTTTTAACACAATTAAGTATAGTAGAGTAATGTTGCCTCCACAACTTGGCTATGTTATCGGCTCCAGATACTCCCTCTATGGTACACGGTAATGACGTACTGGCCCTGTTCAGAGCTCTCACCTCCTTCCAGAAGCCAGTCACATCATTATGAAGGAGCTTTTCAGCCATCGAGTCCGCTCTCAATGTTTCTGTGTGTTTGTTGACATAACGAACTGCATATTTATATCTAGCATGTGTACGCTTTTTGAGATCCAGGACAGGCCCCTCTCTGGGCCTTCCTGCCTGGACCCAGGCCCCAAAAGCATTCTTGGCTTCAGCGTATTGATCAGCCACATGTGTATTCCACCCTGGCTTGACGTTGTGTCTCTTCCTAGAGTAGGTACAGCACGGTATACTGGCCTCCCATACAGCTCCCACAATACAATCATACATGTTACAGAGGTCTTCACGGTGAGAGCTTTCATTACAACCCACATCAACACACAGAGTTGCCACTTTGGGTAGATATACATCACTTAATAGGACATCAGTTCTCCCATAGTACAATAGCCTATCCTCATTTGTGAGCTTGGACCAGTCCACTTTAGTGGTACAGGCATGTTTAGCCTCCTGAAACATCTCAGGGAGACTATCACAATCTAGTGACATTATAAAAGGAATGTGATCTGACATTGATGCCTCATACACAATCTCAATTGATCTTACAATGTCATGGGCATTAGCAGTGCTTATGCAATGGTCAAGCCATGAAGTTGTATGCCAGGCCTCGCTTATATATGAATAGCTATCTGTAGGCAGAACTATTTGGCTTGATAATATAAGATTGTTATCATTACAAAACTGTAGCATATGCTTAGCAAACAAGGACCTTTTGTCTGATATGTCAGCATTCATATCACCCACTACATAAACACTGGAGGAATGATTATCAACAATAAAAGAATGTATAAAAGCAAGTCTGTTCAGGTATTCATCTTCATTATGCTGTGACTCATATGGTGTATATACATTGAGAATGCTAAACTCCTTGTTATTCATTTTGATCTGTACAGCAATACACCAGTCAACTTCAAGCCTGATGACATTAATGACAGCGTCCAGCTTTTTGTGCCACAGGATAGCCACGCCCCCTGCTATCCTTCCTCTCACTATTCCCAGAGATAGGTCCGTAGTGGACTCACCAGCCCCGTGAAAATTGTCATTAAGAGAGTTCAACTTTCCCAAGTCCTGCTTAGGTAAGAAAGTTTCTTGCAAGCATAAAATGTCACATTTTTGTAGCAAGTTGTCCACCACTACACGTCGGATCCTATCAGCAGCGCTGTTGCCCAGGCGCAGCCCGCGACAGTTAAATGATCCAACCCGCATAACGTTTAGCTAAGCAGCTCAGCCGTAGCCCCATTCAGTACCCTCGCACCAGCAAAAGGTCTAGCTCTGCTAGCCCCTATCACCTCCGCTTTACGTGGTTCATAGTATCGCCTCACAACTGAGCCTTCAGGCCAGAGTTCTGGGTTAAACATCTCCGCAACTTCATTGCACTCCGCACACACTTTAAACGAGCTATATCTGCTGCTCGCAGTGTCAATACGGTGACAGTTAACATCACGGCCGAGTTGTTCAGTTAGATATTCGGACAGTGTCTCAGCGTCAAGGTCTGGCGAGAATTTGGTAGCAAAAACACTCACCAACTTCGTACGGATCACTTTTATATTCCCTTGTGCAGCAGTGCCAACAATAGACTTAGGCATCCTCCGTTCAGGTTTCCCAACAAGCTGTTTAGATAAGGCAGACTGGCCCTCGGCCCTATTCCTCCGACCTCGGCCCTGTTTCACAACTTGACTCCATACCTGCGAATTTACCGCAGTTCCTCCAGGGCTCACACAGGCACTCACGGTCCCTGACGCAGCGAGCGGGTCAACACAGTTGGGATGTACATCAGTAGAAGAGCCGGGGGGGCTCGCATCCTTCACCGACACCGCACCATCCTGGCCATCACCCTGAGCGCTCCTCCACCATGACTCGGCTCCAACTGGCGTTCTACGGCAGCAACTCTGCTGTCCATGGTCGCAGCCACAGCACGCAGGTTCTGACCGATATCTGCCTGAACTTCCACTACGTGTCTTAATGCGCAAACCTCGCTGTGCAGTCGCTCCATCTTGCTCAGCAGGTTGGACACATCCAGGTTGTTAAACGTAACCGGCGGCAGCTCATCCAGGTAGTGGGAGACAAAACGGGGGATGTTTTCACCGCATTCATTTAGTACTTTTAGACAGCTTTTGATATTGTTTGCATCCTTATGGTTGCCTTTAAAGGTCACACACCGCTGCTTGGTTTCAGGACAGAGTTCAAACAACGTCTTTTTAGAAGTCTCGATCCATTCGGATTCAAAGGTGTTAGAGGCTACAAGGACTATCTCGTCCTGGGTCATAGTTTTAATTTTAACCGCCAGGAAGTTGAGTAACTCATCCTCTACAATAACTAGGCCGTCAACAGTCTTGTATATTGTAGGTTTTAATCGAGGCCAGTGGTTTGAATCAGGAGCTACCGAGCCACGACACACACCATCAGCCATCTTGGTTCCCTCACACTTGGTGAAAGCAGATGTTTTGTTGAAAGTGACTGTGGGGAATGTTAATGAGACACGGCCTCTTATGTGTCGTCGTCGTCGTCGACGACACATAAGAGGCCGGGTCACCCCCGGTGACCCCCGCCCCCCCCCCCCCCCCGTCCCCCCATTGTACAACCAGTACTCTGCTGACTGTAGCTGTGTGTGTTCTTCCTTTTGATTATGATGTGGAACTTTATTGATCTGGTCATAGATGAAAGGGGGACGCTGAGTATTTTTTCATAATGCAGATCTTTCAACCTCCTTTTATACTAAAGCATTTTGAATGGCAATGCAGTACAAAACTTAAGTCCAACGTTTTGATGTTATACATTTCCTTTAAGTGACATATTGTACTGGTGCAATGGAATCCTGTGTGTGATGAAATAATAATGCAATTAAAGTACAATATGCATTTCTGCATCAAAAAGACAATTGGGCATGGGTTATATGTGGTATATCAAATATTACAATATTTTTGACCAAATAGCTCAATATGGATATTACAATAGTGTTGTCTGGTTGATTATTTGTGCTCTAAAAATATTTTCAAGGTGAGAATGTTGATGAATTATTATAATTTGTTGATTCAATGAGTAATAGGGTAAAGACAAATAATAACATTTTGAAAATGATGTCACTTGGCTGTAACGCAGCCTTTAAAACCAGTAAAAGACAACACTTTTCACATATTGAGATATCTAAAATCAAAGACAATATCTACTCTATCACAATATAATGATATTATATTGTCCTTGCCCTAGGCTCCACTGTTAAGCTGTTTTAATAGTAGTCAGTATTCAGTGTCCTTAAATACCACTCTACAGGGCCTCTGCCCTCTGAAGAGAACAAAAACAGAGGAAATGAGTCCTAAAACAAGGAAATGAGTTAGCATTTTGCCAATTCTGAACCCCTCGTCCGTAAAAAAAATCTTTTTTTAATTGGTTTGGATGCCTGAAATACGGTCTGTTAACACAAGCTAAAAATATTGTAACATTTCCATCCCTGCACCACTGTATGGACTCGGAGGCATCAGTGTGTGATGAGGATATCGTGGCATTATCGATCCCCTAGCAGACCCCGCCTCCACCCATCCCTCACTGAGAGTTTTCTACCCACTGTGAACCCCCCCTCCTCAACACAATCTCAGTGTTTTCAGAAAAGATAATGTGTGTGCTGTCAGACAGGAAGTGAGGTGACCTTTCAGTCATTCCTCGGGGACGGAGAGGGCAGAGCGTCACTCTGACAGGAGATTGGAAAAACGTCTGCATGGATTTTGTTGCTAGGCAGCGAGGCTTTGCAATGACAGCGTGTCAACAATGGGACGAGAATGAGGAATAGATTGCAGCTGCAGAGAGGGCGAGGGATTCAAGGCCGGATTCAGGTCTGATGAGAGGCGTTCAGGCACTCTGTATTTCATACCTTTAGTTATCCCCTCAATGGCACAAAAGCTTTAAATGACTGTCGTGGGAGTCATGTGGAATACAATCAGGACAACTGGATGTTGGCTGCAGAGTGGGAGCTAATGAAACATTAATAGAGAGGCGTGGATTACATTTAAAAGTTTGGACTTTAATGATTCTGTCTAGTCATAGATGATAAAATGATTTCCCAATTTCGGATCGATTAAGTAGACCTATCGTTCTATCAATGCAGATCTTTCCCTTTTTTTGCGAAAAACTGCCAAAATACAATAATCTTAAATAGACCTTAAAACCTACTTTCTCATTCATCATCTTAAGAGTGATGGCGCTTACATGAACATACATTATCTTACGAAGCTAGACCAGTTTGTTCTGTATTTCTGTTAAATAATATCTTCTTGTTAACATTGACTCATCTGTTTTAGCAACGCATTAAGTTACATTTAATGGGGAATTTTTAACATTAAAACAAAATAAAATAAGAACCCATACACTGCTACTTTGTTCCCAGTTCTTCTGAATTGGCGTGGATCTGGCACCAGCATGTGTCCTCTGTATAATATGTAAGTATTATGTATTTCTATGTTAGCAACTTTTCAATTGCTAGCAGTCTGTCTGGTAGCAACTTGTATTCCCAACTGTGGATGCTTAAAGCTAATAAAGCTTATATTAATACAAATTATTCAGTGACATTCAGTTGTTTTCATAATTGAACAGGTAGATGATATTTAGCAGTACCACAACACACTGCTAACATCTTTCCAAACACTGTGCAGTTCAGTAGAAGAGGCTATGCAACATAATGTACTTCTATTGTTTGACATTTGGAGAAAATGCCAAATAACTCCTTTAACATTGCATTATTTATGCATAAGCAATTATGTTCTAGGATAGGTCATTGTTACTGGGCCTTTTGTGTTTACAGTGACTTCATGAAGGTCAGCAATTCAATCTAAATGATATTCACAGACCTGCTACACGTACTGGATATTGATTTGACGCTAAAATGTCAAACAGCAGCTTTGAGGGTAAAGTAAGAGAGTAAAATGTGAGGTTTCCATGTTTTGTCAGAGCCATCAGTCTGTGGAGAGATAGAAATGAGCTGTAAATGAGAGTTTGATCACTTCTTGATAGTTCATCGCCTCTCAGAGAACATTACCCTTGATAGAAAAGTCACGCTGCTGAGAGAATCGTCTGCTGAGCAGGTGTTGTTCACGGTGACGGGGAGAGAACACAATGCAACAACACAGCTAAAATACAAGTTGAAAGACTGTAGTTCGGGGTCTGTGTAACGATTTCTTGTCCAATTAATCTCTGTGTTCTGACTTTGACTTTCAGCCATTTCATAAATAAATGTTTGGCTTTATTTTCCTTAATGTTCAGTTTCCAAGCTGCAAGCAGGCATGGAAATATGGCGTAAATATAATCTGTGCACAGGTTGAATCAGATTCCGAAAATTGTATTTATCCAACGGGTGAATAAGGTTTGGTGGTTTAGGGTAAATTAAAAAAAAAAGCTAAAGGAAAATAAATATTTAAATTATTTGATTTAGTTTGAAAGTTAATTAAATGTCATCACAATAAATGTCAAATATTGCTTTAAAAAAATTAAAATATTATATCCATTAGAAAATATTTACATTAAACATTACATAAAAAGTTAATTGAAATCTTTGCAATTAGAAAGTATAAAATAGAATACAAATATTACTTAAAAAAATTTTTTTAAATAAAAAGATGTGCAAAACAAATATTTAAAAAAATATTATTTAAAATGTTATCACCATAAAAGGTCAAGTAAATATGTATGCATTGTACTACAATAAACCTGTCAAAATATGTATATTACAACATGTACAGTGTATTCCCTTTCTGTGACTTTGATATGTACATATGTAGACGAACCAATCAGAATTCAGTCTATTTATGGGTTAACTGAATTCTGAATTAAAAGAAGAAGAAAATGATGAGGATGGGGAGGGGAGGCCTCACACCTGTTTGTGATGATGGTGGGGGTGAACAGTGTGAGGTGATGTGAATGTAGAGGGTGGGGGGGGGGGGGGGGAGATGCTGAGAGATGGACTGGTGTGGAGAGACACTCAAAAGAGCCACAAGTGGGCCACTGTTCCCCTGCAGCAGCACCTGCCTCCCCCCCCCCCCCCCCCCATCACCCTGGCCTCCTCACCCCCGGTGCATTTAAAGGGAGTTTTGGGGGGTGATACATGCATACAACAGAGTGCATGTGTTACATCACAAAGAAGGTCTCTTTCCAGGTACTTCCTGCCCCCCTTCATCCTTTAGGAGGAGAGGAACGATCTCTTTCACAAAATATCAGATTTAATGTTCTGGCGTATGTTCACTGAGGCAGTGTGAACAGAGAACGTGTTTGCCTTCCGTCAACCTTAGTATGGGAAATATGCAGGTCACAATAGGAACGTGGAAGATTTACTACATATCCTAAGTGTTGTTACCTGTGAAACTATATGAATTAAGAATGCTGGTGTATACAAGTCTGGCCTAAATCTTCTGTCGGAAAGATTGCAGCAAGCCAGAGGGGTGTAGTTATCCAACCAAGTAAATAATGTCAGATAACGGTTTTTTGTTTGTTTTGCTTCCATTTTTTATTTAGTTATAGCATGATACATAGGCAGTTATGTCAGGTTTACTAGAATACTTTTGTTGTCCTTAATATCAGATACAAGTTTACCAGAAAATGTGGGTAATATTCTGCGAAAAAATGCAAGACTTTAACATTTGAAGATACATTTATGGACAGAAAATGTAGGTAGTCTGAGGTTCAAGTCACGAATTTAACAAAGAAACCACATTTATGAATGTACAATCGTGAGGTTGATCTAACAAGGGTGGTATTCACATAAATGCATGCATCATTTTCTGAACAGTCTCCTGTTGTCACTCCATCATTTAACACTCCTTTTTCACTGCATGCAATTTGACATGTCACAACTTCAAACAACACCGGTGTATTATTAATAAATGCTGTTTCCTGTTCATTTTCTCTCTTCCAATTCTGCAGGCTCCTCTGTATGACACTTGAACACATAGAGGTTTTTAATGTTATTCCACCTGAGCTTTTCCTGCTCCGACAAGTCAAGAAGTGTGAAAGAGATATGCACGCCTGCTCATTATTCAGAATTCACAAGTTATGGATCTGTGCAGTGTGTGTGACTGCTAAAGCTACATTTCCAACAGAAAGAAATCACAAATTAATGGTCCAGGAATTAAGAAATAAGACTGTTTTGCAGTGTAGATATATTCCACTTTATATATATGTAATGGTTCAATCTAAGAGCTGTCTGTTTCTGCAAAGTGGATGAGGTGAAACGTTTGAAATCACAGGTGTCTTCTTGTATTGTCTTAGGCTTTTCCATTTCAACGTTTGACTCATCCAACCAAAACTGAGGAAATGTGTTGTTTCTGATGTGTGTCGTACAGCAGTGAATGCATGTGTTTGTGTGTCTACGTTTTCCCCCTGTTGCACTTAAATGCACCTCTGTTCATCATGTTGAGATACTGTACTGCCAATGTAGTCAGGCCTGCTCATCCACACATTTGAACATTAAAATCTGCAGAGAAAATGTTACTAGTGTATTTTGTTGCAGCAGTTGCTTTCACTGGAGCATCTGAATCAACAAGCCAATTATCTGCGCAATAATTATCTTCACAGGCCGCACGCAGACACTCGGCGCGGCATTGATTGACCATTGACATGCAGGATTCGCCCTTGTGGCAAATTGCTTTTCAAAAATCCGTCTCCTGGCTCCTTGCATTTATTTTCCAGCGTACAATGGGGAAGTAAGTAACAGATCCAAGGTTTTGCTACAGCTGATTAAAGGTGAGGCACATAAAGAAGTGTTTCACTGCCGTGCTGAAGGTCAGTCTTTGTTACAGAATATTAGACTGGAGAACATCTGCAGGGCATCGATCGAGGCTGGCAGCTGAATGCAGAACAATCAGCAGTGTGTTAAAACCAAGAAGATAAATGCTGAGTTAGCTTTATCAAAAGGGATTATTTTTCAAATGTGTTTTTGGATTTGACCCACGAGAACATTTCTAAAGGAGTTAGGCAGGTCAGAGATGTATTTTTCAATTCAGTGCATGCCAATTATTACAAACGTGTACAGACATAATGCTGAAAGCCCCTGATTGACCAATAGCAGCCCTAGCAACAGTCACCAGGCACAGCAGGCCTATCAATTTGTAAAAGAGCATGGGGCTGAATGAGAGACATACTCTGCAGCATCTAAATCACTTGGAAAGATATTTCCTATCCTTTCCAAAACCAAAAACATGTAACATATTTTGTTTATCTGCTTTAATGTAAGCTGCCATTGTTAGCGTGTCCAGCTAACTAGCTTACTGCCTTCAGTAGTAACTGTGTATTGATTCCAAAACCAAGCTGCACACATTACCTTACCTTAAAATGTTAACAAAATCATTACGTTCAGCTCTGTCCTGCCTTTTTAATATTTGGAGAAGTTATATTTAGTCCTCCTTTTTAAAAAGGGAAAACAAATGAAAAAGACTTCCATAATTTCTTCATGTATTAGCATTAGACTATATTGCATTTGTATATTTATTTTAAACATAACATTTCAGAAAACTTGTAATACAAAAAATGGCTTTATGTCTGTTATAAACTGGGGAAGTTTTTGTTTAACTATTCACCTTCAGTGTCGATGCTTAAGCAATCCTAAACATACAATCATATAAGCTATTAAAGTAAAGCAAATGTGTACTTTGAAAAACTACACTTTTTTTTAATATGCATATGGCTCATATTTCATTAACTATGGATTAAGTGCTGAAACATTTTAAGGGATTATCACAAGGGGAATTATGCGTGGTTACGACCTCACACACTCCTCAATTAATGGGAAGGAGGACTCAGCCAGCTGGTGTAGCACACACACCAACACACACACACACCTAATCCCCCTTCAATTTGTCACCCCCCCCCAAATCCTATTCACCAACTTCCTCTTCAGAGCTGTGGAGCTCTAGAGGAGGCTCATCAGCCTCGGCTCTGTTCTGCGTCTCCACACTCTGAGCCACACTCAGAGAGACATCCCTACAGCTCAATGCATTGCATCCGGTCTGTGACAAATGTTACTTTACTTCATCTGGTGTTTGACAGATATTTTTCCCCTTACATTTTATTAATTATTGTTATCCTAAAAGTTCCTCATTCTGTTGCTGTTCAAATCTATTTAAAACAAATTATAATTGCACACCTGACGCCCTTATTTGCTCTTGTCAAAATTAGTAGAGCCAATAGAAGTCGCCATCTACTTCCAAACGTAGGCTACATTGAATAACCTTTGTGATATTATTTTGTTCAGCACATCTTGTTTGTATCCAGCTGTAATGTCTTCTTAGTGGAAAAGTTTGAGCTATGGACAAAATACAAAAATAATGGACATCTTTTACTCTAGTTTTGTAAGATAAAAGATAAGGCTAACTAACACGCTAACGTAGCTAACTGCTACATGCTAGGTAGCTTCCCATAGCACGGCCTGTCTTTAGGGTACCTTGTCCTTGAGGGGTTTTTATCAGAGTAACTTCTTTATTTATTTGTATTTGTTGTGCAGACACATAGGGATGTGAGTGACAGGCTTCCCCATTGTTCTTTTTATTTGTTCTGAAACCTCAAAGTCAAGAAAGATGAAGGCTGCATGAATGTGAACAACGCATACTTTGAAATATTCAAGAAATTCCTTCTAGCGTAGGGACAGAACAGATAAAATTACACATAAGGATACACACTTTATTTTGGTGACAGAATGTTAACATAACTTTTATTTTAAAGAACACCCTTATCTGTTTAACTAGGCCTCGCCTCATTAAGCTCCACCTCCAGAAATGTAAATCAGCCAATGGGATTAATTTTGCAGGAACAAAAGCTTTGCTTCTTAGAAAACTTAAACTCCAATATGTTCCCATCTGAAGACCGTCTCCACAAACTACTTAACACTAATCTCTGGCCACCTTATGCCCGCTGCCACTAAAACAAATCACACGCTGGCACTGTGACCAATGAGTGCGCTGCAAACACATTTAATACCATGGTGATCTGTTAATATCACACCAGGTAACCCCATTAATTCCGTATTACTATTATTATTACAGGCCAGGGCTTAACACAATATGATGGCATGTCTTCGTGAGGTAATAACAAGCAGTTACACTTAAATTAAGTAATTTCAAAATGATGTAATTGTCTTTAAAAAACATTTAAGGGTAGACCAAGTTTATTTTAATCCGTAAAAACACATATTCCAGTTTAAGAGACAAATATAAACCAAGACAACAATGATTTAGATATCTTTAATAAAATCCCATCCCTTGGTGTTCATTTCCGTTCGCCTGTGATATCACAGGTTTTTAACTCCATCCTGTGGTAAAAAGTGGCATTACACCCTTAATGTGAAAAGGCAGAATAAGTTCCAAATTCATACACACATTGTACTTTTTGTAAACAGTTTGGTAAAAATGAGCTCTTTTAAACACCGTAAAGTTAGCCGCAGCTCCAAAAACCCCATTATTAATTTCACTGAGCTATGGTGGACTTTATTCAGATTTTGTATTTTCTTTGCAATATTTAATACAGTTTTCTCTTTTTTGTTGTTGCATTTGACTATTTCTACTTTTGTGAAGTTTGAGTGTCTTGCTAGAGTTGATGATTTGTTTGTATTTTATTGTTTAGAGAAAGTGTGTTTGCAGCCAGCAGAGGAACGTGACGTCTCACTTATTATAAATCTGAACAGCAGGTTTAATTTAATTATTTCTATTTCCCATCATTGTTCTTTAAGTGTTACAGACATTAACATGACAAAGTCTGTATTTGAAGTTGTATTAAAGTTGAGTATAAGTTCCTTCTTGGCAAAGTCATCTTCTCTAACGCTGAACATCTGCAGCGGGACAGATGTTCCTCTTCATCGTCTCTCACTCAACTCCATATAAAGCTCCCAGATGCTCGATTGTCTTCTAAACTACTTTTTAATCATGCCATAACAAAACACATTTAAATAGCCTATTCACTTTGATGCTTTACTCAAAACCTTAGGATTGGGTGTATATTTCTGGGCACCAGTTCTTCCCTCTTTTTCTCCTTTTCTTCCTCTTTTCTGCATTATTTATTTTTAAAGATCCACCTTTGACCTCTTGCTCCCTTCCTCCAGTTCTCTGACTCATCGCTCTAATTTCTCATTTCCTCTCCTCAGTCCCTTTCCTCCTTCCTTTTCCATCAGATAATGAATCTGACTCATCTGCACAAGTGCTCTCCATCAAGCGTCCTCCCTTTATCTCTGTGTTTCTTCTTCCAAATGCTACTGAAGCTCTTCCTCTCTCCTCTTTCAGCCTCTGACTCAACCTCTTGTTGTTTTCCCGGGAAATGTATTAGCACTTGTGCAGGAATGTGTGGGAATCAATTATTTATTTGCCATGTGAACAGAAGTGACCAGAATATTACAACATGTACAGATGGGTGAGAATTAATGTCAGAGCGGAGGACGCTGTCAAATGGTTACTCGTGGCAATGTTTGAAACGGAGCCTTTGCAGATTGTATGAAGCTACAGTAAATATTAAGGAAAAACTGAACCCAACCTTTACTAAAGAAATGTTTTCAATCCCCTTTGGTTATTGTAAAGTTGTTGTACTTCTTTTTAAGTCTATCAAAGCTGTTTAAAGAGCAGGTTATATAATTAATTAGATTTAACGAAATATATATTAATGAATATACATATTGGCCTGCAAAACGAAATAGACATGCTTAGTCTGGAATTAAATAAGGAAATTACATTTAAAACGTTTTCATTAAATGAAGGTAAGACATTTGAGGAGGTATACATAAGAAAACACATTTTTGGGTGCAGATCATCTATAATTAAGGAACATTTATCCTTGAATATGGCTCCCTCTAGTGGTAAAAACAAAGTACTACCACTGTACCACACCTGAGTTGCAGTATTTTATGGTACATTTTAAACATGCAAAGATAATGCTAGCATCAATTATTATATGGCATATAAAGGAGGGTAATTTGTAGCCCTGAGTTGAGCCTCTCAGGCAGCACTGCACTTTCAAGCTCCGAAAATAAATTGTGAAAATCGCTGTAAAGATGTCCCAATGTGGAAGTTATATTAGATTTTTGGATACTTTTTTTTGGACTAGCATCAAAGGATTAGGAGGTTTATTTTCAAATTGCCCCTCATCATTTGTTGTTATATTTGGGCTTTCTGTTAACAGTGTTCCGACCTGCTCCCTTTGGAAGACTTTAACATCCTGCAGACAGTACTCAAAGTGTTCACAGAGCATTAAATGCCACCCAAGAACACTGTCTGGTTTCATTCAAACTGCCAGCATCGATTGTTTTCTAGCTATTCTCTCAAATGTGACTTTGTATGCACTAATCCACCTTATGTTCATATGAACTAGAGTATGATTTGCATCTCTGACCAGAGGTTTAATAGAATAAAGATGCAGCCCAACCAATTAATCCCAGTTCCTGAAAGCTCTTGATGTTGTAACATGTTAAACATGATTCCAGGGAAATATTGTGTTGCATGAACATAGACCAGGCAAAGAAAATAACAGCTGCTCTCCCACAGAGAAATCACCTTTGTTTTAAAGTTTATAAGGAAGAAATGTAATAATCCATGACAGGATAGAGCCACCGACCTGAGAAGAGCCCAGATTTAAATCAGGTTTAAATAATAAATGCAGGACGAACCCAAGTAGTCTTCCAGCGTATTACAGTCTAAGTCTAAACCTATTCCAAACAGACTGAAACCCACCTGATTAAAATGCACCATGCACATTAAAACCTGTGGTAGGCCCTACTTTATGTGGTTGGCTATAAGCTAATGCAGGTTTCTTGCTGTTCTGTATCTCCATGTGTTTGTTGCTTTGGATACAAATAATTAGCTTGATGTAATGATAGATGATAACAATGTGTCTGCTCTGCACCACACATCATGGCCAGCTGTGACTCCAAACATGAGCTTTCCCCCCGCTCGTTCCCCCGCAGGAGGCTCTTATCATGTGGTTTGGAGAGTGTTGTACGCCTCACAGTTTCCATGAATGCATGATCCAGGCGAGGCACAGAGAGTGGTGACAGTATGGTTTTAGTATGTTGTGAGGTCCTCAGTGTGGCAGTCTTACAAGTGGATTTTGTAAATGCATCACACATTTGCATCATGCATTTCTCACCCAACATATGCTCAGCATGCTTCAGCTGGAAGTGTTGTTCCCTTGCGTGGCTCCTAAAACATGTGCAACTCTCTATCTAACAAGATATACAGGGCCTAGATTTTAAAGTGGATTTTTATGGACTCTGCTTCGATAAAAGCTTTATCAGCAGATAGAAATGACAATAAACAAGCAGTTGTAAAGACGAATAGAAGTCTTATATTTCACCAAATTGTTTTTGTGACCTGGTGGCTCCAGTTGGCTCCATACTCAAAATCACTCATGGTTTGGTTGCCAGTAAATTCAGTAAATAGATTCATGGTCTCCAGAAGATTCATTCTTATGATTTTGGAGATTCCTTGACCTTACATTTTTCACTAAAATGTCTGAGCAATTATTGAATGAATTCTCTTTCCAGTGTGCTAGCAAGTGAAAATGTTCCCTTTTCCTTTGAAATATCATGACATATAGTCTAGGGGATTGCAGAACAATCGTGCAAATGATGATACAAGCATCACATTTGGCACACTTGTTCTCCAAGTGGTACTAATCAAATCTGCCTGATTGGCCAATTGAAAATCCAAGATGGCGGCCATTTTCCAAGATGGCCGCCAGATTAGCCGCCCGAAAACCGTAATAATCCGGCACAGAAAGGGTTAATCAAATTTTAAAGGTCATAAATGGATGCGATAATTTAAGACCTTTAATTTGATACCTAATTTATGGGTCTACGACCACAGGAAATACTTTAACCCATTGGGAACCATTGTCGACTTTTGTCACCATGAGTACTATTTGCACTTTGGGTCTCAAAGGGTTTTAATAAAGCACACTGACACATTTTTCAAGATGGCCACCAGATTGCCTGTTTTTTATTACGTAAGCTTTACCCCGGCTAGCAAATGTTCAAAGTTATTTATACCATGCCACTGGTCCTCCAGCTGCTACTGTTCACATATGCAGCTGCAGAGTGATGTGCAGGGGAGCTCTGACTGAAAGCATTTGCATCTTCCTGTGCAACCTTTCTTACAGGAACACTTCGTCAGTTCCCGACAGCTCGCTGCAATAGGGGTTAGTGTTGTCCAACATATCTGCCATGTCTCTCCTTTCTGTGTCCATCCCCATTCAGCGGGACTGCTCGTGTCTGGATTGGAGATGGTTGCCTGGCCCCAGATGATCCCAGCCTGATAAGCCGCACGCTTTGCATGTTCTCTGAGCGCTGCCTGTGTTGGTGGAATTGAGTTGTACGGCCTCTGCTTGCGGGCAAAGAGATCTAGTCTTGCTTCATCCACACCAGTGGTTGCGCTTGATCTGTCGCACATGAGGACAACGAATCTCTCCAGCTTCTGCAGGTCAAGATCACAAATCAATGTTGGATGCTGGCTGAGATTAGTGAATGTTTCAGAAACATCATCGAATACGTTCCAAGTCTGCCATGTAGATTTCTTCCCTTTCCCACGGAAGGCAGACACGACATCACATCCAGTGAACGCATGAAAGTATGGGATCCCTATAGCTTTCTCAAGCCCTATTGCAGAAACTACCTCATGGACTGGAATCCATCGCATCTTGGCTCCTTGGCCAAAGGCAATCCACATTTTCTCAAGACCTAGTTCCTGTAAGGATGGCAGTACAGATATTGCTATGACTAGCACGTCCGTGTCATTAGCCTTAATGGTAATAGACTTGCTCCCATCAGTCGTTGCATCCCTGGCGTGCACAAATATTCGACTGTCAGCTTCTTCATGAGAACATGGGGACACGGCATCCAGCAACTTCCCTGTGTTGCTAATGGCTTCTTCTCCTTTTGTGACAATTACTGTGCTTGTCGTCTCTGCTTCACACATCTTTTCCGCAAGGAAGTGAAACAGCTCAGTCTTGTTGCTGGCGTCACGAAGGAAGCTTTGCCAGTTACCTGGTGTCTTACTCGTCCCTGTCACTCTTCTTCTGATTCCTTGCCCTCTTTTCGACCTTGTCTCGGATTTCAGACTTGACTTCTTGTACACATCAAAGACTACGTCCACCCGCTTGTACCTGGCACCATAGGATTCAACCTTTGGGATTATGTCTTCTTTAGCATAGTCATCAAATGTCTTTGAAGTACGTGGAGGTAAGGCATTGATAAGTGCTGAGCCATCAATGATGATTGCATCTCCATTTGGTTCTGTGTCTGGGATGTTCACTTGCGCTTCAAGAATTTCAACCAGCTGTGACTTCTGACACGTATGAAGCTTGCCGCTATCACTGAGAGATGCAGGGTGCGACTGATTTTCGTGCTTGAAGAATTCTTGCAAGTTACACTGCCTGTTCTGGCACGAGATGAACAGTCACGAGAATAACTGACAGTCGTCTTTCAGGACTTTCTCCTTAGAAATGTCCTTAGCCTGCTCTTGTTTGAAGAAAGAAGCAAGGTTTTTCTTGATCGGATTATAAAAAGCACTTTCACCTTCATCCTCTAGCCCCTCCATGAATGATTGGAACTGCTCTTTGCCCCGTCGGTGATGTGTTGCTACCATTTCAGCTCGAGTTGGGTCTGCAATGTTCTTCGTGTCTAGCACCAGCAGGTCGGCTGATTCTTCTTGGAATGGGTTGCCCATCTCCTGCATCACTGCAGAGAGTGATTTCACCTTTGCAAAGAAAGATTTCTGGGCACTCCTTGTCTGCTCGTGGTGTCTGCTGCTATATGTGGCATCTTTCATACCAGACATGGCCTCGTATCCAGCTACTAGACGACTAACTTCGGGTCCAGCGACCATCCACCTACGAAGTTCTGACGCGTCTTCTGTCAACCCAATTGCTCCTCCGTCACCTTTGATCACTGCATTATTTTGCTCGTGTGCTTGGTCGATCACCAGGCCAGAGTATTCTCTTCTTGACTTGTGGATGGCAAAGTTCCCTTTGTGAAACTCTCTGGCCACATCTGGATGTTGTTGCTCAAGTGACATCATATCTCGGAGGTGAATTGGGATCCACCGCGCATAGTTGACATTGTTATTTGCAAAGAAGTAAGGCACCAGTTCTGAAAGTGCTTCACGGTACAAGTTGAAGTCTCCTTCTCTGAATGAGCGGATCGGGGTGAATATGGTGAGCTCCATGTTCAGCACCAGACTCCATAACTGGAACTGCGGACTCTCTTTCCTCCGTTGTTCACACCAATCCTCAAAGGTTATATCTGATATGCAAGACTCTTCAGAGCGGTAATCATGGTATGCCTTCTTCATCAGTTTGTACAAGCTGCATGCAGTGATCTGGTGTGCTTGTCTTGTCCTGGTGACACTGGATGCAGACAGGTAAGACTCTGCTGTACCAGATGAGGCCACCTCTGCTTCCACAATGGCACTGGTCCAGCCACTCTCCCGTAGTAATGTTCCTATCGATCTCAGTGCAGCCATTTCTACATGAAGTCCACCAAACATGATCACAAACTTGTCCTCTCCATATTCGGGCCACTTCCATTGTATTTGTTTTGCCAGAGCATATAACGGTTGATCAGCAGCAATGACAGGTGTCTGCCCTGGGTTCAGAAAAGCCACTGTATCACGGACCTTCGCCATGGCATGCTTGATCGTTGCAACAGAGTGAGCCTGATCTCGCCACAGAGGCATCATCGCTGAAATACTCACTTCAAATGGATGGCTCCTTTTCTGCGTTGCATGGTGGGCTGACCATGTGATGCTTACTGCATCAGCCACATCCTCAGTGAGGAAGACTTCCTCCAACCAAGAATATTCTTCCTTCAAGTGTAACCAGATCGACTCGGGTGCTGGTAAAGTTTTTTCGTGATGTATGCTGGTCGAATATTGGTGTATGCTTCTGGAAGCTCTGGTACTTTCTTAACCTTCATTTCTGACTCTAGTTTGAGCGGCTCACGTTCATCGCCAGCATTTTCAGTGCTTGGATGTTGGAAAATGGACACACTTGTACCATGGAATGATGTTTGAGCTGTGGTCGCAGTCGGATTATGATCTATGTTGTCCACTGCTGCAGTTGTGAACAACTGCTTTCTCAAGACTGGGGGACAGATTACTCCATCTTGCGCATACTGTGCAACAACTGCTTCTCCTAACTGTGCTGAGATTTCTAGGACTCTGTCGTATGATATGCTGAGCCCATTCTCATGGAGCATTTCAATGATTTGTCTCTTCCTCGTCTTGGCAAACACATACAGGCCCGTGTAGACTGCAAAAGGTGGCTCACGGTCCTTGGAATGCCTGTGGACATCCGTTCCTTCCTTATATTTCGCAAAGCAGTTGTACTGTAGGAGTTGCGATATAGAAAGGTCAGATTTCGATGCTCCATGCTGGAGTTGGGACTTGATGTCAGCACCATGTTCGATCATACATACAAATTGCAGCAGTGATGGTGGTACAGCCTGTTCTAGGTCTGTGTCGTTAAAGGTGCTGCTGAAATTTGACTTTTGATGTAGCATATCTCGTCTTATTATCCCAGCAGCTTTTGCTAGGTGGATCGCTTCACCGTACTTGGATGCTTGTGAGAGGATTGAGCCTACATCATATTCAAAAGCCAGCATAACATCTCGTCCTTGGTGATGAGCTTGCAGCTTGGGAATGTGAAAAAGCAGCTGGTCCTTGAGTCGAGTAGGATGAACATCAGGCGATTCAACACCAAGCTGCTCCAGCCTCTGCTTGTAAAGCATGGTCAAATTAGCAAGCTTCAATATGAGTGGATCACTACTATCACTGGCATTTTTCATCTCACTAATGTAGGTGACTAGTTCGGAGAAAGCAATTGGATATGCTTCCTTCCAGTGCTCCTGTGCTTTCTCTTGCTCCTGCACCTTTAGGTAGGCTCGTTCTCGGTTATACAATGCCACCAAACAAGCAGGGTGATATTTCAGTTCTTGTGCTATGACATCTCCTACACTTAGTTTGGCAAGGAGTTTTCTATCACTGAGTGTTTTTGCACATTCGTTTATTCTGTTATTCACTTGCATTGTCATTGCTTCTCTAAGCTCCCCTCCTTTTTCGCAAAAGAAACATTCTTGTGTTTTAGCTTCTTGGACCTTTCGTGGGATCTTACTTCTACCGCCCTCATCACTAGTACCTGTAGGGGTTGATCTTTTTTCAGCTCTGTGTAACTTTGTGTTGTTAAATAGAAGCCTACAACTCTCATGATATTTTGCCTTCTTTTGTCTTAAGGTTTCATTTATCCCACCACCTTCGTCAAGTCTTGCAGGGTCTAGCTTGATTGGTAGTGCATTGAGTGAGTGAAACAGAGGAATATTCGTTGCCAAGTTCATATATCCATCATCGCCTCTTCTGGCAGGATTGCCCTGGGGGGACTTTAGATCTTCTTTCTTAACCTCCTGACATAGGCAACACTTGGTCCAGTCAGTGTTCCACGATTTTACAGTAGCACTTGTGTCCATGGTCAGTATGACGTTCAGGGTCGAGGGTTTATCCTTTTACCACCCTGTACGTGTATAATAGACACTTTCCTGTATGATAGTGTAAAAAGTAATTGAATGAATTAGCTAATTTCCGATAGCATAGTTAGCTTAGCTTAGCTTACACATTGAAATAACACACAATTAACCACAATTTTGAAACACATCACTTGGCACACACAAGTCAGTTTGTAAGTACTCACAGTCACAGATATCTACTCCGGATTAAACCAAAACGATGTGTGGCTGATAGAACTGGCTGCCACCATGTGCTCTCTGCATTTTGTGTCTACTCAAAACACACATGTCGCGCAAAATGGTGCCTTAAAGGTGCAGTACCGAATTTCGCCACCAGGGCGTTTCAATATACTATAATATACTTAAGTAACTACAGTTGAGTAGCTACAGTGACATTCAAGTAACTGTGGAACTGTTAGTTATATATTTTTCTGCAATCCCCTAGAGCAGGGGTCTCCAACCTTTCTCCACCTGAGAGCTACTTTGAAAAAATGAAAGTGGCCAAGAGCTACTTGCATCACATCGCTTACATTTATTCACATAGCACTCATCAGTTGAATTAAGCTACTTTTGTACACGTGTGAAATTGCAATACCTAAAGCTTATCTAAAATCTTAACTTCACATCAAGGTCCAAGAAAACGACAATTTCTCACATATTAATATGGCCGTCATAGTAAGTACATCGGCTTAATCAACACCTTGCAAGTATGCTTATGGCACATGTGTGTAAAATAAGTGCATTCACTCTTTTTTACAGTCAGTGAGATGAATGGCACTGCATGGAGTCCACCATAGAGGGGTCTGCTGGAGTGTACCCACTTAGGTTCACTCTAATAGAGTAATGTACATGTTCATCAGTCTTGTTCTGTATTTAGATTTCATTCATGTCAGAAAAAGCTGCTTCACAAAGGTCTGTAGAACAGAACCAAATAAAGCAGACATTTTCAGTGCTGCTTGGTGGATGTTCTTATAGTTGTCTGGGTCTACAAGGCTCCAGAAATGTTGTGAGTTGTCTGAGACTTCAGCTGAACATGATTTTGGAGATTTATAACCTCCATCTCCACAGACACTGAACAGTTCAGGCATCTTTTCTTCTTCTTCGTCTTGACATTACATTATAAACCATAATAAATCAATTGTATAGGTCTAGCCTCCCTATATCTGTGTGTGACATTTTTCTATCCTCAAAAACAAAAAACTAATGCTTCTGCAGTCGAGCAGCAGCTTCTTGCAACGGTCTTCTGTTAAAAAAAGGATAGCATTATAAAAACAAAAATAGGGCATGTGGGTGCATTCTCTGTCTTACTGTTGCATAAATCCCATGAATGTATGAGATTAAGTTAGCTTCATCATATCTCAATCAGTGATTAAGTAAATAATAAAGTTTCTATCGGGTCACTGTCAGCCGTTAGGGGAGGGGGCGGGGTTTGGAGGAACGGAGAGACGGTGATTGCGGAAGCTTTCCTCCTGCCTTCACAAACTTTACACACGTATTTTGCAACTGAAAATAGCAGGACATTCATACTCTGCAATCCAAGACTTGATTGAATCCACCAAAAACCTGACCTGACGATAACGAGTGTTTTTCAAAAACACAAATCCCTCCCTGTGTGTCTCTGAGCCGCAGCGACTCGGCCTGATTCAGAGCGGGTCATTCTGCCGTTGGTTTGACTGGTGCTGCTGGAGAAAGCAGACTGCTCCATGTGTAGTGTCGCTGTTCCGCTGTCACGTCTGTTCCTTGATCTCTGCGTCACGGACCAATTTTATATTTGTGTGCCAGAAACAATTCTAAAATAAAAACACTTTATTGTCCGGCCGCGGCCGAAAAATCAAGAAGCAACGTTACTACGCTATAATATAATCGATAATCGAGCGGCGAGCTACTGAAAAGCTGCCCGCGAGCTACCGGTAGCTCGCGATCGACGTGTTGGAGACCCCTGCCCTAGAGACTAATACTCATGGTGACAAAAGTCGACAATGGTTCCCAATGGGTTAAAGTATTTCCTGTGGTCGTAGACCCATAAAATAGGTATCAAATTAAAGGTCTTAAATTATCGCATCCATTTATGACCTTTACAAAATTTGATTAACCATTTATGTGCCGATTTATTACGGATTTCGGGCGGCTAATCTGGATCTTGGATCTTGGATTTTCAATTGGCCAATCAGGCAGATTTGATTAGTACCACTTGGAGAACAAGTGTGCCAAATTTGATGCTTGTATCATCATTTGCACGATTCTTCTGAAACATTGCTGTTATCTGCCCCACTAATACTGGATGGATAGAATATATTCATGCTGCTGAGATCATGCATCCTTATGGCTTTGGTGATAATGTTAGAAATTAAAATCAATATGTAATGATATAAAATAGATTAAACATACAGTAATTTTATAACTGTTTTATTCTGACAATACTTCCGGTTAGCTTTCGCCTGTGGTTAAAGTTTATTTTTGAAAAGCTATTCCGGAAAGGATCTCCGAAATACCAACAGTACGCTTGACTTCAGGTTTTACGGGAAACACGATTACAGCCGTTAAAATGTATTGAATACAAAATGATGAAAGAAAGTATGAGCAGAGAAGGCGTGTTTAGTTATGTATTGAATGAACAACGTCTGAATCCTCTGTTATGCGCAATAACGGACATTGGAGAAAGAGGTGGGAGAACGACGTCACCAGCCGCCATTGGAGGAGGAGCGCTGGATCAATACAGACGAAGGACAACGAGAGCGCAGGCACTTCTCCACGGCCCGGACTGCGAGAGGAAGCTGCAGCCTTTCTCTCCTCCTCAGTGGCGGCGCCAGAGTATTTTTGTTGGGTAATCTATGGTAGGGCTAGCCCAGCGCCATATGGAGATGTCGTAACTCTTCTATTAAATGGCTCTGGGCTAGCCCAGCGCCATATAGATAGAAGAGTTACGACAACGGAAGTCCAAAAACGGTTATCGTCACGTGGTTCATGTAGACGAGGATCGTTCCCCGGAAGTTCATGGCGGGCAATGTGAATGCATTGATAACAGGAGATAGAACTACGATTTTTGGTAATTATTAGTGAATAAAGGTTTTGATTTGCAATATTTATACAACAAATCGATATGTGTATGTATTTACATCAATATGTTTTAAAAAATAAAATCGAATTTGCTAATACTAAGTGATAATATTAGGATTAGTGTGAACAACTAGTTTACATGTTAGGCTAACAGTGCCTTGGTTAAAGAGCCTGTTGCTGTTTATTTATAGCTTTGAATTCTTTAAAACCAATATTATCTTCTTAAACTTATATGGTAGTCAGGAGCATCACTTTCTAATGTTTATTGATACATTTAGAGGGAGGGGATCTAAAGTAATGCTTTAAAATTCAGATTGGATTCATTTCTACCATTTTCTTAAATTCATGGTAGTTTCAGTAATCCCATGGTAATTGAGGACACAAGTTATCTAAATGACTAATGTAATCTTTATGGCTTTCAGAAAGGACAGGAGACCGACAGGTGACTATCAAAGGACTAGCAGCAGCAGCAGCAGCAGGACTAGCAGGACTAGCAGCATATGATGATGATGATGTTAAATGTGTTGTTTTAGGAACATCCATTGCAAATACATGGAATTCAATAAACATTGAATAGCATATCATGCAGTTTGTCGGTGCCTTTTCCTCCGTGTTGTCCTGGTTTGCTGTGCTGCCTCCAAGTCGCCACCATGGTTTGCTGTGCTGCCTGGGGATGCTCAAATCGCTCAGAGAAAGGAGTACGAATGTACGGCTTCCCCACTGACACAGAGCGGAGGAAAAAATGGCTGGCTCAAGTCAGCAGGAGCAATTTCACGACCAACAGCAACAAAATATGTGATGTAATTATATACAAACACTGCATTTGCACTTTTTCACAAAACGAAAACCACACCATTGGGAAAGCTTAATGTTTTGTTTAATACAAAAAATGGGAAAGGCTTGAAAAACACAGAGTTGAGACTCAGGCTGCGGCCCCACGAGGACGAAAACGGCTAAACGCATAGGATTAACGCAAACGCAATCGCAAACGACTTCCGTCCACATGCAATAATTATCCGTGTCTGCCCACACGAGACCGCTCCGTTTAGCTCCAACCGCTGGAGAAGCTGCAGTACATATGCAGGAGCCTCTACGTGGCGCTGTAACTTCCTCCACAAAAGCAGCGAAGAAGCATGGTTGTCATGGTTGCCCTTCTGTTTATTCTCCGCGGTGGGGGCCGAGGGAACCGGGCAGAGTTTTTCGCCAGTCAGCGTGTATTAAAGTTGAAATCTTCCGGACACAATTATAAAAGTGCCGGTCAAAGGTCTTCTTTGTTATTTATTGAGCTTTAAAACAAATGAATAACGACTCTATATAATATAATGATAACATACACGGAGCCTCTCTTTTTCCTCCCTCTCTTCAGACAGCGTCAGTGTCTGTCTCATGCAGCAGCTCATCCAGTAATCAGTGACCCGGCCGACTGTAAAAATAAACATATTTATAACTAGTTTAGGGAGTTTGATAGGTAATTAAAATAGCTAAGGGTGATGATCTGACTTGAAGTGTGTGTTTTGCTGCAGCGGGAGGAGCTGCAGGTGAGCAGAGCTGCGTGTCTCCGTCCTGTCAGATTAGACTTCACTCCCGAGAGAAAGATAAATAATCTGAATTCAGGGTGCAGTTTACTTTGACGTGGGGGTGAGCAGCAGAGGTGGGGAGAGGCGGGGCTATTGCCTCATCATTATTGCTGTAGATGTTGCACAAACAACTGTAGCATGGTCAATAGCGTCCGGAGCACGATAGCAACTCTGCGATCCGCCATTGTTGTTGTTGTTGGTGGCGAAACACTTCAGCACTGGCGCGGGGTAAGCGGAGGTGAGCAGAAGAGGTGGGGAGAGGCGGGGCTATTGCGCAATCACTATCAGTGATCTGAAAATGTCCGTATAGGGCGCACACACGGAGCCGTTTGACCCCCCCAGAGAGTGGCGTATGCATTTCTATCCACCTTGGGACCCGTTGTCGTTTCCTCAGTCGTTTAGTGCCGTATTCGGTCGTCCTCGTGTGGCCGAACGGTCTATATGACACTAAACAGTAACGCAAACGACCGAATTCATCCTCGTGGGGCCGCAGCCTCAGGGTGCAGGGTGAGGGTCTCAGTGCAGGTATTCAGGCTCCATTGAATCCCCCTCTGGTTCTTGTGCTGAAAGAGGGAGTAACAGACAGGAGAAAGGGTTATACACACACAGCACACCTATTGGATGGGAAATGCTTTGGGGAGATAAGGTGTTTACTTATATAAAACAGTAGTATTAAACGTACCTTGTGTTTTCACTCTCACTTAAAGAGCCTGTGACACCATCCCAACAACTGTTGTGCAATGAAATATTGGGCTACTAGTAATCTCGAACCGTCAGTTTAAAAAAGAAAAAGCGATACCGTTCCGTTAAATATCAATAATTTCGAACATCGTGGGGAAATTCCATCGACTCATTTTGAAGTTTTGGGGGAAGCCGGAAGTGACGTCAATGCGGGAACGCTTCGAGAGCAAAACACGGACAAAGTGTGTTGTCATGCGTAGAAATGGTGAATTACTGAGATTAGGCACGTTAATAACGTTTTAATGAAGTTGACTACAGTATATTCATATTCGTCAGTGCTTTCATGTCAATTCGGCGACATAAACATAAATGATCGTGGTGAAGATGATGATTACATTAGGATTAAAAATCGGGAGTGAGAGCTGCTGAATTTCCTCCCGTAGGATGTGATATAAAAACATATCGATTATTTTTGTGGTTGTAAACTCAAGTGGATGAAACTACATTTATTAGTGCTTTCATGTCAATTCGGCGAACATATGATACATTAAATGATGAGAGAGGATGATGATTAAAAATCGTTTGTTTGAGCCGGTCTGCATTTCCTGATGAGAAAACAAACCGATGCTTTTTGTAGTTGTAGTACACCAACAACATGGATTAAACGTGGTTTTTTTACCACAATGTTGGGGAAATTAATGGATAAAATGCACGGATTATTATTATTATTCCCACTCCGATCGGGACACTAGGTCCACCGTTTCCCCGCAGCGAGGCTCCCCCGTTGACAGTTTACGTGGGCTGGGTGCAGTGGCGGACTGGCCATCGGGACGAATCCCGATGGGCCGGTACCGAAGTGGGCCGGTCGGATAAGTAACTAGCACATCCCCCATAGGCGGCGCGTGAGGCTCAGGTTTGGGAAGGCTAAATCACTTCTTTTACCTGACGCTGCCCGCCTCCGGCGTCTATAGAAAAGAGATTAACTCAGTGTGCGGAGTTTAAATCTCTCAAGTCATATTACAGGATAAAGGAAATACAGTTTAAACTGCCATGCAGAGAAGACGCCGACGTGTCGCACTTATCATTCATATTACATCATCAATCAGATCATCGATCATATAATATCATAATATATCATATATTTCCTTATCTGAGTCAGCTTCTCCAGCCTCATCTGGCCGTGCAACACTTACAGTGTCACATACTGTATGCAGAAGTATTATTTAACACATTATGTTGACGAAACACTCGAGACAAATGTAATTAAGTCCAGATCCACTCGTGTCTTAGACGTGAACGCGCTCTCAGCTGGAGAGAGAGAAACCCTGGCTTGATTTACCGAGTTGATAACCAGCGTCGTAGGACCGCTTAGCGAGATCTCGTTTGTTAGTTTGTTGTTAGTTTGTTTGTTACTCAAACATATTCCAGGGTCTGTTGAACTGGCTTCATAGTACAGGGCACAGGTGGCTAGCAGCGCTAATGTCAAAGACACAGACATTAACATTATATTTGTATTTTTACATCCCCCGCTCCCCCCGTTGACAATTTACTAGCGGTACCGAAGTGGGCCGGTCGAGAGTCCCGGGATGATTTTTTAGTCCCATTCCACCACTGGCTACATGACCATATGATCGCCCATATTGACGCACCTCATTCCTAAACTTCTAACAGATACAACATAAACCGATCCTTCAGCCTCATATGAGCCTCTCAGACACGTTCAACATTAACCTGTCATCGCTGTTCTGAGCTTGCTGCTGTGTGCGCCGTCGTGCGTTTACATCCTGACTGTAATATATAAAGGTTTACATGCAGATGCTGGGATCCTGGACGGTGCAGCTGGAGCGCTGTGCCCGCAATGACGTCACCCATCATTTGGCGGGACTTGAAGAATCCCAGAGAAGATCCAGAAAATTGTCAACATTGAAGGCAGATTAATGGTTATCAAAGTACAATATCCAAAATCAGTTCAGTAACGTTTTCAAGGGGACAATATGTACTCAAATTGATGGGTTTGGATGATGGGGGAAAAACCGTGTCACGGCTCTTTAAATCCCTCTCCCTTTGCCATCAATCCAAAATCAGCTGAGCTGCAACATTATACAGACAGGTAATATCACAGAATCACCAAGGGACACAATATGGCTCTGCTAAAAAACACTCACTCTTACACGCACCAAAGTTATATTTATCTAATATTTAACTCCCTCCACCCCCGCATACAATCCCGTTTAGAAGCCCCTCTTCTCTAATTCAACATGTTGGACGAAATGACATTAAGAGAACGGAATTTACAATTATAAGGCTGTTCAACGTGTGTTGCTAACTTGCTTCGGTATGCTATCTTAATCTGTTATCTGTAAACGTTCCCTAAATCTACTAATTTAGGGATAATCCACTGACATCCTTAATACACATGTTCATTTGAATCAGATGTACTGATAATATCCGCAATATAAATCTTTAAACTTCTTTCTTACCTTTAAAAACTCCACATCTCTGCAGCCTTGGCACTAACTTCCGGGGAATGATAGAGAGGCTCCACGATCCGCCCATTGCTGTAAAAAAGTGGTCCATTGGAGTGAACGGAGATGTCGTAACTCTTCTATTAAATGGCTCTGGCTAGCCCATACAGTGGTGGGGCAGGCGCGGGAAGGGGGGTGCTAGCGACAGGCAGGGGGTGCGGAGCTCCCCTGTCTGAATTATTATTTGACGGTTAGTGCTGCTCCCGCTGTGCATAATCTGTGTAATATGTAGCCAATAAATTCCACATTGTTGGTAAATAATATTTTGGCCTGCCCCGAATGGTTGTTTCTGTAGCCCCGGACATTCTACCTCCATAATATAATACAGCAAACGTGCTTTACGTGAACTCATCAAGACACAGAGAGGACGACAGAACTGTAATTTCCATGTTCAGTGAAGCAACAGAGGCCACCAGACCAATCAGAGAGTTGCATGGAAATAAAATGTGCTTGTGTCATTCAAGCTCGTGTGTGTGTGTGTGTGTGTGTGTGTGTGTGTGTGTGGTTGTGTGGGTGTGGTTGTGTGTGTGTTGTGTGTGTGTGTGGTGTGTGTGTGTGTGTGTGTGTGTGGTGTGTGTGTGTGTGTGTGTGTGTGTGTGTGGTGTGTGTTGTGTGTGTGTGTGTGTGTGTGTGTGTGTGTGTGTGGTGTGGTGTGTGATGTGTGTGTGTGTGTGGTGTGTGTGTGTGTGTGTGTGTGTGTGTGTGTGTGTGGTGTGTGTTGGTGTGTGTGTGTGTGTGTGTGTGTGTGTGTGTGTGTGTGACCGGTGCCAGCAGCAGGGACCGTGTTGTTAGCATCTGGTTAGCTAGCTGCACTAACGGACATACGGAGCTGTTGCTGTTTGTTTCCACAACAAGCTGGAGGAGAGCTCTCCTCTCAGAACTTAGAGGCTCAGGTGAGGCTATAGGACTCTCTGAGTGTTTAGATAGTTAACTTTAGTCTAAGTTATCTCAGTGGGTCTCAAACGGTTTGGTCACAAATTATTCAAAAGATTATTTCCGGCGGCACACCTTCATATGATCATCGTTATAAAACAAATAAGAGAATAAAGGAAAAACAGTTATGAAATAACTATATGGCAGTAAAACAAGAATACAGTTTGAAAGGGAAGTGATTTGTAAAATATCCATAAAGAAAAAGAACATCTGCTTACAGTTGTGTTTCATCTGGGTGTTGAGAGAGGTATCCATAGATCTCTTAATGTTGCTCTCAAAGTGCACCAGATTGATGCGTTTAACTTACAATGTTTAAAAAAAATCTTCCGTGAGCTGATTATCGAGCCCTTCTTGTAACAGTCGCGGGTGCACTGTGTGTTTGCGTGTGGGGAGTGCTTTTGTGCGTGCTCTATAGTTCCCCGGGCCCGTCTACACTACAGCGTCGACAGCGTCGAAAACTCCAATCTGCCCATTCACTTTCAATGGGGGTGACGTCACGTAGCCTCGCTTTTTCGCTGAACTGAATTGTTGGGGTAGCAGAGCGGTCCGTCTCCGCCGTCTCCGGCGTCAGAAGTTGAACGGAGCGTCCACACTACAGCTTCAAAAATAGCTTGGTAGCTGGGCGTGTCTGGAGCTTGGGGATTTTATTCAAGCAACACGACCAACAACCAATCACACTGAATCTCCTGCCCCCGACATACAAAGCAAAAACCCCCCGGGGATTTTATGCGAGCAATATATATATATAAACTCCCCCAAACAGGCGAAAACCTACCAGTTTCCCCCACTGTCTCTGCCACCATCCCTCCATGCCTGGTTCCTCTCCGGTTTGTATCCCGGTAGGTGAAGAGGGTCTGGTCATACAAAACCGGGTGATTTGCTTACGGCGATAGTTAGTTTCTCCTCTGACTTTTTTGAAATATAGAAATGAAACGGCGGGATATCTCTCCAAGCTTAGACGCGGTTTGATTGGCTACGGCTTCAGCTGTCAGATTTTGGGAAACGGGATTTGATTGGCTGGCGCTGGCTACTCCGGCGTCAGAAGTTGAACATTGTTCAACTTCTGTCGCCGGAGACGCCTGAGACGGACCGCTCTGCTACCCACAATTCAGTTCGGCGAAAAAGCGCGGCTACGTGACGTCACCCCAGTTGAAAAGTGAATGGGCAGATTGGAGCTTTCGACGCTGTAGTGTAGACGGGCCGGAACAATGTTCAACTTCTGACGCCGGAGATGCCCGGAGTAGCCAGCGCCAGCCCAATCAATCCCGTTTCCCAAAATCTGACAGCTGAAGCCGTAGCCAATCAAACCGCTCTAAGCTGGGAGAGATATCCCGCCGTTCATTTCTATATTTCAAAAAAAAGTCGGAGGAGAACTAACTATCGCCGTAGCAAATCACCCGGTTTTGTATGACCAGCCCTCTTCACCTACCGGGATACAAACCGGAGGAACCAGGCATGGAGGGAGGTGGCAGAGACAGTGGGTGAAACTGGTAGGTTTTCGCCTGTTTGGGGAGTTTATATATATATTGCTCCCATAAAATCCCCAGGGTTTTTTGCTCTGTAAATCGGGGGCGGGAGATTCATGTGATTGGTTGTTGGTCATGTTGCTTGAATAAAATCCCCAAGCTCCAGACCCGCCCAGCTCCAAGCTTTTTTTGAAGCTGTAGTGTGGACGGGCCGTTAGTAGGGTTGGGTACCGAGAACCGGTTCCGGTTCGGAACCGGTTCCAACATTTCGATTCCAACAGCATCATTTAGAAATGTGGAATTTCGGTTCCGCTTTTCGATTCCTGAGGAAAAGTTCTCGCCGCTCTCCGTAGCCTACTGCATGACTGCAGCGGGGCGGGAAATGTAGCGTTGTATCTACATTTCCTACAATGTAACCTGAGACCAGGGCCGGCCCGTCGCACTGGCATTATAAATGTTCGCCTAGGGCGCCAGATCTGTGGAGGCGCTGCGCTGACAGCTCTGGGAGAAAAAAATAAATGTTTTGAACCGTTGGTGCTCATCCTAATTTTCGGCCTTGATGTAACAACATTCATAATTAAGTAAATGTAACACCATATTTCATCCCGGTTACACTTTCATTTGCCCTGTACGATGGGCGCTGCAAGTGATGAAAATGGGGGATGTTGGGCTTATTCTGGCAACCGCAGCTCACAGCCAAAGTGCGCGTGAGCGAGGGAGAAAGGGAGGGTGCACTGGACCGGCGCTGTTGTTATTAGCATCTGGTGCTAGCTGTGCTAACGGAAGAAGAAGATATTTCTACAATGATGTGGAGGGGAGAGTCCTCTCCAGTCAGACTGAGAGCTGATACTTCAGCTCAGTGAGGTAAAGGACTCTTTGAGTGTTAGATAGTTCACTTTAGTCTAAGTTATCTCAGTGGGTCTCAAACGTTTTGATCACAATTTATGTAAACACATATTTCCAAGGCACTCTTTTATAATTATTGGGATAAACAGGTTTGAAATCATTCCAATGTATACTATAGGACAGTAAACCAGAAATATCGTTTTAAACTGGAGAGATAAAAAAATATGCATAAATAAAATAGTAAAATAAGATATGAATGAACAACAAAAAATAAAATGCGTTACATGTAGGCTATTTGTTATTTAATTATTAAAATGTAAACCGATCTTTTTCATATGGGTGTTTAGAGTTGTACCCCTAGATCTAGTCTCTAGTAATTCTGCGTGTGCACCAGATTGAAGCATTTTACTTCAAAATGTTCAAACATTTCTTCCCGGTATGCCTGAGAAGGCAGATATGCTTGTTTTTCTCAACAAGAACTGTTTTTAAAAGTTGGACTGTTGCACTGTTGTAGCTTCAGTGGTTCTCAGGTTAAAGTTACATAGCAGTGAATATAAACAGACTGATTAATGTAAATATTACTTTAAACTAACCTGTGTAAAAGTTTCTCGAATAAATGTAATTTTTTTGGTGGAAGAAGCATGTATCATTTTTTTACCCTGCCCCTCAAAGAATCGGAATCGAGAACCGTTAAGAACCGGAATCGAAAAGTAGAATCGGAATCGTGGAAATTCAAACGATACCCAACCCTAGCCGTTAGTGTTCACTGGAGTCCAGCACCGCAGCACCCCCACTCAAAACACCTTCCCGCGCCTCTGGGCTCAAGTCAGTATTTTTAATGTAATTACATACACGCCATATCGCATCCCTTGACAGTGAAACGCACGTGTGAGGCTTTTATTAGTCTCCTTTTATCAGCTAAATTACATCGAGAACAACAGGTGTGAGTTAAACAATACAATAGCCTCTTCCTATTCTGCTAATTCCACGTTGTTACAACATGCTACGCAGCGGCAGAAAGAAGAACATTTGGCATATAGAATTGACACAGAGAGAGACAGAGACACAGGTAATCAGAAATAGACAGACACAGCACACAACAGGTAGCCTGTATCTCATACAGAACACTTTTTCAAATGACCCATTACTACAAAATATATTCAAAACTCACTATTCACTCTTCAGGTGGGTCGTGTGACTCTGGCACCTGTTCGACTTGTACCTCAATGCGAGGGCGTTTAAAAACAAATCTATCCATCCGAAATATACAATTAATCCTAGAGGTTCTGCTGTCTGTCTGCAATTTACTCGGCGCGAGTTTGGGGACTTTTCACTGTGAACGTGACGAATCAGTAATGCATGACGCAGCAGACCCAACGTTTCGTTGCTCTGATTGGCTGTAGGTCTGTTCAAATTGCATTCGGAGGCATTTTGATCTGACCGCGGCCGCGCTGATATTATAACGCGAGAGAATAAAACTATAAACTCCCCCACTACTTAGACTATTCCTTGCACCCTCTAGCATAAGCCCGAATGGTCTCAACCAGCGTCAGTAGTAACGTGCACTTGTTGTTACAGCACGATCAGTTTGTGTGGTTGTGGACACGACCGGTAGATTTTCGCAATCCGTGTTCTCAACATGCTTACTTTAACATAATTTGTCATGGTCGGGCTAAGGTAGGGCTAAGCCATTTCTTGGTATGGCTGTAGCCTACCCCAGCCATACCCTGGCACCGCCACTGCTCCTCCTTCTGTCTGATTCATTACCGCGCCATTTAGTTAAAGTACCCATTTGAACCTTCTCAGAGACTCCATTGGTCTCCTTATTTAAAGTTTCTCTCCTGGACGCGAGGACAAGGAATATCTTAATAATACCCAACGCCATCATGAGATTAGCATTTTGAGTTAAATACAAGTTACAGAATGTCCTGCATGTTTGAGTCATTGCACATTTGATATCTTTTGTTGACTTTGGGAGATTTCTTTGTCCTTTGTTGGTCTTTATAAACACTGCCTTCATCTCCAGTAAATTCTGAGTCTGCCTTTGTGTAAAACTTCAAAATATTCCCATGACGTTTTGGATGAACCAATCTCTAACCTGTAATTGACCATAAAAAAAAGATCTGAAAGGGTTTTGATTGTGTGTTCTTGTTGGTTGGTCATCCTGAAAACTCATTAACTGTTTCTCTGTGGAACAGGGTTTAGAAACAAACTCATTCACATGGGCAAACCCCCAAACTGTAAAACACTATCTTCAGGGTGGGGAAGACAAAGCTAGACACGCAACACACACACGCACACACATAGACAATAGAAGCTGAGGCCAAAATGTTGTATTGTAATCCCAAAGGTATTCTTCAGCATGTTGGACACCACTCATGTTTAATGAGTAATTTCCTCCGTCACACGCATGCACACACACGCACACTACAAATACACAAAGTGTATTTGTGGTCATCATAGTGTCATGACAACAGTGGAAAGCCCCTGTGCCACAAGTGTGTGTATTTCCTGCTCTGCTTCACTCCCTCTGGCAAACTTTTCCCAACACCGTTATCTTCCGCTGACCTTATCTAACACATATTTAGCCGTAAGAGACGAGAGATCTGTTTTCATGCTCAGTGAATGCTTTAACACTCCGCCCTGTGAGGAAAATTAAATGTTGTGCCAAAACATTGTAAAAAAGTGCTAAATGTCTCTGTTAGCGGCCAGATGTAAGTTGAGTAAAGTTAGAACGATATTGGCAGATTCGGATTTCACGGATCAATAACTCATGAACAAAACGTTATTCAGACACAAATGACGTCTCCTATGTACCGTGGTAAGGTTGACAACGAACTACAATCACATATTGATCAAAAAAAGCCAATATGCGCCGTCCTCAGAGTTGGACACATTAGATTGGTCTCTTTCAGCAGCCGTAGAAGAAACAAGTGCTCAGGGACCGTCTGAAAAAAAATACAATATATTCAATAACGTTACTATTATACAGTATATTTCTACCAAACTCACTACACACATCAATAGTCTCCTGGTGGTCGGACTACAGCAGAGAGTTTGGAAGAATGTGCTTTTGAATAATTCTGGTGAATATTTATAGTGTAGAATCTTCAATAAATATGGTATAATCTTCAATAGTGTCACTATTATACAGTATATTTCTACCAAACTCACTACACACATCAATAGTCTCCTGGTGGTCGGACTACAGCAGAGAGTTTGGAAGAATATGGTTTGGAATAATTTTGGGGAAGATTTATAATGTATTATAACATACTGTATACAATGTTACACATTGTATATACAGTATGTTATATATAAATTAAGACATGAAACAACTTTTTCATTAGCTATGAAACAGTAAAATGGTCCCAATCTTATGAAGGACCCAAATGCAGCACTCGAGAAACCAAACCAAGGAGTATTGGTAATGAACTTTATTGGTAATAATACCAGAGCAGAGGGATAACAGAACAGTATCAGCCGGATGATGTGCAGGCAAACGAACCGGAGGACAGCGGGCAGAAGGTGAGTCAGGGCCGGGCAGAGGGTCAGGGAGCAGGCGAGGCGGTCAACGGAGGTACAGGCAGGGTCAGACAGCAGGCAAGGCAGGATAGTCCAAGGACAGGCAGGATCAGGGATCAGGCAGAGCAGGCAAAACCGGGTAGGAAATCTAGTAACAAACGCGTGAAAGACTAGCATGAAGGTAAA
Organism: Pseudochaenichthys georgianus; assembly: GCF_902827115.2. Classification (NCBI taxonomy): domain Eukaryota; kingdom Metazoa; phylum Chordata; class Actinopteri; order Perciformes; family Channichthyidae; genus Pseudochaenichthys; species Pseudochaenichthys georgianus. The sequence continues at coordinate 18,518,668 of NC_047522.1, read as the reverse complement.
GTACGATCTGACAACGGGTCTGTGTCTGGTGAGGGTTTAAATACTGGCAGTGAAGCTAATGGGTGCAGAAGAGAAAGAGAGTGAGCAAAAACGTGGGTAGGTTAGACCATAGACTGTATATATAAAGGGTGAGACAGGTGAATGGAAAACTACTGGTGAATGATGGAACAGACAAAATAAAGTTAACATTGAAAAATAAAACATTTCAGGTTTTTCACCTACTGTACAATATTAATGAACAAATCTACAATCTAATGTCAGACATGGAAAACATCATGAACATCTGTGACTACTTTAATCTGTAATTGAAAATATATTTAACATCTTAATTAAGAATATAACAATTTAAAAACTATGGGACAGGTGATTATTAATCATTACTTCAGTTGCCCAAAATCTTTAGCAAAGCTTTTTCTGGATTTTTGTTTGTTTTGTACAAATTCAGCTTCAGCTTTCATTTAGCCGATTTCAATCACTGGCTGGGCTGGATTTTTTCCCCCACACGCCGTTTGTAAGCGCACTACTTCTACTGTGGTAGTAGTTCAAACTACAAGCCTTACCTCCCCAAATCCTGGTACCTCTGGTAAAAGTTACACAAACTCACCTCTAGCCTCTTTAGTTTGGGAGGATACACAAAACACAATACCACGGGGTATTTTTTTTGGGTATTCGTGCAGCAGTCATTCCGAGGCACTGCGTGTGAAACCATCTCCCACAAGTTTCACACTGAATCTACATGGGGACAAATACAACAAAGATATTAAGAAAATGTAAAGTGTAGGACACTTGTAAAGCAGGCATATTCATTTATATTTTATAGAGATTATACTTTTTTATATATATATATATAAATACTTGTTGTTATTCAGGTTTATCTGTACTGTGCTAAAACTTTAACAAATTATAAGAAAAACAAAAGGAAACCTGTAATGCATAAAAATATACAAAATGTCATTACTTTTATGTTATTCCTGAAATCTAACTCCAGATGATCTACTATCTACTATTCAGATTATCTTCTGGAGTTTCAAAACAATTCATCATGTAGTCTCACCCAAACAGCATCAACAGCAGTTGTGGGCAGGTCCTCAATCCCACAGAAGGAACAGAAGTCATCCTTTGAAACTGAAAACATAACGTACTGTTCAATTTACAGGAAGCCGTCAATATATTCATTTCATATTTTTGGCTAATACCTGAACCTTTGAGGATTTCTTCTGCCACGTCTCTTCGTAGATGTTGAAGAGATTGTTGTGATGACTTGATGTGAAACATCTTTGGAATTTTGGGAAATTCCTTCACTGTCATCTTGGCCATCTGGACAGATGGTAAAATAACATGACGTTATGACGTGTTTTTGAATTTCCCTTTAAAATAAAATGCTTTATTATTAATGAACACAACATGTTGCATTAAATCACCTGCATGACAAAGGCTCCACAACTGGTGGCATCTTTCTGGAAGGTGTGGGTTATTTTTTCCAGGCTGCCATTTGATGCTAACCCAGTCCTCTTTTCCCAGTCTGTTCCGGCGCATCTTGAAATACTCTCTAGTACAATAGGGGAAAAAAATGTAATTGGCGCTTACTCTTTGCCTTTACCAAATGTGCGTTTAACCAATGTATTTCCTGTAATATATTTTATATTACCCACATTTGTAACCAGCCTTTCTGGAGTCCTCAACTTCATTTGACCCTTGCAGAGGATCAACCACATACATGTGGTTTGAAAGGGCATGGAGGTACTGTTTTAAAAAGTAGCATACGGTATAATTAAAACAAACCTTTTTCAATCAGTCAGCCGCAACAATAATGTATCAGCTTTTCTTCAAAAATTATTCAAAAGCACATTCTTCGCTGACGCTATTGAAGATTATACCATATTTATTGAAGATTCTACACTATAAATATTCACCAAAATTATTCAAAAGCACATTCTTCCAAACTCTCTGCTGTAGTCCGACCGCCAGGAGACTATTGATGTGTGTAGTGAGTTTGGTAGTACTATACTGTATAATAGTAACGTTATTGAATATTATTGAATATTATTGTATTCTCTTTTTTCGGAGTTGCACTTTGCAGACGATCCCTGAGCACTTATTTCTTCTCCGGCTGCAGATAGAGACCAACGTAATGTGTCCAGTTTGGAGGACGGCACCTATTGGCTTTTTTTGATCAAAATGTGATTGTAGTTCGTTGTCAACCTTACCACGGTACTTAGGAGACGTACTTTGTGTCGGCACAATGTTTTGTTCATGAGTTATTGATCCGTGAAATCTGAATCTGCCAATATCGTTCCAACTTTACTCAACTCCAGAAATATGAGAAATGTGGGAGAAGTGAGAGAAGTGTTTTATTTTGTTCCTTTGAAGATATTAAATTATAATCCAAGCTTGGCATAAATGTATCCGTGTTAATACCTTTTTCTTGACTATTAAGAGATATGTTCAACTGCTTTTACACCATGGTGATTCATGAAAGATGAAGGAACATTGCGCTCGTTCCACAATTTTTTACTTTAATGAATTTTGCTCATACAATGGAGCAGTGACGACTTTTTCTATCACTGTAATTTCTCCCAAAATTTAAAAAATAATAAGTTTGAACAGAAATAGTCCATAATATTATAAAATTGCGGATTTAAAAAGGGTTATAAAGCTTCTCTCCCCATCTCCTGTGTCCTTGAATTTGCTTTTGACTAATAAGATAAACACGTGGATTTGGCTGCTAACCTTCTGTGGGCCATTAAATGACTAATCCAATAAATGCTTTAGTTCATTTGAAGTTTGCCATGTTCTCCTGCTGCATGCCGTTTAGGGGTGCAACAACTAATCGACTTAATCGATTAAAATCGATTACCAAATTAGTTGCCAACTAATTCAGTCGTCGATTAGGTGACGTCATCACGTGTGTTTTACACCCCGTTAAGCTCTAACTTTATTGGTCTTTGTATCGGTACTGGAGACATTTAAAAAAGATATGTCATGTATTATTGCTACAAAGACATTATATCGTAGTCTTAGTGTCGCCAACTCGTTTCTAATATGCAAAAAGACAAACAAATGCGTCTATGATGTATTTTCGATCTTTCTCTCCCCCGCCTGCTTGCGAGGGGGCGGGGCAGTTTACACACGGGCAGCTGCAACATGCAGCAACACACACACGTGGGAGATGGCGGAGAGAACGCGCTCCGAGGTGGTTAAACTTTACCCGTCTCGATGTGGAGAATGCTCGTTACCAAAAGTGGAATAAGAGTTTAGCATGTAAGGGCGGTAACACGAGCTATTTGTCTAAACATTTAGCAAAAGTGCTCCACATCCAGACGGAGGAATGCACCGGGTTCCACTGTCTTTCTAGTAGCTCTGTAGCCCCGTCCACAGTAACGTGTCCACGTCAGGTGTTCTGTATGCTAGCAGCAACACACGGAGCTAACTACATTATACAAACATAATGATTAGAGGTAACAGAGTTATTTGCGGACTTTTTGTGACAGAGCCTTCAGTGTGGCATCTCCCAACCTCTGGAACTCTCTCCCCCCCGAAATCCGCAGCGCCCCAACCCTGGACATTTTCAAAAAAGCCCTCAAAACGCACCTTTTTACCAAGGCTTTCCCTACTGTATAGTTAGTTTAATAGGTTTATTTGTCCGCTACTTCCCCCCCCCACCCCCTTAACCTGTCTGCCTTTTTTCCCCTACTCCCCCCTCCTACCCGACTTGTAAAGCGACCTTGGGTTTCCTGAAAGGCGCTATAAAAATATTATATATTATTATTATTTAGTTTGTTAAAGTTTCAGCTATTCTTATATTTACAGTTGTGTCATCAGATTATTTAATACGATTTGTTAAAACACTGTTGTTTCTTTTGATGTGAAATATTATTTATTTAATTTGAATAAAAAGCAATGTTAGTTTTGTTCACAATTTAAGTTATTTCAATAATATATTTATTTTGGAATCAAGTATTCATCTTTATTGTCTTCATTGTTAGTTTCCACATGCCTAAAACAACCTCAAGCTAAATCTAAAAGTTGATGGCTAAATAAGAGCGTTTGAGAAATTGTGCAAGGCATACAGTAATAGTCCGAATAGTCGATTAATCGTTTCATTAATCGATAGATTAATCGATTATCAAATTAGTCGTTTGTTGCAGCCCTAATGCCGTTAAAGTTACGGAATAAAACAGCACACTGATAAGAGCCTCCTGCCAGCTATGAGCTCGTTTCTGAAAAAATAACAGAATCTAACAATCACATAAATAATCCCATTTACTTCATAGACGTATAGAAAACGTTTTTGTCATGGTTTGATTACATTTTGGATCATAAGACACACATTTACATTGCTTGGATAAAGCAATGTTCAAAATCTTGACATATTAGAGTCTACAGAAGGAGTTGTGAATGTCTCTTTTGATCCTCCAAAAATCACAACATATTTGCAAAATGGAGAACGGATAAACAAACCAAACACCTCGGCTACTGCTAGTGAGTACATGAGGAGATAAGCACAAACAAATCAATATGCAATTTAAACTCGTAATGGGTTTGGTTCCAAAGCAATCTTGAAGAAAATAGGTGATTATCACATTGTACAAGTTCCTCTAATGGCAAAACATTTTCAGATATTTCAAGTAATAAACTGTGTAAGGAAACTAGATGTCTTTTACAAGCAGAACACTTTGATCCTGATGGTGACTTCACAAAATACTTTTTCTGGAATCTAAAATATTTGAGGCTGGTGTTTTTGACTTTGAAACAGCTGAGCTTCAAGGCTGCAGGAAGGTCACTGCACTGTGGGGAGAATGTGGGGGAGACGGGGGAGGACCCTCGCCCCAAATTCTTCAGCTAGCGTCTCTTGAAACTGTTTTATAGGAAGTGATGGATCACCTTTGGGAGTCATTGTTGAATTGTAGCACATTCTACCAAGGTGTTAAACGTGTGATACGTATTTCAACCAAAGTGAACACATGCACACATTTCGTTATGACTAGAAAAAACGGAATGCTTTCAGAATTTTTTTTTTATTATTTCCATATGTTGGCATGTGTAAACATTCAAAGTTAGACCAATCATGATTTGCATGGTCTTAAAAACCCAGATTTGGTCTGCAGATTTGACATTTTTAATACCCCACCTCAAAAATACCTTTTTCAATCAAACATTAAATCCCTGTGATGTAACAGGGGTTAAATAACAGCAGTGGGCGACTCTAAAGGACGTCTGCTTACGTCTGATGGAGTGTGAGCGCCCACGCTCCTGTAACCGGAGAACATCCGAAACCGGAGAGAGCCCCCCCCAGGCCAACTGACACATTTAATTTCAATTTAAAATGTGATGTGTGTGTGTGTACATTTTCTTTAGTTTGTTGACGCTGTGCTCTCTTAGTGTGGGTGCTTGATGTCCTTCACAGAGTGATATTGTGTATGTGCGTGTATTGAATAGCCTACATGTTAATCTGAGTGAAAAAAGATATGGGAGGAACAAAAAGATGTGCACCTTCAGAAGATCTTTTATTACTGTATCTCAATACAGAGCAATAATTCCACCATGGTAAAGAAAACACCAATAGGCAAACACAAGAGAAATAGATACTTTTATTTGCGTTTTTGAGGAGAGTTGGCACTTTTTTTTTTTTAAATGACACAAAAACTCACTAAATATCATGTTATAACTTTTGTTTTAGCTGTCAAAAAAAATATTTTTTGACCTTGCATGTGTATTTTGTTCAAACCACCATGGAAATCAAACATATTGCTAAACAGCACCACAGTCTAATCTGTTACGTACCGGATTTGGAGTCCATATTTCGGTATCACTCAGCCATCCTAAATGCAATTAGCATGTTATTATATTAAAAGCTCAAATACTTTATTTACAGATGTATTCCTAAATGTAGACGGGACAAAAACGAGCTTTAGTTCAACATGGGCTGGATGTGTTTCCCTTTTCTCTCACCTGTAAGCAATTTTGTAGGAAATATTTGTTGTAGTGGTGACACACATTGACATAAGGTCCCGGACCAGACTTTAACTCTTTAAACAGATTTCTGAAAATTAATGTAAAATCTGAGGGCAGATTCCAGCATTGAAAGCCACATATGCACAGGCAAAAACACACACTGACACAGACACACTGACACAGTAATCCCTGTGGGAAAGAGGCAGCAGTTTATGTGGAGGTTACGGAAGATAGGGGGGGGGCATTCATTACCTGTAAACGATACCCGGAGAACCTGAGCAGCAGAAACACTCGGGTCAAAGTGCTTCAAAAAGTCTGGAACCGAACATCCACTGAGTAAGATTACAGAGATTATCATGAGGTTACCCAAAGTCAGGAAGGATTTAAAACAAAAACTAATTGTCTACTAAATATCGTATTTAAGTGAGCAGTGTTTCAGAAGATGCTGTTTTAACATTAAACGTGGTGATAAGAGAGAAGATGAAAAGTCACCATCACCTCCTCTTCTCTCCTAAAGTTTTAATGAGCATCTGGATCGCTGCCAGCTGTTTCATTAGACTCTCTGCCAACTCTGGAACGGCCGGCGCTCTTTGCATGCTTTTAACTTTATTCATTTGAAGTGGTAGCTATGTGAGTAACAGGGCAACCCGTCCTGATGATTATAATATCAACAAAGGAAAAGGATGATAGAAATAAAGTGCACTTTAATTTTCTACCACTGTTCAGACAATACCCTTTTTGAAAAATGTAGTGTTAGCAAGAAGAAGCAACTGATCCAACTGTCCATCAGGATGTAGATGGCTCCAAAACTCTTTAGAAACTTCTCAACATTTTCTTATCTGTCATGTCTGCATAAAACAACTGCAAATGGATTTCCTGAGTCCTTTCATTAGAGATCACAGTAGATTAAATTGTGATTGTTTTTATCCTCCCGATGCAACCTATGCTATTTTAATGGTTGAAGGAAGTTTAGCTTGCAGGCTTTTAGAAAACGGGCAGAGGAGCATTGCTAGTTTTGCATTTTTGGGGGGAAAAGTGTCACATTGCTCCAAATCTAGTGTGGTTTAATTGGTCCAGTTTGAAATCTAAAATATGTTTGTTATGAATTAACAAAGTTAAACGGGGATTGATTGAGTGGCAAAGTTCATACTTGAACTTGAAAAGAGCAGTTGACAAATTCCTGCATCTCACTGCAGATAGAAATACAAATATTGTCAGTTAAAATAGTACTGTAAAGCAGGGCTACTTCCTTAAATGGTATCAGAGCGTTACGATGCATATTAGAAACCAGATCTCTTGTAATGGGAAAAAGTATTCACATTGTGTCCAGGAAGAAGCAGGTTTTATCTGTTTTCCTGACTACTGTAATGGTATTAGTGAGTCCTTCCTGCCTTTAATGGTCTGCGCTTTGGCGCTGCAGAGAATAAACAGGAACAAACAAAATGAATGGACGACAGCAAAGGCTTAGTCACAGCTTCACACTCTTTAAAACAGACACACATATTTACTCCCACCCTATTCACACAAGTCCAGCATTTTTATATGCTATAAAACTATTTTATTATTTTGCATATAAACATTTCTATCGTAATATTATATCTAATTATGTATTAATGTTTTGTTATTTTTATTTTCCTGTAATATTTGTTACGTATTTGGTTGTTCATTTTTTCTATTTATTGGTTGTTTTTATGCACATTCTGTGTGTTCATTGTCATTATTTTTTATTGTATTTTTCTAAATTATAGCTATTGTTCGTGTTTTTTTATTGGAGTTCAGTCTAATAATAATTTTATTCCCAGGCATTTCTTGACACAATTCTTATTTTTTATGGGTTTTATGCAGTCTTGTGTGTTCAAATATCTTTAATAAAAATATATTCGGCCACCCCTACTGTTTATTTAAGCTAGTGAAACAGTGCCTCTCTGGTTAGCAATCGGTAATACACGTTAGTCGTGTTGGAGAAAAAGGGGCGTCTCATATATGCTTGATTAGCAATATTAGTCAGTAACAGTCATGCAAACCGAATTATTGACAGTTTGTAAAGTCATTTATATACATTTGAAGGGGTAGCTAGTTTAGTAATGCTGCTAATGTTTTTAGCGCCCAAACAACAAGCTAGCAGAAGCGAAGCGTCCTAATGACACTACAAATAATCATACATACGACATAATGACAACATGATGGACTGGATATTAACAACGAGCCGCCATGATGGACCGGGGGTCTTCATATAACGTGAGTCAAATACACTGCTAACATGCTTATGTGTTTTTGTCTGAAAGCTATCAAAACTGCCCTGCTGTGGCTCCTTTTTCTTGCTGTGCAGATGTTATAATCATGGAGGTTTTAAAGCTAAACTTGCTTTGTTTGACTGGGCCAGATTTGTTGGCTGTCAACAAATAATTTGGATTTCCCGCATTTGTTAGTATCCACATTTATGTGCAGAATGTTTGCTACCATAGTTTGCTCATTGTGAAACATGCAGTGTGTAAGTCATGTTTTGTATTCCACTGATTATATTTGCAATACTTATTCAGTATTGTGTACGTCATGAAGATAGATAAATTGGGAATAAGCTTTATTTGGAATTTGTCCTTAGGCGCTTCCAGTTTGAGAATCATTTTCTGGTTGTTGGTCATACAAAAGGAAGTTGAAGACAGGTTTCTTGTGTGTATGCTTAATTAATAAATAATGCACATATTCATTGATGATATAGTTTATATATAAAGTGTTGTTTAAATGTTTCTCTGAGGTTGACTATTTAAAGGTTGTGGTTTGTTGTGTATTATGCGGTTTCAATGGGCTAGAACAGCCACTGCTATCCTCTGTTGTAGATAACAAGTTGTATTATTTTACTGTATTTGTGGCCAATTGTTTGTACAGCATGTGTGAAGTTGACAACAATTTCAAATTCCCTCAGTAGTATTAAGATTTGCTGTAAGTGTCAAATAAAGATAGGGCTAGGTCAAAGGTTCAGAAGTTAGCCAATGCAGATTATTTTCTCAATATTTTCTATTATGTTGCAGCCCCAGTTAAGTCAACGGTAATATACTCTGTGTGCTTTTGTGCATTGTGTTTCCACGTGGTCAAATGAAAAGACCACCTGTGGCGTCGCCTCTATCAGCTGCAGCTTCACTTTCCTGGTTTCCTGTCAGGGGTGGACTGGAAAAATCCTGCAGGAAAAACAAAAAGTCATGCAGGCAGATAACAGAACACTTTAGAGCCAATAACTCTCCTTTTTTAATAAAGCCTCCTATTCCAAAAGAAACCAGTAGCATTAGTTTATATTTGTAAGTAGAGTTTGTTTTCATACTCTAGATGTGCTTGGCTTTAATGTAAAGTCATAGTTTAGAAATAGGACCCCAAAATGAGTTTCTGTGGTTCATGTTTTCCCACACTCAAATATCTTTAACGAATCCTAATCCCAGAAACGTTGAGGCCATTGTGTGGCTTTCTATCGTTGCTAGAAGATGACATATTCTGGCCAAATGGAATAAGTTGACACAGTATTAATCATGTCTTTATCATTGCTGCCAACCAATTTATTTTCATCCTCTTCAAGTGAGACAAAGGGTCTTCAGACCTCGAGAATGTTTCTTTGTTTAACAATTTCCCTTCTGAAACATCAGCTGGCACTCAATATTTCCACATTATTTTTTTATTTCCAATTCTTGGATGTGACAGCATTGTCAAGATATTCTGGTTCAGTCTCAATGTCATTCTTCTGAGACAGAAGAGAAGAGGAGCTGGTATCAATTATTATTATTATTATTATAATTATTATTATTATTATTATTATTATTATTATTATTATTATTATAACCATTTGATCAAGTCCAGATAGAATGTTTAGGGAAAGTGTGAATGCATGGAAATAAATAAAGTGAGGAATTTCCTTTTAACAAATAAAATCCACTAGCTTGTCATAGCTTGTTGTTGTTTGCAATGATTACTTTGAGCTTTTGCTTTGTTAATTAGGTATGGGCTTTGATACATTTTGACGGACACTTTATACTATTTTCTGACATTCAAATACCAAAACAATAACCTGATCAGTCAAAACAATTATAAACTAATAATGAATTGTTCACTACTGCAACCTCTGAGTGTCCTTCTTGTCTCCTCTTTTCCCTTCCTCATCAACATGCAACATCAAAGCAGGGTCACACACACACACACACACACACACACACACACACACACACACACACACACACACACACACACACACACACACACACACACACACACACACACACACACACACACACACACACACACACACACACACACACACACACATGTACGTTTAGGCTCCCCCTCCCCCTGTCACCCAGCTGAGGTCTGGTTTACATCTGTGTGCCACTGCCATTGCAGGCGTTACACAAAGGCATCTGTGTGTGTATACGTGTGTGTGTTTGTGTGTGCAGAATCCCTGGTGTTCTCAGCCGTGGGGAGTGTGTTTGTTCATGGTACCAGCTTCCTAAAATCTTTAACACCCCCACTGAGGAGACCCAGGCCACTCAGATCTACTGATAGTGGGGATTCTCTCGCACGCACGCACGCACGCACACACACACACACACACACACACAGGATAGTCTTTAGTCCAGAGGAATGCTTCCAATATGGAAAGAGATTTAGATGCGTCCTACATAGCAGGAATTTATTATACTGTAAAGATTGCAGTGTGTGTGTGTGTGTGTGTGTGTGTGTGTGTGTGTGTGTGTGTGTGTGTGTGTGTGTGTGTGTGTGTGTGTGTGTGTGTGTGTGTGTGTGTGTGTGTGTGTGTGTGTGTGTGTGTGTGTGTGTGTGTGTGTGTGTGTGTGTGTGTGTGTGTGTGTTGTGTGTGTGTGTGTGTGTGTGTGTGTGTGTGTGTGTGTGTGTGTGTGTGTGTGTGTGTGTGTGTGTGTGTGTGTGTGTGTGTGTGTGTGTGTGTGTGTGTGTGTGTGTGTGTGTGTGTGTGTGTGTGTGTGTGTGTGTGTGTGTGTGTGTGTGTGTGTGTGTGGGGATAGAGGTTACTGACAGCAAGTTCATCATCATGTGTTTACATCCAAGTGTGTGTAATGGTTAAAGTTTTAGATAGCTTTTGGTTTAAATTGTGTAGACTGTTTATGTTTGTACATTTGAACCCACATATTTTTACTTTACCTCTTTATTAATATTTGAAAGGATTGCAAGTCGGCATAGTTACTATCTCACTGTTTCTTATTGCTGGATAAGGCAGGAGCAAATAATATGAAAGTAATGAGGTGTCCTGCAGATGTGGAGAGGGAGTACATCCAAGATAAAGATCAAATATGCATTTTGAAGCACTTTATTAATCAACAGAGGGATTCTATATGTTTTTAATTTAATGTTGTCTTCACCTCAAAATATGTTCACTATTCCTTAAGGTCTTGTCCTAACAGCTTGTGAAGTCTTTTACTCATCATGTGTTTGCTTCACTGTGACCTAAAAGCCACTGAAAATGCTTGTTCTTAAATGAGTTGATACAACTCTGTTTTTCTTCTCTCTGCTGTTACATTACAAAGAAAGGCTTAAAGTGCATTGATGTTGCAGACATCTTTGCACTCAACTCTATAAAGCCAGAATGATCTGAGAAGGACTTTAATAAAAGCAAAGCTCCATGGGAATAGTGTATACTTAATTAAAAACCAATAACACTAATGAAAGTCTTCATGAAGTAGATTTTGCGTTTTCTTCTTTAAACATCAGCCGTACAGATTTGCTTGCAGTAGGTAGGCTCATACACTTGGGAGGTAAAGCATTATGGGTAATCCTGCCTCCAAAAGAGCAAAGTAGCCCTCGGTGTGGAGTAAACTGAAAATGTCATCTCATATTTAATACTGTCCCTCTTTTACTTGTCGGACAACAGACATCTATTGGCACTTCAAAGGAACTGTTTAAGGTAGGAATGCAATTGAACTGTAAATAGTCTGAGTCTTAGCCTGATTCATTTAGTCTTCTTTTATTCTATTGTAATAAAATGGAATTTAAAGGAAGAGTACAAACATTTTGCAAGTCCTCAGAAGGTAGATCATAGATTTAAGAAGATTAGGTTCTAATGCCAACATCCATGCTTTCAGCAGCAGCAGTAGCTCGATTCGACTCAGGATATACACTTCTACTATTTCCTACACATCATTAACACATTTTAGAAGCCCAATGATCAGCTGCAGCTGTTTATGGCCTAATACACACGCTAATGTGGACAGGACGCAGTAAACATCTGTCTCAATATGGAGATAACACTGACCGATGACATCATTCATGCTGGCTAATGTAGAAAAATAGCAGAGACCCCCCTCACATCTTTCCCCTCACACACACCAGGATGTAGAGGGTGACACATCCAGTGAGGTATTAGCTGCTGCTCTCTGGTGCGGGAGATAAGATGGGATACAGGAGATTAATGACATGTTTTTGTTAAAGCGGTGGAAAGTCTGGGTCACAGTGGGAACAATTACTCTACTGTTCTGAATAATCATCCGATCCCTGACTCAGCTAATGCTCTCCTTTTTTAAATTGAATTCATTAGGGTTTAAATCTCATTCCACTTGGAGAGGATTAGGCTATGTAATCAAGTCACTTTTTATATAAAAAGCACACTGCTGTTTTGAAAGGTGAAACTCGAGGTTTACTCAATTTCACTTTGCGGTTAAATTGACTAAGAGTGAGCGATTTAGCCACTTTAAAAGTATAGCTTCCAAGGTGGAAACAAGTCATTTAAAATCAGATTAGCCTCCTTTGCACCAAGGAACATCTGCTCCTGTGTTACTCTGGGCAGAAACAAGACACAAATCATACCCAGAGTCATTGATGGTTCCTTTTTTTACGAGTCTGAATTTCTGTCTACTGACTTGGCCCATGTGTGTTCTATGTCAAACAATCGCATGTGGATTGATCAGGAAAAAAGCATCAGAAGTTCACGTGGATAGACATGTGCCGTCAGATCTGGCAACCCGGGGTTCTGACAACTGATCCCCAACCCCGAAAACTAAAGTTTGGTTTAAATTTGCCAAAAACCGAAATGTCTGCCAGCACAGAGGCTACATCCTCTCGGCTGAATCCAAATCATAGCAAACCAGAAGTCTAGGAAATATAAATTCTTGGCAAAAGCTTAATGTCAAAACAGCAGCTGATTGTGATTGTTAGGAAATATATGCCCAGTGCAATCCCAAACCTGGCAACGTAAGAGCCCAGTCTCAGATCCATCTCTTTTGGAAAATGGTTTAATCTGAAGCCAGAGAGGACAACTCCTGCTGATGATCTCTAGAGTAACTCCAGAAGTTTACAATGTGTTTTTGCTCTGAGTCCCCTGAGAGCAGACTGTTCTGATGCCTCCTTTAAGTAGGCATGCCACAGGGAGAAACATTTCTTGATGTTATAGCTGCCCTTTCTATCTCGTGACTCCATGAATAATCAGTGCTGGGAACTCGATATCTGATTAATGCAAATAATGTGTTTTTAAGTAACTGCACCAATGGCTACATTCAGGGTTTCCCACACATAGACTATACTTGGGCGGGCCGCCCAGGTATATTAACGGCCGCCCAAGTATATTTCGCGACCCATTTTTTTTTAATAATTTTTTTTTTTAATAATCTTTATTTTTTTTATAATTTTTTATTTTATTCGTCCGTGACCACGACGTCATCTGCGATCGATTAACTTGTGGACAATGAGCCCTCGCTCTCTCGCTCTGATCTCGCCTCCTTCTGGCCTGTTAAGTGGGCTGCCTCACACAGGGTGACTGGATGTCCACATGATGTGGCCTGCCGACATGGCCACTGTCATACAGATCATAAATCAAAGCCCTTGATTGGTCTCTGTGTGTCATTCAAGCTCAGGATAACCTCAGCTCAGGTGAGGTAAAGGTAAAGTGTTTAGATAGTTAACTTAGTCTAAGTTCTCAGTGGGTCTCAAACGGTGTGGTCACCATTTATGTAAACACATATTTCCATTTGAGAGGGTAGTGATAGGTCTAATGCAGTGGTTCCCAACCTGTAAGGCAATACATGATTGTCACTAAAGCCTTGTCTCTACATTACAATAAAATATAAAAAAATAATTGATTAATTAATTTTAATAAAAATTCAAGTTAGTATTAAAGGCATAAAAAGAAAGAAATGTATAATTTTGATTTGGGGGGGCTCTTGGGAAAAAAGGTTGGGAACCCCTGGTCTAATGGATAGTGAGGTGGGCTGAAGACCAGGAACACCACCACTAGTGTGCCCTTGAGTAAGGCACTTAGCCCTTAGTTACTCCAGGAAGAATGTCCCTGTAATCGGTCATTATAAGTCGCTTTGGATAAAAGCGTCAGCTAAATGAAATGAATGTAATGTGATTAGTAAAATATGCATGAATAAATAAATTAAAAGTTAACTAGGTGAAAAAAGGTAAGATACACTTTTAAAACTTGTTGAGAGAAAACTAGTCTTTGCTGCTGCCTCAAAGAGGAGCAGGGGGGAGAGGAGGGAGACAGGAGAGGCTGATTCAGGAGCACAGACACACTCACCACTATAAATGAACCAAAAATAAATTAATAAACAAGTTTCAGTGTTTTTTTCATATTGGAAAAGGTATGTTATTGGTTATGGCCATGCTTTTATCATTATTGAAATGTATACAGTTCTGTTTAATATAGGTGTTTCCATAGATCTAGTCTCTTTATTTCCCCCTCAAAATGCACCAGATTGATGCATTTAACTCCAAAATAAAAAATAAAATCTTACCGGGGGGGGCATGCTAGAGGATTTGAGGTCGACCCCCACTAAAAATCACATGGATAGGTTCCTAAATACATTTATAAATACATTACTTTTTTTAAATAGCCACCCATTTCCATATGTTCATGTGTGGGTAGTAGATTTAAACTATAGGGCTATCATTATGGGCCCTGCCTGTACCTGTTCGCTCTGCCATCGCGTGAAGGGTCTGCTAACAAGCGACCAACAGAAAGGTTAGTGTTAATGTTGTTGCACGTCACCTCAACCCCCCCCCGCTACCACCACCCCCCAAGTATATTTCAGATCTGTGGGAAACTGCTACATATCACTTGGATCAGCTCTTGACAGTATTGCAATACAGTATTTCACCTCTTTTTTCAGTATATAATGAATGCTTTTCAACTGCTGATATTTCTGTCCATCCCTGCAGACCATTGAACTCTTAACTCTTTATTGAAGATTGACATTAAAGTGATGGCGCGTGTTGATGTTGCACTGTGTTAAAAAGCTTCTGCACTTTATTAGAGAAATCTTTGTTGAATCCACTGAACAAATCAAGTAGAAGATGGGTTTTTATTTGTGTTCCTCAGGTTCAGGTTTTCTTGCAATAGTGTATCACAGAATCTCCAGTTGCTAAAGAAAATCTTATTAAATAGCCACTTTGAATCCCAGCTCTAATGGGTCGAAAAAAGCTAATCTAATATAATTTGACTGAGCAAAACTGAATTTTTTTCTTTGCTGATGAACAGTCAGCTGCACTGATGAAAACCTTGACCCAGTGGTGACCTCTCTTAAAAACGAAACCTTTGTCTAGTGTCCCTGCAATCAGCTTTTTATTGGCCGCCAAAGTTTCAAACCGGACTCCTTCACCTGCTGGTCCTCTGCAGAAAGAAGACATCAGGTTAGAGAGCCTCGCTGTTTCATCATGCTCTTACCTCATCTCTTTACAAAGACATACCACCATACGTATGTCCTTGAAGAGGGATGTACAGATAATGGCTGTAATAACGTGATGACAGTGAGCTGAATGGTGGTTAAGGATTCTGGACTTACTCTATACACAAAGAACAAAGCAGCCATCATTACGGAGGGGGGGGGGGGGGGGGTGTTAAGAGAAGAGGCCTCTTTGCTTTTCATTATTTCTTGTGTGTGTGTGTGTGTGTGTGTGTGTGTGTGTGTGTGTGTGTGTGTGTGTGTGTGTGTGTGTGTGTGTGTGTGTGTGTGTGTGTGTGTGTGTGTGTGTGTGTGTGTGTGTGTGTGTGTGTGTGTGTGTGTGTGTGTGTGTGTGTGTGTGTGTGTGTGTGTGTGTGTGTGTGTGTGTGTGTGTGTGTGTGTGTGTGTGTGTGTGTGTGTGTGTGTGAAGCGATGCCTTCTACCTAATCTTGACATTTAACCTCTCTCCTGACGATTTGATGCATTTTTCATAGTTTCCAGAGAAAGTTCTTTTTTGTAGGCAATGTTTTGATCTTTTAGTAGCATTTTAAGTTTGAGTAATCAAACATTTCCACATTATAAAAGGAATTGGACTTAATTAAGACATCCCACAGAAATGTGAAGAATTGTCAGAGAAGTCCCATTGGACCTGTTTGGAAAATCTGTCTAGGGTGGCAACTAACTACTCGAAGAATTTGACCAATGAAATATTGTTTGTATCCACCCGTGGTTAACATCATGCTTTTTGTTCTTGAAAAGCGTCTGCTTTTTTTTTACTTTTTTAACTTTAAGGTATCACTGAGAAACGCCTTTACAGTAATGAAAACCGACCACAGACGTAGATCTGGGGATGATTTCAGACTCAGACTTTGGGGATGACCTCAGCTGGAAGTGCTGTTGATCATCAGTCCTCTTGGGGAGGAAGAAAACTCTGATGTCTTAAAGCTTCAATGTTTGACTTAGTTACCATAGTTACCAAACCTTGCAAAATTGCATAAGATGTTGCAGTCAGAAACAAGCATCAACATCATGTTAATGTTCCATGAGGTAAAGGGTGTTGGTTGGTACTACAGTGCACTAATTGTTGTCCAGCCTCAAGTAGTTAGCTCATGCGGATGCTTGACTTGTTCTTATTCCAAATCTTGTTTCTGTCTTTTAAAATGTTCCGTTCCTATCGAACATTTTCTGATCTGGTGGTCAATACAAAACACATGGTTGTTAAATATATTGTGTCTGATTTGGTGCCCCAATGGTTAGGGTTGCCAAAGTTTAAGCAACTACTTGGTTGTGGTAATGGGAAAATTGCCGTCATGGTTAAAAGACAAATTGACCGTATGAGACTGTGAAAGTCTATCACACCCTACTGTCCTTGTTCTTGCAGTCATATGTCATACTTCTTCTACCTTTGCTACTGTGAAAAAACTATTATTATTTGCACAAATATTGGAGGTCGGGGAAGTCGGGTTGATATACTTGTTAGATGTTGTTGATATAATGTAAGAAGAGGCTCGAAGGCAGATAAGCACCAGCTAATTTGAGTTGGATGCTTCCTAATGATGTATTTAGTTTGTTGCTCTCCTTGGCAAGTTCAAAATGGAAAGCAGAAACTGATGCTACTAAAACTTAGTGGATAAGGCACAAGAAATGTTCTTATTTGGAGGGTAATGAACAAAAAGGAGACCAATAGATAGCGGGTTGAGTAAAACTCTCTGCATGATGTTGAAGGGAATTTCAGTGTTTGACCTAGAAGCAAAGCTATGCTCCATGCATGTTTTCTCCAACATGAGGGAAAAGAACATGGGTTTCAATAAAGGAGTGGGTGTTTTTCTTTTTTCATTCTGGCTCCCCGTCTGGAAAAGTGACTTTTGATTGAAACTCAAAAATGTAGTCCACCCACAGTCCAGACGTGTGTTGTCCGAGATCATAATGGAAGAACTGGACGTAGCTATGGAGATTATTTATGGTCCGAAGGGGCAGTACACACAGGGGGAAGAAGCTGAGCTGTCCTGAGTCAGATGTTAATACCAGACTTTTGGATAAGCACCTAGCATCCAAATGAGAAAAAGTTTCCTGAGGACGATTCCTCACCTTGACAACATTTGGCCTCTAAATGAGTGCAGTCGGAGACATTTAGCAACCTAGAACCACAAGCGGGCTCCAGTCTTTTTCTTGAACATTCTCCGAATTGCGCGTACAAGGACGGCTTTTCTCCCAAGATAACAAATAATCTTTATGCAATTGATTCATGATGCCTCCTCTTCAGATGATTATGTCACAGTTTTGATGATAAACAGGAGAGAAATGCACTTGGGGAAAAAAAGGGGAATTCCCTCGAATAGAAACGTTTCAAGCCCGTTCCTTTTGATTGTACTGATGTCTCTGTACAATATGAACATTGGTCATTTTAGGGCGTTAAAACAAGCACTAATTTAGAATAAACTCTGATTGCAGTGTGTATATGTTCATAATTAACACAAATCCCAGCAGCCCAATCTTGTTAATGTTTACATGTGCTGATGAAGAGATACGCATGACATATCATGTTTGTTTATTTTGTAAATGAGCTTGTATAGAAAGTTGCATGAAAAGAGAATTTGATATCATTCCAGTTCAATTCAAAGGGATTTGGTTTTGAACAAACTTCTTGACCCTCCTTCTCACTACAAGACCTGGGGAGGTGATGATGTACACACATGTATCAACAGTCTTTGCTTTATGAGAAAGAAAATGGTAGATATGTTGAATATCTTGGCAGGCAGATGACAGAAGTGAGAAAACCCAGTGAACATATTCTCTTGTCCACAGAGGGAAAATGTGGCAGACTCGTGGCTCACAGCTGCCAGCGCCTGTGTTTACCTGCCGTGTTTTTCTTTAACATTAGAGGAATGAACGGTGGGGGGGTGGTGTAGGTGTCAGTCACACCTGTACATACACACACATTAATATGCATGCTCATACATTGACTCTTGTATTAACATAACCCATATATAGGTGTGTATGGTGTTAATACTGTATTTTAGTGTGAAAATCAATTTGTCATCTGGCAACCATATATGAGTTCAATTCTGACTTTTGTAGCTGTTTGAGTGAGAACTGCTTATTTTACATAGGATCAAGTTTTGTGTTTGGATAGCGTTTATCTAGCAGAGCGAGCATTAGCAGCAAGCAGCAGGATTCACATGTGCTGCTTTGAAAAAGTAGCCAAAACACAAGCTAGCCCTGAATAGAGACTAAAGACTTGACCTTTTTCTTACTTTGACTGAACTGACATGATTTATCCTTTTATTCCGTCAGACAAGTTATTTGAACACACTTTAGATGCCACACATTATTGGAAGGTGGGAGCTCCTAGAACTGATGCTAAGAAGCATAAAAGCCAATGTCGCAAAAGAGCTTTATGCATCAAGCATCCCCCTCTAAGACTTACAAGATGCCAGACATCCTTCCAGGGACATATTTAACTTGTTACTTATAAATATATCATTTTTAGTGAAGGGAATTGGTGATTATTGGGGCAAGCAGCGCTGGAATGTACCTAATCCACTGCTGGTCATTGAAAGCAGCTGCTGCTCACCTTTAATCACCTGGGCCCAGGAGTTCAACACTTTTAATCTCAATCAGATCCGATCAGATTTTGAAACCCCGTTTTGAAGATTTGATCCAGATTAAAGCTTGGATTGGATTTCCTGATCTGATCGGATATCAAAGTGATGCTAATCCTGTTTTTTGGGTTTGAACTCTCCAAATCTAATCTGATCAGATCAGATAGGGATTAAACGTTTTGAACTCCTGGGCCCCTGTACATCTGTGTCTGATCTCACAGATCACCAAAACACAAAAAGTACCAGTATGTCTACCCCTGTCACTCAAAACATCTGTATGCTTCTGTGTGTGCCCCACGCTTGAGGCAAAATGCTTCTTAATTGTCTTCTTGGATTTGATTTGACTAATTTAACTTGTATATTAGATGCATCATTTGCTATTTGATTGTTATTCTAGTTTCATCCACACTGGAGGCCACCAGGCTTTTCCAAATGTTTAAGAATGATTGATAAAAGTGCTGTCTTGTCTTTACCTTGTTCAGCTTTGTTGACCAATGCATTAAAACACAGTCAAAGTCCTTAGTACATGTCATGTTCCACAAAACAACATTTATAGGAAGTTAAGGAAAAGGACAGTGTGTGCACTTTTAGTTGTATCCGTGCACAGGAAATGACCTTTTCAGCAGTGATGTGGATGGTTTTCTGGATGAACCAGGCTTTAAATGATCCACTGTCTGGAAAGAAACTGGAAAATACAACTGGGTTAAGATGCCAATAGTCTCCAAAAAGTGCACCAATGAGTCATCGAGGTAATGCAAGGACATTTAGTGATTCTAAAGAAGTACCTTTTTGTTTCACATACTAATCTTACTTTAAGAAATATTGAGTTTGACATGCACTTAGGATTTATTTTCCCAAAACTTAGTATTTTGTAAACACCAGACTGCAGCATAAATGAAATGAAATGAAATCAAGTTTTATTTATATAGCACATTTAAAAGCGATTTTTGCTCGAGCCAAAGTGCTGTACATGTAATAAAAACACATGAATACAATCACAATAAAAGACAATAATTTACAACAGAAATATAAAAAACAAAAACACAGGGAATAGTGAGATGTCATGCTCTGCTCTGACTACAAGGCCAGAGAGAAGAAATGTGTCTTTAGTGAGGATTAAAAACCCCCAGGGTCTGGGCCGACCTCACATGGAGGGGCAGACTATTCCAGAGCCTGGGGCCAGCTGCTGCGAAGGCTCGGTGCCCTCGGGTTTTGAGTCATGGTCTTGGGCACTATCAGCAACAGCTGGTCAGCAGACCTTACAGCTCTGGCTGGGGTTGTAGCGCTGGAGGAGCCAGCCCATTTAGGGCTTTGAAAACAAATAAAAGGATTTTAAAATCAATTTGGAACCGAATTGGAAGCCAGTAGTGAGGCCAGAATTGGGGTGATATGGTCACGCTTTTTGTGGCCAGTGAGAAGACGTGCAGCTGCGTTCTGGACTAGCTGCAGGCGTTTATTTGAGGCCTGGTCCATACCCACGTATAGAGCGTTGCAGTAGTCCAGTCTTGAGGTAACAAAGACATTAATAACCCATTCTAGGTCTTTAAAAGATAAAAAAACGACTTGGTTTTGGCCAATAGTCTTATTTAAAAAAAAAGAAAAAAAAAAAAAAGAAGCAGGATTTGACTACGGTGCTGACCTGCTTGTCGAATTTAAAAGTGCTAGTGAAGGACACTCCAAGGTTCATGACAGAGGGGAGGATGTTTTCATTGAGAGCCCTCAATGTTATAACCTATAAGGGAACTCCATGTTTTGGACTTTTTCTTATTTTCCACCTTCCTTTCCGCTCCTAGCTGCAGCTGCACAGCCAGGCGCAGAATGAATGAACAATATCTGGCCGCTGCTTCTGAATCCACCCTGACTGACGTTTCCATTACATCCAGGCTGCTTACATTGGAAATCCAAGCTAAACATGAACGCAGAATGATAATTTAACTTCATAATAACCATGCAGAGTGGGCTCTCAAACACGACTCCTATCATCACCCAGAGTTACATAAAGTCAGTGAACTTCTTTACATTTCACACTCACACAGCCATGAGCACCTGTAAGCACGATCGCCCCTGAAGACACTGAAAGCAGTAGATCTGAAGATAAATGGGATTTAAAATACCGTTTGGCATTTCTCCCTGCGTGGCACGGTCTGTTCTCATGCAGCTTAAAAACCTGTAATCACAGCCATGTTCGCACAAAATATTAAAGTGGGGCTAATACATATTTTAAGCCAGATATTTTTCATTTTTCATCGCTTTTCGGCTGCTGGAAACACTTTTTTCCAGACCAGAAAATGTGTCACACTTCTAAAAACTGACAAGAACATTGTCAAACTACACATGTAACGACATTATTGGAGTTGTTTGATTGAGATTTAGAACAGCTGTGTATCTACAACATAAAAGTCACTCCCAACTATGGAGATTCAAGTTTGTAGGACATTGATTTTTTTGATTTTTGATTTTGATATACTTTATAATCCCCCGTGGGGAGATTTTTTCTCTGCATTTGACCTCCTAGTGTTAGGAGCAGTGTGCTGCATTTTGAACGGCGCCCGGGGAGCAGTGTAGGGAACGGTGCCTTGCTCAGGGACACCTCGGGTAGCACTTGTTCTTGTTCTTGCCAAGCCAAGTCCCTATGGACTTCGCCACCACCGCCCAAGACATTTGTCTATTTGTCTTTTGAATGTGTGGTCTGTTAATCCTTATTTTCTGAACCCAATCATAAACAAATATATTGTTCTCTTTTACCTCCGTCTGTAGGCTATTCAGGCTCTAAATCAAGTTATTTAAAGCTCACCTTTCACTTTAAAAAGCAGATCGGACCTTGTAGCTCGTGTCCCTGCCAATCATTGTGACCCCAGAATAGCGGACCCCTTCTTGTTTTCAGTAGCCCCCTTGTGAACATTGTGTTTGAATTCCAGCTTTAAAAAGCACCAGAAGCACTTGTTGTTTGCTGTGTGACCGACGCAATACTGCAGCCTTACCGTCAATCCCTCTCTGAGATGAAGCGTGACCTTTGATCCCACAACACGCCCCCGGCTTTCAGACCGCTGCAACTCAAAAACCCTGAAGACTGGGAGTCCTTGTCAGTCATCGTGTGAAGGCCAGCGAACGTGAAAGTCAAGAATAATACTAATACGTGGCTTAAAAACACAATGAAGCAGCGCTATTTCTCAAAAAGCAGCAAGCTTCTGCCTCACTTGAAAAAAAATGATAAAATGAAATGTCAAGGTAACACAGAGGAATGACTATTTTCTTTTATCCAAATGCATTCTCATAAAGAATATGGAAGAAGATTCATGCCCACCACAACCATATGTTTAGAATACAAACAACTGTATACTTCACATATCCTTATACTTAGATATGATATTATACATGTGAAGTTATCAAAGCAGTATGCTGTGAACTGATGTACATATCAACCACTTGATTGCCCAGCATTTCTTCTCCTCACACATTAATTTATCACAGTTTCCTGAGAGGTCAGAGTCTCTGCCAGGAATCCTGGCCTCTGATAACGAGCATTTTGAAATATGAGCAGCAGAAGAAACGCTTCTTATCTAGAGAGGCTGCTTGGTTCCCCATTACAGTTTCCTCGCTCTATTCTTCATTTCTCAGCACTGCATCAGTCTTTCTGCGACCTGACTTTTCAGAATCTGATTTATTGCAAAGGTTTACATACGAAATGTGTAAGATATGCAATTCTTGGTGGACCTTTATCATATCTTATCAATCCAGGATTGAGATATCAAATATCATTAAAGTATAGTTTTAGTTTCATTTCACACTCTGTTATTTATACTTTGAATTGTATCTTCTTGTCGATCACTGCATTTCTGAATGTCTTTCCGCCAGCACCGCAGTATATTAAATCACAAACAGCTTAGGGTCACAACATGGAAAATCCCTCTTTCAGACTCCGAGCCCTTCACTGGCAACAGATGTGTTTTTCTTTTTGTCATTGGTGCGTTTTGATGTCAGCTGGGGCAGATAAGCTGCTTCTCACAAAGTCAGCTTGAAAAGCGATGACTGTCTGGTATCTCTCTGACTCATAGCAGAAAGACCTCGGACTTGGACCCCCCTCTCTAATCTGCAGCCACCCACAGGCTGAAGTACTCACCCCCCCCCCCCCCCCCCCTCTCCTCTGTGTTACTGTTTTCTTTGCATAGAAACTGTTGCTCTTTGTCTCCTTGTTTCCCTCCTCACAGGAGGGAGCTTTCCACTTTGTTTACAACCACATATACAGACTTTAGGTGAGATCGCTAAAGTAGTCTGAGTGTGGGTGTAAAGGGGGCAACAGTCAGAGTATACTTGGAAACCAACAATACTTTTTAGGTTGTTTTCATAAAACAAACATCCATTGAAGACATTTTGTCGTTTCCAACATTGTTCAGTACATCGTTTCAGTTGTTAACCCTAACCCTAACCCTAGCCCTATTGAGATGTCTGAGCATTCACATAACTGGACTTCGAAAAAAGAAAGTTTTCGTTCCACGTTGCAGGTGTATTTAGATTTGGGCCACTAAAATACTCAATGAAGGTCAAGCTAAAGAAAAATTCAGTTCTTCACCGTACATGGCAAAAACACTACAACAACCACCAAAGACAGTGCTGCAAATTAAAGTACAGCAAATTGCTAGTTTTGCATTCAACGAAATGCACCTCAAACAAACAGCTGTCTTTTTAAAGATCAAATGCAAAGTTTTTTTTATAATTGCCAGTAAAATCGAAATCATATAGCTACAACACTATCTAAGATATTGCAGTATTAAAATCGGAGATAATATGCGTCTGGCAATGCGAAATATTTATTTTGTTCAACCCCCAACACCAAGTCCGACGATTTATTTTCTCAGCCGCTCCTCCGCAAGATGGCGTCGTGTGACGTCAGAGTTGCCAAACAAACACACCCTGGCTTATCGCTCACAGCGGCTCCCGCCGATAGTACAACTTAGTTTCGTCTATCATGTCTGATTCTGAGTCGGAGGCCACCCAATATCTGGAGCAGTGTGCAACTATACCACGGTCTCCGGGGGAGCCGGGATTTTTTTGTGTGGGGGGGGGTAAATGTTGATCCGTGCATTAATAGCAACAGCACAGACATAGGCCTATTATAAAGAGAAAATCTGTTGCACACGGGGTGGTGCCACAGGTCTACATTTACATGAAACGTCCCGATGGATCATGTTCATGTCAACAGATTTCCCGAGCATGTATGGGCTACGCAAACTTCGATCAACTTGATTATAAATAATCCACGGACCACCAACAGGCTACATTGTTTCACATAGGCTATAGCCTATTATGGCTGGAGCCCACACAGAGCCGAACACACGCGATAAGAGCAGCCAGCGGCACCAACCATGAACAATATTAATAATACAGCTATAGCACAACACAACCCTCTCACTGCCTGGAGAGACGCGACGCCACACACACACAACACAACGATGCACATAGCTCTTCAGCCCCCAAGTTAACGTTAGCTGTCAAGTTAGCACTAGCACTGACCTTAGCTCCCTCCTCTCTCGGTTCTGTTGTAGCAGCAGTCACAACGTACGATGTGCTACCACCAGCGGGGGAGCATTTTGAATTGGGCCAGGAGGAATAATAGTGGATTTAATCCCTATCTTATTACATGGCTTAGTTGAATACTCGATTCTGATTGGTCAATTCAGAACACGTGACACGTTGTTAATACCGAACAGACAGACCGCTGTCAAGGACTTATTGACCGTTGTTAAGGACGCTCACATCTTCAGAAAGAAGTCCGGTCGATTTAACTGTATACAGTTGGGCCGAAAAGCAAACTGCATGCAGTTTGCTTTTCGAACTGGGACAAGAAAAACAGCGGAGAAGTAACGGGGCAGAAACCCTCCTTTTTACGCAGCGGTCCAGACATAGACATCAAACGGCGACACATATTCACTTGCCAGTTACTTTGTCATTAGGGCAGGGATATCTAGATACTTTCCAAGGTTTGACATCATGAATTGTGCTACTTTTAAAGCAAGGAGCGATGTTTTCAAATCTGTAATCAAAAAGCTCCTCAAAAACGCAAGCAGGTCCTACCGTTGGCTTTTCAAACTGACAAGAGACGCTCTCACTGTTTTTCAAATGTAACAGTTTGAAAAGCAAGCAAACTGTCTGATTGTCTTTAGTTTTCCGCTGTCGTGTGATAGCAACATGGAGGATTTTAACATTCATTTTAATATATTTGGAGAGCACAGTAATTTGGAGTAATAGTTAGTGGCTGATGAGTCCCCAGTGAAGAAAAGAAAAAGACAAGAGGGACAAGAAAACAGCGGAGAAGTAACGGGCAGAAACCCTCCTTTTTACGCAGCGGTCCAGACATATACATCAAATGGCAAAACATACAGTGTGCAGTTACTTTGGCATCAGGGCAGGGATATCGAGATACTTTCCAAGGTTTGACATCATGAATTGTGCTACTTTTAAAGCAAGCAGCGATGTTTTCAAATCTGTAATCAGAAAGCTCCTCAAAAACGCTATCGAAGCAGTTCCTGCCGTTGCTACGTTAGTTCAAACAGTAACATCGGACTATTTTTCTTCGCGGATGCATGTCAATTTAAATCAATACATACAACTATTTTTTAAATCAATAAAATCATTTTCTAAATCCATAAAGCATTTCAATTAATATTGGGAGTCATAACGTTACTTTGTTGAGAATGTGGCCATGTAATAAGCGGGATAATGTGCAGCGACTTGGTCATTATGGGGAAAAGAACACCTTCATGCCGATCTAGATCCCTCCGCTTCGCGTCGGGCTCCTGATCAGCCTGTCGGTGTTCTTTTCCCCATAATGACCGCGTCGCAGCACATTATCCCTTACATAATGCATATTGTTCACACTTTTCCGTTATTAGTGGAGGAGCGATGAATGAGCTGCAGATAAACCTCAATGCTAACAGTGAATTAGCCCCGAGCGAAAAATGCTAACCTGTTACTGCACCGAAATCACTCCTAGTTCCCTTATTACTTATCCTAGCTCCACATCAAATACATTGTTTATGATCGTAAAGACACAGAATCTAACGGTGCCCACCTCTATAAGCAATACAACTTAATAAAACTGCAATTCCGTTATCTGCTGTGCTCCGTGCGCTTTGAAATCTAATCAAAAGTTGTTTACCTCAATTCTTTGGCGTTTCTCCATCGCCCGGCTCTTTCGTTCTTTCAGTGGTTTCTTGTGCTGAAATATGGAGGGGACGGCTCCGGGTTTCAGCCTCCAATGCTTCTGCACCAACAGACTTGATGATAGCAGGATCAACGTCTTATGCATCACACGCGAAGTGGTCAGAACACAACTTGCTCCATTTTGTCGGTTGCCAGCCAACACGATTCACTAAAATAATCCATTTTTGGCGGATGATTTGGTCTTTTGGAAATGCATGGAAAACTCTCCCAGATCCCGCACCGTTCGTACAACAAAAAGCACAACAATAACCCATGTTAATTCCGTTTTCTTTTCGAAAAACATGTGACCGAGACTGCCGAGTCATATTTGGTCCAGAGACTGTTTGGCAACAGTGACGTCACGCGCGCGGAGGCTGCTGGGAATGACATGTCAGAAATTCAGACGGCTTTGGGTCGAGTTTTGTATCAATAAAAAGCTTTTTTTCGGGTGTATTATCTCGATTTAAATAAAATAAAAAATATAGGCAGTCTTAAAAACAACATTTCTATGAAAATGTAGCATATTTGGAAGCTTTGCATTTGATCTTTAAGAATAAATGAAGATTGAAACATAAACACAGACTCTTATGTGTGAGTAGCTTGTTTTGATTAAAACAGAACTCCATCACCTGTTGTGACTCAGAAACGGTGACTAAGCCTGACACCTGTGAAGCAATGAGAACACCTGGTGATGAAGGCCTCAAATTAGACTTATAGTGACTGATTGTTGTGAACACATCTTATGGCGCATTTCCACTACAGGGCGGAGCGCGGTTTAAGCGTGCCGTGCCCGGCCCGTTTTTGGTTGCGATTCCACTAGGCGTAGTTCCGGCTAGCGGGTACTTTTTCACACTTTTTCTGGCTCTCCAAAAACGAGCTTCTTTCCGGGCCAACAACCGGCTGAGTATGCTAAACTAGTGAGAGAATCGCTGGCAACTACAACTAAATTAACATATTTTACCGTGATTTAATTGTAATACACGTTTCAAAATGATGCCGAAGTAACAACATACTGACACCGGTTAGTAAAAACCATGAATTAATGCTTTGACAAGTCTGCAGACAGAGCAGGCGAAAAACCTTTTAAAATGCGTGTATTCTGAATGGAGATCGGCTAAGCTAACGCAGTATATGCTCCGACCGTCCACACTCACAACAACGGCCTACAGACATAAGCGACTGTATTCGCCATGACACAGGCAGTCTGTGGTTTGTACTTATTTAACTTTTGTCTAATTTCTGAACAGATATGAGGAGCTGTGAGCTCTGAGGGCTAACAGCTAATGGCTGATGTGTTGGTTTGTGTTTCGCATTTTTTTTACGAGTCTGAATTTCTGTCTACTGACTTGGCCCATGTGTGTTCTATGTCAAACAATCGCATGTGGATTGATCAGGAAAAAAGCATCAGAAGTTCACGTGGATAGACATGTGCCGTCAGATCTGGCAACCCGGGGTTCTGACAACTGATCCCCAACCCCGAAAACTAAAGTTTGGTTTAAATTTGCCAAAAACCGAAATGTCTGCCAGCACAGAGGCTACATCCTCTCGGCTGAATCCAAATCATAGCAAACCAGAAGTCTAGGAAATATAAATTCTTGGCAAAAGCTTAATGTCAAAACAGCAGCTGATTGTGATTGTTAGGAAATATATGCCCAGTGCAATCCCAAACCTGGCAACGTAAGAGCCCAGTCTCAGATCCATCTCTTTTGGAAAATGGTTTAATCTGAAGCCAGAGAGGACAACTCCTGCTGATGATCTCTAGAGTAACTCCAGAAGTTTACAATGTTTTTTGCTCTGAGTCCCCTGAGAGCAGACTGTTCTGATGCCTCCTTTAAGTAGGCATGCCACAGGGAGAAACATTTCTTGATGTTATAGCTGCCCTTTCTATCTCGTGACTCCATGAATAATCAGTGCTGGGAACTCGATATCTGATTAATGCAAATAATGTGTTTTTAAGTAACTGCACCAATGGCTACATTCAGGGTTTCCCACACATAGACTATACTTGGGCGGGCCGCCCAGGTATATTAACGGCCGCCCAAGTATATTTCGCGACCCATTTTTTTATTTTTTTTTTTAATAATTTTTTTTTATAATTTTTTTTTTATTCGTCCGTGACCACGACGCCATCTGCGATCGATTAACTTGTGGACAATGATCCCTCGCTCTCTGCTCTGATCTCGCCTCCTTCTGGCCTGTTAAGTGGCCTGCCTCACACAGGGTGACTGGCTGTCCACATG
Source organism: Pseudochaenichthys georgianus (assembly GCF_902827115.2). NCBI lineage: Eukaryota > Metazoa > Chordata > Actinopteri > Perciformes > Channichthyidae > Pseudochaenichthys > Pseudochaenichthys georgianus. The sequence goes on along the minus strand of NC_047522.1, from coordinate 18,490,003 downwards.
ATGTGGCCTGCCGACATGGCCACTGTCATACAGATCATAAATCAAAGCCCTTGATTGGTCTCTGTGTGTCATTCAAGCTCGGGATAACCTCAGCTCAGGTGAGGTAAAGGAAGTGTTTAGAAAGTTAACTTAGTCTAAGTTCTCAGTGGGTCTCAAACGGTGTGGTCACCATTTATGTAAACACATATTTCCATTTGAGAGGGTAGTGATTGGTCTAATGCAGTGGTTCCCAACCTGTAAGGCAATACATGATTGTCACTAAAGCCTTGTCTCTATATTACAATAAAATATAAAAAATAATTGATTAATTAATTTTAATAAAAATTCAAGTTAGTATTAAAGGCATAAAAAGAAAGAAATGTATAATTTTCATTTGGGGGGGCTCTTGGGAAAAAAGGTTGGGAACCACTGGTCTAATTAGTGAGGTGGGCTGAAGACAGGAACACCACCACTAGTGTGCCCTTGAGTAAGGCACTTAGCCCTTAGTTACTCCAGGGAGAATGTCCCTGTAATCGGTCATTATAAGTCGCTTTGGATAAAAGCGTCAGCTAAATGAAATGTAATGTGATTAGTAAAATATGCATGAATAAATAAATAAAAAGTTAACTAGGTGAAAAAAGGTAAGATACACTTTTAAAACTTGTTGAGGAAAACTAGTCTTTGCTGCTGCCTCAAAGAGAGCAGGGGGGAGGGAGAGGAGGGAGACAGGAGAGGCTGATTCAGGAGCACAGACACACTCACAACTATAAATGAACCAAAAATAAATTAATAAACAAGTTTCAGTGTTTTTTTCATATTGGAAATGGTATGTTATTGGTTATGGCCATGATTTTATGATTATTGAAATGTATACAGTTCTGTTTAATATAGGTGTTTCCATAGATCTAGTCTCTTTATTTCCCCTCAAAATGCACCAGATTGATGCATTTAACTCCAAATAAAAAATAAAATCTTACCGGGGGGGCATGCCCCTAGAGGATTTGAGGTCGACCCCCACTAAAAATCACATGGATAGGTTCCTAAATACATTTATAAATACATTATTTTTTTAAATAGACCCATTTCCATATGTTCATGTGTGGGTAGTAGATTTAAACTATAGGGCTATCATTATGGGCCCTGCCTGTACCTGTTCGCTCTGCCATCGCGTGAAGGGTCTGCTAACAAGCGACCAACAGAAAGGTTATGTTAATGTTGTTGCACGTCACCTCAACCCCCCCCCGCTACCACCACCCCCCAAGTATATTTCAGATCTGTGGGAAACTGCTACATATCACTTGGATCAGCTCTTGACAGTATTGCAATACAGTATTTCACCTCTTTTTTCAGTATATAATGAATGCTTTTCAACTGCTGATATTTCTGTCCATCCCTGCAGACCATTGAACTCTTAACTCTTTATTGAAGATTGACATTAAAGTGATGGCGCGTGTTGATGTTGCACTGTGTTAAAAAGCTTCTGCACTTTATTAGAGAAATCTTTGTTGAATCCACTGAACAAATCAAGTAGAAGATGGGTTTTTATTTGTGTTCCTCAGGTTCAGGTTTTCTTGCAATAGTGTATCACAGAATCTCCAGTTGCTAAAGAAAATCTATTAAATAGCCACTTTGAATCCCAGCTCTAATGGGTCGAAAAAAGCTAATCTAATATAATTTGACTGAGCAAAACTGAATTTTTTTCTTTGCTGATGAACAGTCAGCTGCACTGATGAAAACCTTGACCCAGTGGTGACCTCTCTTAAAAACGAAACCTTTGTCTAGTGTCCCTGCAATCAGCTTTTTATTGGCCGCCAAAGTTTCAAACCGGACTCCTTCACCTGCTGGTCCTCTGCAGAAAGAAGACATCAGGTTAGAGAGCCTCGCTGTTTCATCATGCTCTTACCTCATCTCTTTACAAAGACATACCACCATACGTATGTCCTTGAAGAGGGATGTACAGATAATGGCTGTAATAACGTGATGACAGTGAGCTGAATGGTGGTTAAGGATTCTGGACTTACTCTATACACAAAGAACAAAGCAGCCATCATTACGGAGGGGGGGGGGGGGGGGGTGTTAAGAGAAGAGGCCTCTTTGCTTTTCATTATTTCTTGTGTGTGTGTGTGTGTGTGTGTGTGTGTGTGGGTTTGTGTGTGTGTGTGTGTGTGTTGTGTGTGTGTGTGTGTGTGTGTGTGTGTGTGTGTGTGGTGTGTGTGTGTGTGTGTGTGTGTGTGTGTGTGTGTGTGTGTGTGTGTGTGTGTGTGTGTGTGTGTGTGGTGTGTGTGTGTGTGTGTGTGTGTGTGAAGCGATGCCTTCTACCTAATCTTGACATTTAACCTCTCTCCTGACGATTTGATGCATTTTTCATAGTTTCCAGAGAAAGTTCTTTTTTGTAGGCAATGTTTTGATCTTTTAGTAGCATTTTAAGTTTGAGTAATCAAACATTTCCACATTATAAAAGGAATTGGACTTAATTAAGACATCCCACAGAAATGTGAAGAATTGTCAGAGAAGTCCCATTGGACCTGTTTGGAAAATCTGTCTAGGGTGGCAACTAACTACTCGAAGAATTTGACAATGAAAATATTTTTGTATCCACCCGTGGTTAACATCATGCTTTTTGTTCTTGAAAAGCGTCTGCTTTTTTTTTACTTTTTTAACTTTAAGGTATCACTGAGAAACGCTTACAGTAATGAAAACCGACCACAGACGTAGATCTGGGATGAGTTTCAGGACTCAGACTTTGGGGATGACCGTCAGTGGAAGTGCTGTTGCTCATCAGTCCTCTTGGGGAGGAAGAAACTCTGATTGTCTTAAAGCTTCACATGTTTGACTTAGTTACCATAGTTACCAAACCTTGCAAAATTGCATATAGATGTTGCAGTCAAGAAACAAGCATCAACATCATTTTACTGTTCCATGAGTAAAGGGTGTTGTTGGTACTACAGTGCATAATTGTTGTCCAGCCTCAAGTAGTTAGCTCATGCGGATGCTTGACTTGTTCTTATTCCAAATCTTGTTTCTGTCTTTAAAATGTTCCGTTCCTATCGAACATTTTCTGATCTGGTGGTCAATACAAAACACATGGTTGTTTAAATATATTGTGTCTGATTTGGTGCCCCAATGGTTAGGGTTGCCCAAAGTTTAAGCAACTACTTGGTGTGGTAATGGGAAAATTGCCGTCATGGTAAAAGGACAAATTGACCGTATGAGACTGTGAAAGTCTATCACACCCTACTGTCCTTGTTCTTGCAGTCATATGTCATACTTCTTCTACCTTTGCTACTGTGAAAAAACTATTATTATTTGCACAAAATATTGGAGGTCGGGGAAGTCGGGTTGATATACTTGTTAGATGTTGTTGATATAATGTAAGAAGAGGCTCGAAGGCAGATAAGCACCAGCTAATTTGAGTTGGATGCTTCCTAATGATGTATTAGTTTGTTGCTCTCCTTGGCAAGTTCAAAATGGAAAGCAGAAACTGATGCTACTAAAACTTAGTGGATAAGGCACAAGAAATGTTCTTATTTGGAGGGTAATGAACAAAAAGGAGACCAATAGATAGCGGGTTGAGTAAAACTCTCTGCATGATGTTGAAGGGAATTTCAGTGTTTGACCTAGAAGCAAAGCTATGCTCCATGCATGTTTTCTCCAACATGAGGGAAAAGAACATGGGTTTCAATAAAGGAGTGGGTGTTTTTCTTTTTTCATTCTGGCTCCCCGTCTGGAAAAGTGACTTTTGATTGAAACTCAAAAATGTAGTCCACCCACAGTCCAGACGTGTGTTGTCCGAGATCATAATGGAAGAACTGGACGTAGCTATGGAGATTATTTATGGTCCGAAGGGGCAGTACACACAGGGGGAAGAAGCTGAGCTGTCCTGAGTCAGATGTTAATACCAGACTTTTGGATAAGCACCTAGCATCCAAATGAGAAAAAGTTTCCTGAGGACGATTCCTCACCTTGACAACATTTGGCCTCTAAATGAGTGCAGTCGGAGACATTTAGCAACCTAGAACCACAAGCGGCTCCAGTCTTTTTCTTGAACATTCTCCGAATTGCGCGTACAAGGACGGCTTTTCTCCCAAGATAACAAATAATCTTTATGCAATTGATTCATGATGCCTCCTCTTCAGATGATTATGTCACAGTTTTGATGATAAACAGGAGAGAAATGCACTTGGGGAAAAAAAGGGGAATTCCCTCGAATAGAAACGTTTCAAGCCCGTTCCTTTTGATTGTACTGATGTCTCTGTACAATATGAACATTGGTCATTTTAGGGCGTTAAAACAAGCACTAATTTAGAATAAACTCTGATTGCAGTGTGTATATGTTCATAATTAACACAAATCCCAGCAGCCCAATCTTGTTAATGTTTACATGTGCTGATGAAGAGATACGCATGACATATCATGTTTGTTTATTTTGTAAATGAGCTTGTATAGAAAGTTGCATGAAAAGAGAATTTGATATCATTCCAGTTCAATTCAAAGGGATTTGGTTTTGAACAAACTTCTTGACCCTCCTTCTCACTACAAGACCTGGGGAGGTGATGATGTACACACATGTATCAACAGTCTTTGCTTTATGAGAAAGAAAATGGTAGATATGTTGAATATCTTGGCAGGCAGATGACAGAAGTGAGAAAACCCAGTGAACATATTCTCTTGTCCACAGAGGGAAATGTGGCAGACTCGTGGCTCACAGCTGCCAGCGCCTGTGTTTACCTGCCGTGTTTTCTTTAACATTAGAGGAATGAACGGTGGGGGGGTGGTGTAGGTGTCAGTCACACCTGTACATACACACACATTAATATGCATGCTCATACATTGACTCTTGTATTAACATAACCCATATATAGGTGTGTATGGTGTTAATACTGTATTTTAGTGTGAAAATCAATTTGTCATCTGGCAACCATATATGAGTTCAATTCTGACTTTTGTAGCTGTTTGAGTGAGAACTGCTTATTTTACATAGGATCAAGTTTTGTGTTTGGATAGCGTTTATCTAGCAGAGCGAGCATTAGCAGCAAGCAGCAGGATTCACATGTGCTGCTTTGAAAAAGTAGCCAAAACACAAGCTAGCCCTGAATAGAGACTAAAGACTTGACCTTTTTCTTACTTTGACTGAACTGACATGATTTATCCTTTTATTCCGTCAGACAAGTTATTTGAACACACTTTAGATGCCACACATTATTGGAAGGTGGGAGCTCCTAGAACTGATGCTAAGAAGCATAAAAGCCAATGTCGCAAAAGAGCTTTATGCATCAAGCATCCCCCTCTAAGACTTACAAGATGCCAGACATCCTTCCAGGGACATATTTAACTTGTTACTTATAAATATATCATTTTTAGTGAAGGGAATTGGTGATTATTGGGGCAAGCAGCGCTGGAATGTACCTAATCCACTGCTGGTCATTGAAAGCAGCTGCTGCTCACCTTTAATCACCTGGGCCCAGGAGTTCAACACTTTTAATCTCAATCAGATCCGATCAGATTTTGAAACCCCGTTTTGAAGATTTGATCCAGATTAAAGCTTGGATTGGATTTCCTGATCTGATCGGATATCAAAGTGATGCTAATCCTGTTTTTTGGGTTTGAACTCTCCAAATCTAATCTGATCAGATCAGATAGGGATTAAACGTTTTGAACTCCTGGGCCCTGTACATCTGTGTCTGATCTCACAGATCACCAAAACACAAAAAGTACCAGTATGTCTACCCCTGTCACTCAAAACATCTGTATGCTTCTGTGTGTGCCCCACGCTTGAGGCAAAATGCTTCTTAATTGTCTTCTTGGATTTGATTTGACTAATTTAACTTGTATATTAGATGCATTCATTTGCTATTTGATTGTTATTCTAGTTTCATCCACACTGGAGGCCACCAGGCTTTTCCAAATGTTTAAGAATGATTGATAAAAGTGCTGTCTTGTCTTTACCTTGTTCAGCTTTGTTGACCAATGCATTAAAACACAGTCAAAGTCCTTAGTACATGTCATGTTCCACAAAACAACATTTATAGGAAGTTAAGAAAAGGACAGTGTGTGCACTTTTAGTTGTATCCGTGCACAGGAAATGACCTTTTCAGCAGTGATGTGGATGGTTTTCTGGATGAACCAGGCTTTAAATGATCCACTGTCTGGAAAGAAACTGGAAAATACAACTGGGTTAAGATGCCAATAGTCTCCAAAAAGTGCACCAATGAGTCATCGAGGTAATGCAAGGACATTTAGTGATTCTAAAGAAGTACCTTTTTGTTTCACATACTAATCTTACTTTAAGAAATATTGAGTTTGACATGCACTTAGGATTTATTTTCCCAAAAACTTAGTATTTTGTAAACACCAGACTGCAGCATAAATGAAATGAAATGAAATCAAGTTTTATTTATATAGCACATTTAAAAGCGATTTTTGCTCGAGCCAAAGTGCTGTACATGTAATAAAAACACATGAATACAATCACAATAAAAGACAATAATTTACAACAGAAATATAAAAAACAAAAACACAGGGAATAGTGAGATGTCATGCTCTGCTCTGACTACAAGGCCAGAGAGAAGAAATGTGTCTTTAGTGAGGATTAAAAACCCCCAGGGTCTGGGCCGACCTCACATGGAGGGGCAGACTATTCCAGAGCCTGGGGCCAGCTGCTGCGAAGGCTCGGTGCCCTCGGGTTTTGAGTCATGGTCTTGGGCACTATCAGCAACAGCTGGTCAGCAGACCTTACAGCTCTGGCTGGGGTGTAGCGCTGGAGGAGCCAGCCCATTTAGGGCTTTGAAAACAAATAAAAGGATTTTAAAATCAATTTGGAACCGAATTGGAAGCCAGTAGTGAGGCCAGAATTGGGGTGATATGGTCACGCTTTTTGTGGCCAGTGAGAAGACGTGCAGCTGCGTTCTGGACTAGCTGCAGGCGTTTATTTGAGGCCTGGTCCATACCCACGTATAGAGCGTTGCAGTAGTCCAGTCTTGAGGTAACAAAGACATTAATAACCCATTCTAGGTCTTTAAAAGATAAAAAAACGACTTGGTTTTGGCCAATAGTCTTATTTAAAAAAAAAAGAAAAAAAAAAAAAAGAAGCAGGATTTGACTACGGTGCTGACCTGCTTGTCGAATTTAAAAGTGCTAGTGAAGGACACTCCAAGGTTCATGACAGAGGGGAGGATGTTTTCATTGAGAGCCCTCAATGTTATAACCTATAAGGGAACTCCATGTTTTGGACTTTTTCTTATTTTCCACCTTCCTTTCCGCTCCTAGCTGCAGCTGCACAGCCAGGCGCAGAATGAATGAACAATATCTGGCCGCTGCTTCTGAATCCACCCTGACTGACGTTTCCATTACATCCAGGCTGCTTACATTGGAAATCCAAGCTAAACATGAACGCAGAATGATAATTTAACTTCATAATAACCATGCAGAGTGGGCTCTCAAACACGACTCCTATCATCACCCAGAGTTACATAAAGTCAGTGAACTTCTTTACATTTCACACTCACACAGCCATGAGCACCTGTAAGCACGATCGCCCCTGAAGACACTGAAGCAGTAGATCTGAAGATAAATGGGATTTAAAATACCGTTTGGCATTTCTCCCTGCGTGGCACGGTCTGTTCTCATGCAGCTTAAAAACCTGTAATCACAGCCATGTTCGCACAAAATATTAAAGTGGGGCTAATACATATTTTAAGCCAGATATTTTTCATTTTTCATCGCTTTTCGGCTGCTGGAAACACTTTTTTCCAGACCAGAAAATGTGTCACACTTCTAAAAACTGACAAGAACATTGTCAAACTACACATGTAACGACATTATTGGAGTTGTTTGATTGAGATTTAGAACAGCTGTGTATCTACAACATAAAAAGTCACTCCCAACTATGGAGATTCAAGTTTGTAGGACATTTGATTTTTTTGATTTTTGATTTTGATATACTTTATAATCCCCGTGGGGAGATTTTTCTCTGCATTTGACCTCCTAGTGTTAGGAGCAGTGTGCTGCCATTTTGAACGGCGCCCGGGGAGCAGTGTAGGGAACGGTGCCTTGCTCAGGGACACCTCGGTAGCACTTGTTCTTGTTCTTGCCAAGCCAAGTCCCTATGGACTTCGCCACCACCGCCCAAAGACATTGTCTATTTGTCTTTTGAATGTGTGGTCTGTTAATCCTTATTTTCTGAACCCAATCATAAACAAATATATTGTTCTCTTTTACCTCCGTCTGTAGGCTATTCAGGCTCTAAATCAAGTTATTTAAAGCTCACCTTTCACTTTAAAAAGCAGCTCGACCTTGTAGCTCGTGTCCCTGCCAATCATTGTGACCCAGAATAGCGGACCCCTTCTTGTTTTCAGTAGCCCCCTTTGTGAACATTGTGTTTGAATTCCAGCTTAAAAAGCACCAGAAGCACTTGTTGTTTGCTGTGTGACCGACGCACATACTGCAGCCTTACCGTCAATCCCTCTCTGAGATGAAGCGTGACCTTTGATCCCACAACACGCCCCCGGCTTTCAGACCGCTGCAACTCAAAAACCCTGAAGACTGGGGAGTCCTTGTCAGTCATCGTGTGAAGGCAGCGAACGTGAAAAGTCAAGAATAATACTAATACGTGGCTAAAAACACAATGAAGCAGCGCTATTTCTCAAAAAGCAGCAAGCTTCTGCTCACTTGAAAAAAATGATAAATGAAATGTCAAGGTAACACAGAGGAATGACTATTTTCTTTTATCCAAATGCATTCTCATAAAGAATATGGAAGAAGATTCCATGCCACCACAACCATATGTTTAGAATACAAACAACTGTATACTTCACATATCCTTATACTTAGATATGATATTATAATGTGAAGTTATCAAAGCAGTAGCTGTGAACTGATGTACATATCAACCACTTGATTGCCCAGCATTTCTTCTCCTCACACATCATTTATCACAGTTTCCTGAGAGTCAGAGTCTCTGCCAGGAATCCTGGCCTCTGATAACGAGCATTTTGAAATATGAGCAGCAGAAAACGCTTCTTATCTAGAGAGGCTGCTTGGTTCCCCATTACAGTTTCCTCGCTCTATTCTTCATTTCTCAGCACTGCATCAGTCTTTCTGCGACCTGACTTTTCAGAATCTGATTTATTGCAAAGGTTTACATACGAAATGTGTAAGATATGCAATTCTTGGTGGACCTTTATCATATCTTATCAATCCAGGATTGAGATATCAAATATCATTAAAGTATAGTTTTAGTTTCATTTCACACTCTGTTATTTATACTTTGAATTGTATCTTCTTGTCGATCACTGCATTTCTGAATGTCTTTCCGCAGCACCGCAGTCTATTAAATCACAAACAGCTTAGGGTAACAACATGGAAAATCCCTCCTTTCAGACTCCGAGCCCTTCACTGGCAACAGATGTGTTTTTCTTTTTGTTCATTGGTGCGTTTTGATGTCAGCTGGGGCAGATCAGCCTGCTTTCTCACAAAGTCAGCTGAAAAGCGATGACTGTCTGGTATCTCTCTGACTCATAGCAGAAAGACCTCGGACTTGGACCCCCCTCTCTAATCTGCAGCCACCCACAGGCTGAAGTCACTCACCCCCCCCCCCCCCCCCCTCTCCTCTGTGTTACTGTTTTCTTTGCATAGAAACTGTTGCTCTTTGTCTCCTTGTTTCCCTCCTCACAGGAGGGAGCTTTCCACTTTGTTTACAACCACATATACAGACTTTAGGTGAGATCGCTAAAGTAGTCTGAGTGTGGGTGTAAAGGGGGCAACAGTCAGAGTATACTTGGAAACCAACAATACTTTTTAGGTTGTTTTTCATAAAACAAACATCCATTGAAGACATTTTGTCGTTTCCAACATTGTTCAGTACATCGTTTCAGTTGTTAACCCTAACCCTAACCCTAGCCCTATTGAGATGTCTGAGCATTCACATAACTGGACTTCGAAAAAAGAAAGTTTTCGTTCCACGTTGCAGGTGTATTTAGATTTGGGCCACTAAAATACTCAATGAAGGTCAAGCTAAAGAAAAATTCAGTTCTTCACCGTACATGGCAAAAACACTACAACAACCACCAAAGACAGTGCTGCAAATTAAAGTACAGCAAATTGCTAGTTTTGCATTCAACGAAATGCACCTCAAACAAACAGCTGTCTTTTTAAAGATCAAATGCAAAGTTTTTTTTATAATTGCCAGTAAAATCGAAATCATATAGCTACAACACTATCTAAGATATTGCAGTATTAAAATCGGAGATAATATGCGTCTGGCAATGCGAAATATTTATTTTGTTCAACCCCCAACACCAAGTCCGACGATTTATTTTCTCAGCCGCTCCTCCGCAAGATGGCGTCGTGTGACGTCAGAGTTGCCAAACAAACACACCCTGGCTTATCGCTCACAGCGGCTCCCGCCGATAGTACAACTTAGTTTCGTCTATCATGTCTGATTCTGAGTCGGAGGCCACCCAATATCTGGAGCAGTGTGCAACTATACCACGGTCTCCGGGGGAGCCGGGATTTTTTTGTGTGGGGGGGGGTAAATGTTGATCCGTGCATTAATAGCAACAGCACAGACATAGGCCTATTATAAAGAGAAAATCTGTTGCACACGGGGTGGTGCCACAGGTCTACATTTACATGAAACGTCCCGATGGATCATGTTCATGTCAACAGATTTCCCGAGCATGTATGGGCTACGCAAACTTCGATCAACTTGATTATAAATAATCCACGGACCACCAACAGGCTACATTGTTTCACATAGGCTATAGCCTATTATGGCTGGAGCCCACACAGAGCCGAACACACGCGATAAGAGCAGCCAGCGGCACCAACCATGAACAATATTAATAATACAGCTATAGCACAACACAACCCTCTCACTGCCTGGAGAGACGCGACGCCACACACACACAACACAACGATGCACATAGCTCTTCAGCCCCCAAGTTAACGTTAGCTGTCAAGTTAGCACTAGCACTGACCTTAGCTCCCTCCTCTCTCGGTTCTGTTGTAGCAGCAGTCACAACGTACGATGTGCTACCACCAGCGGGGGAGCATTTTGAATTGGGCCAGGAGGAATAATAGTGGATTTAATCCCTATCTTATTACATGGCTTAGTTGAATACTCGATTCTGATTGGTCAATTCAGAACACGTGACACGTTGTTAATACCGAACAGACAGACCGCTGTCAAGGACTTATTGACCGTTGTTAAGGACGCTCACATCTTCAGAAAGAAGTCCGGTCGATTTAACTGTATACAGTTGGGCCGAAAAGCAAACTGCATGCAGTTTGCTTTTCGAACTGGGACAAGAAAAACAGCGGAGAAGTAACGGGGCAGAAACCCTCCTTTTTACGCAGCGGTCCAGACATAGACATCAAACGGCGACACATATTCACTTGCCAGTTACTTTGTCATTAGGGCAGGGATATCTAGATACTTTCCAAGGTTTGACATCATGAATTGTGCTACTTTTAAAGCAAGGAGCGATGTTTTCAAATCTGTAATCAAAAAGCTCCTCAAAAACGCAAGCAGGTCCTACCGTTGGCTTTTCAAACTGACAAGAGACGCTCTCACTGTTTTTCAAATGTAACAGTTTGAAAAGCAAGCAAACTGTCTGATTGTCTTTAGTTTTCCGCTGTCGTGTGATAGCAACATGGAGGATTTTAACATTCATTTTAATATATTTGGAGAGCACAGTAATTTGGAGTAATAGTTAGTGGCTGATGAGTCCCCAGTGAAGAAAAGAAAAAGACAAGAGGGACAAGAAAACAGCGGAGAAGTAACGGGCAGAAACCCTCCTTTTTACGCAGCGGTCCAGACATATACATCAAATGGCAAAACATACAGTGTGCAGTTACTTTGGCATCAGGGCAGGGATATCGAGATACTTTCCAAGGTTTGACATCATGAATTGTGCTACTTTTAAAGCAAGCAGCGATGTTTTCAAATCTGTAATCAGAAAGCTCCTCAAAAACGCTATCGAAGCAGTTCCTGCCGTTGCTACGTTAGTTCAAACAGTAACATCGGACTATTTTTCTTCGCGGATGCATGTCAATTTAAATCAATACATACAACTATTTTTTAAATCAATAAAATCATTTTCTAAATCCATAAAAGCATTTCAATTAATATTGGGAGTCATAACGTTACTTTGTTGAGAATGTGGCCATGTAATAAGCGGGATAATGTGCAGCGACTTGGTCATTATGGGGAAAAGAACACCTTCATGCCGATCTAGATCCCTCCGCTTCGCGTCGGGCTCCTGATCAGCCTGTCGGTGTTCTTTTCCCCATAATGACCGCGTCGCAGCACATTATCCCTTACATAATGCATATTGTTCACACTTTTCCGTTATTAGTGGAGGAGCGATGAATGAGCTGCAGATAAACCTCAATGCTAACAGTGAATTAGCCCCGAGCGAAAAATGCTAACCTGTTACTGCACCGAAATCACTCCTAGTTCCCTTATTACTTATCCTAGCTCCACATCAAATACATTGTTTATGATCGTAAAGACACAGAATCTAACGGTGCCCACCTCTATAAGCAATACAACTTAATAAAACTGCAATTCCGTTATCTGCTGTGCTCCGTGCGCTTTGAAATCTAATCAAAAGTTGTTTACCTCAATTCTTTGGCGTTTCTCCATCGCCCGGCTCTTTCGTTCTTTCAGTGGTTTCTTGTGCTGAAATATGGAGGGGACGGCTCCGGGTTTCAGCCTCCAATGCTTCTGCACCAACAGACTTGATGATAGCAGGATCAACGTCTTATGCATCACACGCGAAGTGGTCAGAACACAACTTGCTCCATTTTGTCGGTTGCCAGCCAACACGATTCACTAAAATAATCCATTTTTGGCGGATGATTTGGTCTTTTGGAAATGCATGGAAAACTCTCCCAGATCCCGCACCGTTCGTACAACAAAAAGCACAACAATAACCCATGTTAATTCCGTTTTCTTTTCGAAAAACATGTGACCGAGACTGCCGAGTCATATTTGGTCCAGAGACTGTTTGGCAACAGTGACGTCACGCGCGCGGAGGCTGCTGGGAATGACATGTCAGAAATTCAGACGGCTTTGGGTCGAGTTTTGTATCAATAAAAAGCTTTTTTTCGGGTGTATTATCTCGATTTAAATAAAATAAAAAATATAGGCAGTCTTAAAAACAACATTTCTATGAAAATGTAGCATATTTGGAAGCTTTGCATTTGATCTTTAAGAATAAATGAAGATTGAAACATAAACACAGACTCTTATGTGTGAGTAGCTTGTTTTGATTAAAACAGAACTCCATCACCTGTTGTGACTCAGAAACGGTGACTAAGCCTGACACCTGTGAAGCAATGAGAACACCTGGTGATGAAGGCCTCAAATTAGACTTATAGTGACTGATTGTTGTGAACACATCTTATGGCGCATTTCCACTACAGGGCGGAGCGCGGTTTAAGCGTGCCGTGCCCGGCCCGTTTTTGGTTGCGATTCCACTAGGCGTAGTTCCGGCTAGCGGGTACTTTTTCACACTTTTTCTGGCTCTCCAAAAACGAGCTTCTTTCCGGGCCAACAACCGGGCTGAGTATGCTAAACTAGTGAGAGAATCGCTGGCAACTACAACTAAATTAACATATTTTACCGTGATTTAATTGTAATACACGTTTCAAAATGATGCCGAAGTAACAACATACTGACACCGGTTAGTAAAAACCATGAATTAATGCTTTGACAAGTCTGCAGACAGACAGCAGGCGAAAAACCTTTTAAAATGCGTGTATTCTGAATGGAGATCGGCTAAGCTAACGCAGTATATGCTCCGACCGTCCACACTCACAACAACGGCCTACAGACATAAGCGACTGTATTCGCCATGACACAGGCAGTCTGTGGTTTGTACTTATTTAACTTTTGTCTAATTTCTGAACAGATATGAGGAGCTGTGAGCTCTGAGGGCTAACAGCTAATGGCTGATGTTGGTTTTGTGTTTCGCATTGAAGATGACGTCACGGCTCTGCCTACACTGCGTTACTATAGTTACTGCCCCAGCTACTAAACTGTAATGGAAACGCAGCATAAAGTGAGCCTGGCCTAACGAGGCCTAGCCATGCCGTACTAAGCCGAGCGAGGCCCTGCAGTGGAAAAGCGCCATTAGTGTTGGTATAACAGCCCCTATAGTAATACCAATACTAAAATGATATTATAGGTTGTATACTCTGAATCACTTGTCCAAAAGAAAGACAACTTTTTGTGTAATGAATATCCTTCCCGAGAGTAGAAGTAGGCAATTTTTCACCCCTTATGGGTAATGGAGGTCAGTATTTCAATACCACAAAATCCTTGTTTAGGGTACACAAAAAGAGGCCCGGTCACCAATACTGACTCAAGGTTTCTCCTTTACATCCCAACTTGCATTTGAAATGATGCTTGCAAGAAGGTTGTTGATGAGATTATGTTTTATGAAGAATGCTCGTTAGCTAAAGATCAGGCACAGTTGCAACAGATTTATGAGCACTGGTCAGTGAAGTAAGGTCAGTGCAGTGAGGATGGCTTATCACTGATGCCGCCTCACTAACACGCCGTGATGGCTGTTATCTGTCTGAGCTGTCAGAAACAAGGTCTGAACACATCTTTATCAGACTTCCCCTCACCACACTGGCTCCTGCAGCTAGACTCCTGGATGTTTGTCCTTGTTTGTTGGCAGACATTTCATCTTGCTCTTCAGTCCAGACATCGAGGCAGATGAATCACTGATGGCATCATCGCCAGCCGAGAAAACGATAGAAGATTACTCACCTCGACTTAAATACACCTGGACATTTTCTGCTCAATCAATAGAAAGTGCATTACCATTGTGGGGTCTACTTTCTTATTCATGAAATGTATTTGTGTGGAAATTCTGTTTATTTTTGAGAGTTTGGTATTCTCAGGATTACATACTGTGTTGATGATGTTGTTCTTTTGTTGCATCGGACTGATCACCACCCACGTTTTGAGAGTAAAGACGTTCGGGCTTTGTCGCAAACTGTTTCTTAACAGGTGACATTTGTCTCGTATAATAGGTAACACACACACAGTTTATTAACCTCACTGTGACACTGAATTCAGGACATGGGATAGAATTCCCAATTTGCCTGGAATTCCTCAAGATTACTCAAATAGGAACCAATCGAAAATGCAAAGTTTTTAAAAGCAGTAGTATTGTCCAGAAATGCTTTAATGCATTCAACGTCAAATGTGGAATTGACATCAAGCAGTTTTTTGTGACTTGGGCTGTAATGAATAACAGCACATTCCTCTAATGCCAGTGATAAGCTTTTGTTTGTAATTGTTTGAATATTTACTTTGATCCAATGATGTCTCTAAGATTTGGTCTTGATGCTTGATGCTCTGAAAACATCTCCTCCCGTCAAGGCCACACAAGAAAAGTGTTTTTAAAGCGCGACAGTGAGAGAAACCACACCAGTGAGGAGGAGGACTTAACCAGAGTGTGTTAATTTGTATTTGGAGTTGTGATTTCTGAGGGGAGGGCTGGATTAGAAAAGCGGTGGTCCACAGAGAGACACGCGGAGTCAGATTTCAGTTTTGCGAGGGCCCCAGCCTTGAGTCCGAATCACTGAAGCTGCCTTTGTTTGACTGTGAACCAGAGAGAGAGAGAGAGAGAGAGAGAGAGAGAGAGAGGAGGAGGAGGAGGAGGAGGAGGAGGAGGAGAGTGTGAGGCTTTTAGTTTGGAGCGAGTGAGCGGGGCAGGCAGAGTGCGCTCCATCTCTCTCTCTTACCAGGGCTATCACACATGAACAGGACAACTTTAGTTTGGATCTAAGCTTACCGTCACTGAAGATGACTTCACGGTAAATGAAAGGCACTTTGTTCCCAATCAAAAAGTAGTTTTAAGTCAGTTTCCTAACTCTTTTTTTGTTTTTCTTTGCAGCATTCCTCCCTGGTTCTTTGGAATATTTCTGCTAGTGCTCCGGTTCTGCAGCCATCGCTCCTCCGCTCAGCTGTTGGAAGGTATGTGCTCTCTGTGTTTGTCTCTTATTGCTGGATCATGTGTTTCTTCTTCTGCTGTTGGAGAACTTTCTGCTGGCTCAGGAGTTTGACTGCTGAATATGAATGAATGGTGAAACTGTTTCGCTCTGCTCCTGGAAACTAAATGTGTTACACAAGATGATATTTTGAGAAAGATGCTTTCATTACAGAAAGACTGGCGTGCTTTTACAGGAGGACCATAACTCAATGAATGTTCAGTTACTTTTCAATGTATTTAGAGGAATGTTAAAGTAGGGTTGTTCTTGCTTACGATTCATTGAGAAAGGCAAACCAAGTACTCTATTTACTCATTATTTAGTAGCAGAAAGTAGACAAACATTTAGTCCCTATGGTGTGATATTGAAACAATAACAACATTTGGACGTTTCGACTCAACTGACAAGAGGATAATAAGTAAAGTGGCAGCATGCTCCAGACCATGGGAAAGTCTTAAGGGGTTTTAAGTCTGTATTTTGAGGGTAGATGCATAAGACCCCCATTTGATAAGATCAGTTGATCCCATGGGATGGTCGGATTGGTCTAGGTCCAAAGTCTCTGTTTATACTGGGGGTATAACACTGAAACATGGCAACCCCCAACCTGTTCTAATTTTTGGGAGCCATTGTTTTTAGATGATCTTGATGACCTTTAAACCCCATGAGAAAGATACCTGCCGGCCTCTCTGCTCTATGATGTTTTCAATTATATCTTGACTGATGTGTTTCTCAGAGTCCCTGCGGAGCTTTGCAGTCTGTTTGCACAGCTTAAATCTACATTTTCTCCATGATGAATGGATCGGGATTCTTCAACAGGGTCCTTCTCTTTTCCATTGCAATTGGAAACAGACAAAACCTCACAACGTGCACGCTGACAGACAGGCAATCGTTAGCACCGCACAATTAAGGTAGTAAAGATCGATGTCATGCTACTGAGTGTGTTGGAAAGTGCTGGTCTGAGAAGAAGTGCATGTCAATTAAGTCATAGCGTCATTTTCATTAGCTTTCATTAGCTTTCAGACAAGTCTACTATGCATCACAGCTTTCGTCAGTGTGCTGGATAGCAGTTTGGTGTGTGTGTGTGTGTGCGTGTGTGTGTGTGTGCGTGTGTGTGTGTGTGTGTGCGTGTGTGTGTGTCTTGACCTATGATCACCACAAGGAGCTCCATGTCACAAAAGCAGCATTGTGTTGGCCCGGTGAAATAATTGCGGGGTCTCTTTAGCTAATGTGGCCCCGTGGAGCTTAATTGTGTGAGAGTCTGACATCTTGAATTAAACACAACTTTGGCTCAGAATGTGAAACCGCTTAGACATAAAAACCCCCAATTATGATACAGAGGGAAATATGATCTTGTAGGAATGAGTTTTTACTCAAAAGTGGTTGAAGAAGTAAATGTTTGCAGAACAGCACAACTTGATGATGGTTGTGTGTGAGGAGGTGGAGCTCAGTTCATGTAGTCTGACTAAAGACATGTTGTTACGGGTGATTTTACGGTCCAGCTTTCTCCACTGTTGATCCTGCAGAGGCTGTTTGTGCTTTTGCCATGTTCATAATCCTCTGCCATGATTCACTTTTTCAAGAGGAGGGGAAAAGGAGTGTGTGTTTGCATGCATGCTGGGTTAC
The DNA here is from genome assembly GCF_902827115.2 of Pseudochaenichthys georgianus. NCBI lineage: Eukaryota > Metazoa > Chordata > Actinopteri > Perciformes > Channichthyidae > Pseudochaenichthys > Pseudochaenichthys georgianus. Next base: position 18,472,390 of record NC_047522.1, on the reverse strand, counting down.
TTGCCAAAGAGAGAGAGAGAGTAAGAGAGCACCAGGGACAAATATTTCCAGCTGTAAATATTCTTGAAAACAGAGCTGTCGCCGTGGCAACATTCACATTTCTGTGCACGATTGTTGAGATACAGCGGATATAATCCTTTCCCTTTGTGGGAAATAGTGTATTCAGCCACTTTCGTGTGTGTGTGTGTGTGTGTGTGTGTGTGTGTGTGTGTGTGTGTGTGTGTGTGTGTGTGTGTGTGTGTGTGTGTGTGTGTGTGTGTGTGTGTGTGTGTGTGTGTGTGTGTGTGTGGTGTGTGTGTGTGTGTGTGTGTGTGTGTGTGTGTGTGTGTGTGTGTGTGTGTGTGTGTGTGTGTGTGTGTGTGTGTGTGTGTGTGTGTGTGTGTGTGTGTGTGTGTGTGTGTGTGTGTGTGTGTGTGTGTGTGTGTGTGTGTGTGTGTGTGTGTGTGTGTGTGGGGGTGTGGGGGGGGGGGGGTGTGGGGGTACTGCATCAGAACTAAGAGCTGCCAAAACAAAATACAGATGTTTTTGTTTAAAGTCCAAATCTGCCTTTATGCTTGGCTGTATATAAACACCTTAACATATAAGTGGATTATTAAGTAAATTAATCAAGAATACGAGTTTACAGTAGAATATATTTCAGTAGATGTTAAAAAACAACAACAACTTAATAAATTGCATCTAACCCTCCTTCTTGTGCTGTGAAGGCATCATAATCTTCGCTTTTGTTTTTCATTAACTAATATTACGGAAGAATCATAAAAGCATACTCTGGGTAGTAGCTGCTTTTACTAACGAGCAGCATGTTGAAAGCAGAATTCATTACTGACATGCTAACTGTGCACACACATGTATACACATGTATACTGTATACCACGCACACCAAACAAAGACGCACATCTGATGTACACATGGTAATTATTCACAAATGATAATGGTTTTAATTATGTTGATGGGACAGCGGGACACAGTGGGCTATTAGGGATAACGAGTGTGATGATGTGAGTCTCAGAGAATGTGGTGATTGGGAGGATAATCATGATGATGAGGAAGATGATTGTGATGATGTCCTTGGAGATCACTGAAGAGAATGAAGGGTGTTGCTAGACAAGTAATCACACGGTAAAAAGGGTGAACTTTGACTTAAAAGTGATTCAAGATGGGCTTCATGTTCATTGAAAATTGACTTCCAAATTGAAATCGATGATAAAAATGACTCGGTAGTATGTGACTGGAAAACCAAATCTGGTCTATCTTCAAAGGACTCATTATTTGTCCTGTTTTCTCAGTTGTTTGTTCAGGGGAGGTCAACTGAGTGTGTTTGCTCTTTTTATAACTTCCCCTCCCCCACCTCAAGTTTCTCTGCTTTTTTCCTTCTCGACTTGCAAGCATCGTTTAACTTCCACAACGTTTCCTTCAATATTAGTCCTACATCAACTAAGAAATGAAGCACAGGTCAATATGGGAAGAAATAATTTGACATAAGCATAGATGACAGTTGACCGAAAGAAAGAACGAGACAGTAAAACACAATAGGAATGTTGAGATGGTCGGGAGCTCTTCATGAAACTTGGCTTTCTACACCGATATCTTTGTTTTCTATTTAACCCCAAATCCATCTGATGTAGGTAGCATAACACTTCAGCTCTTCTTTTAGATTGTCAGCAGAATAAAGATGACCCTGAGTATAAGAAGTAATGTGTAAAACCTTTCATTTGTTCTCAATTCCTGACTTAACCAGACTGGCTTGGCTTCAGTTGGATGTAGGTCATCGGGACAGCATGTAAGGTTTTGATTAAAAGTTACATTTTGACTGTAAGATTCTCAGTGCTGTCCAACAGTGATTTCACGAATGAGCAAGAAAAACATTGGAGACTTAAAGTGCGTGGCATATTCCTATAAACTAATGTCCGGTTTGTTTCCATCCAGCGCATGATGTAGCGCACGAGTGAGTCACCTTATACCCAGTGTAGGAACGATTTTTTTGTGTTGCTTTGCACACATGATACTCAGCAGGAAGCAGTCACAACACTGAGCACCAAAGCTGTCACCAATTTAAAAACAACCAAAGGACATCAGGACAACTCGCTTAACATTGGACTGAAGTGGCCAGATGTTTCTCTGCCCATGCAGATGTGTTTATACCACTGACTGTATGATTTATACTCTGCATGTGCAAGTGGGCTGTATTATGATGCAATGGTTTAAATAAGGTGTAAATCCAAGACACTTAGCAGATGCTCACATGAAAAGTTAACTGTAGGATAGAATACCATAACACAAAATCTATGTTCTCATTTTTGACTATTCGGCTGATGCTTTTATCAAGTACAGTGACGGAACATTTCCTGTGTTTGGCTCAAGAATAATGTGGGTACATATTGAAGGTGAGTGGACAGATGGGCTACTTCAAAATTCCCTAATTGACGATATAGCTTTAACTAAAACTAAACTAAAAGATATCCAAAGTGTAAGCCCTGATATCTTTGGATTAGGGCCATTTTAAACCTGAAACATTCAAAACCATGTTTGGCAGAAAATGATTTATAATTTATCTTCTTTTTCTGCTTTATATTAGTTTGTCTTTAACTGTATTTAAACTTGTTTGTTGCTTCTTGGTAGAGTGACACTAGCTCGTCATGGCGCTGTTCATACTTCCATTTGTCAGCAAGTCTAAACTGATTCCAGATGTGCTGCAGGTTGTTTGTGTTATATAATATCTGCATCCCAGACTATTCCTGTTTACTTCCACTAACTTCTAAATATCGTCCAATTTAACATCCGTTCTTTTTGGCTCCTGATTCATTTCTTTCAATTATAATTAATGCAGTTTGTTGTTGTTTGTGACTTCTTCTTAGTGAGTCATAATCTTGTGGAACTTGATTTGCGTTACAATGTAAAAGCACTAAAATGTTGCGGTCAGCTTTGATCAGTAAGTCCGCTCACTGAACACTTTAAAAGCTGCTCGAGAGTTTCTGGATCTCAATGTTTTATATCTGCAGATAATCTAAAACAAACCCTTAAAATAAAAACATGTGCGTTATCCTGGAGGGTAAACAGGAATCGCTAAATTTACTCTGAACAAAACAAGTCACTATTTTGAGTCCTGGACACAGAGTTGGAGGAGATGAATACGTTTCTTCAAAGCATGACACCTGAAAACAAAAACAGGAAGTATAAAGTGTAGGATGCACAGGGCGGGGAAGAGTATGTGTGTGACGCCACATGTCACTTTGACCTCCGTCCTTTGTACCCTTATAGTATATTGCTGTCTATTCTATTTTAGCAAAACATTAAGTGGATTTGTAATAATGTATTAATAGATGACAGAAAAGATTCACCATAGTTTTTCCAAAAAGAGAATTCCTGCATCATCAACACACTTTGGTCTCTTGAAATAACATATCTTATCTAAACGTCAATTACTGTGACCTTATCCTGACATCGGTCACCCCTCATTTAAATCAAAGCGTTGGCCATCAAAGAGCTTTTCACTGAATGTCCTGAACGCCGCCACGTTTGATGTGGATGACTTTTCTCTTTCCATGGCCTTCGAAATAATGTTTGAAGGAAGAGCACTGACTCCTTTCTGCTGCTGTTTTGAGTTATGCTGTCTTTCCATGGAACGTCTAGCAGAGGGCTATATGATTCTGTGTTTCCTGTAAATACAGAGACTAGCTACCGAGGGGATTTGTCATGGATATGTATTACCGTTTACTGTAGCCAACAACACTGAATGTGTGTTATGCCACCCACATACCAAAGTTGGTTGACCAGGACTCCTCCACCATTCATTACGCTAGCGGAGACATCTTTATATGATCATGTATATCTGCATGGGTTTGTTTATCTGTCATTTCGGTTTTTCTTCTTCTGTGTTGCCTTTCATACATGGACTGATTATAAAATAATGCCTTGATGCTTTTAAAGATCACCCCCCCCATCTTCTTTTTTAATTGTCAAGTGCTCATGCAGTAAATACAGAACCGAATGGAACAAACCCCATGTCTTAATCCTTCCAACACGTTTTTGTTAACAACGTTAAGCATCCACACAGGCCGGAGGTCAACTCTGCTGCAGATGTTGCAATTGGTGCATTTACACAGCAAATCTTCGAGGAGCAGGCTTGTTTTTTAAGGATGGTTGTAATACATTCCCCAGACAAGCAAGAAAAAGTATAATTGAAACGCTTTCTATCCCCTGAACACCCACTGAGCAGGGCTACCAGTTTCTCATATAAAGCTGTTTAATGGCCTATCATACACTGTGCCCGTTGACGTTTTGAGAGTGTGAGACGCAGGATGAAAAGAAAATTCCTCTCTGTAGCTGAGTGTTGGAACATTACAGCACATAAACATGGTTACAGCTGTAAAGGGCATGGCACAGTGCATCCTGTGTACTATGAGGGCATTTGACTGGATAAAATGATATAACATATGAACTTTCCTGCATTCCTTTGGGCAATACCGCCAAGTTGTCGTCAGATGGGATTAGAAGTGCATCAAAACTGCAATTTACTGTAATTGAAAGTGGAATGAATTAGTGTGTTTGTTTTTCTGGGAGTGGCCCGGTTTCCTGGCTTCTGCACCACAGAAGCTCGATGGGTGGAAACATGTCTGGAAAGTGTCCGTCAGGTCGGGAAGACGGGTTAGAAACAAGCAGGTGTCTGTTAGGGAGACCACAGAGAGAGAAGACATACCCCGTCATACAGCAACTCAGCATCTGACTTTATAATGAGGTGGTGGAGTGCAGGGCCGCTGTGTGTGGCACTCCAATGTTAATGCATTTCAAAAAGAGTGTTCATCGTATCATTAATATAAAGGAGTTGCACATAGTTTGAATGGAGCACATTTCTACTTGTGTTGCCATGGAATAGCGCTCCTCTAATGAAAGCTTACATTTTCACTCTACTACCTTTGCCCACTATTATTGACCTGAGGGTGTTTGATCAGTTTGTTGCATCTAACCAGGAAGTTAGTGTCAAAGATAAGGAAGTGTTCCTCCCTGTTGCTACTTGACCAAAGGTAACAGCTTATTTCAACTTGGACAATCTTTATTAGACGTGAGCTAATCACCTGCAAAGCTGCAGCATCTCATTTGGAAACCAAAGGGTAGGACAGGGTTGCGTTATCGTGTAAGGGCAGGCCAGTTTATCTAGGTCCTCATTTTTATGTTGAATGGCTTGAGAACACTTAAAACTGGGTTTGGATAGCGTATCTGTGCAAACACTAACGTCTGCCTAAAGCAGGTTTCTAACAATGGTAAGTCGTCCCAACCTTGACCCCGTAAAAGCCTCTGGTTTTGTCCCGTGTCCATCTGATTGATGACTTCTGGTCATCAGCAAACAAAAGAACATACTTCAAAGACAGTGTCATGTGCAAACTTTGCACCACAGACTCACTTTTGAATTGACCTTTATTTCTTGTTTCCATACAACCTGAAATGCAGGAAATGGCAAACCAAAAGGGACAGAAAGATTCCCGGAAAAGCATCTGTAGATTGTTTCCCAGTGGGAGGTGGGATTAGTGTTGGTGGTTTTTGGGGCGTGTGTGTGTGTGTGTCCCTGTGTGTGTGTCCCTGTGTGTGTGTCCCTGTTTGTGTGTGCGCTCAGCTGGTCTGCAGCTGCGTTGTCTTTGAACACACTGTCAACCCACTTCCTGAAAATCCCACCATGGTCTCAGTCAATATCAACAAACATCTGCATTTTACCATTCTCTTGTTTCTGTTTGATGACCGTATGTTTCGTTGCCCTTCTTCATGTGTCATTGTCTGAATTGATGTATGTGCTGTTTATCTGATCTTATTGTGTCAGTAATGACCTGTCTCGCTGTCGTTTATATACTTCCATTACTTCAAAACCACCTTTCCACCAGCACATAAAGAAATCCCTCAGTGGTGGAAAACACTCTTATACTTTGATTAGATAAGACTGATACTACAGATTACCACGCTGCTTTTTTAAAAGTTGTATTTATATCTTTAATTCTATAAGACTTGTACAAATAGAGGTGGAAACATGAAAGATATTTTGTGATTTTCTTTAGTAGTGGGGCATCTAATTCGAAGTACACACTCTTCCCGGCAATGTGGAGGGTTATCATGTGTTGAATTTTTTCATAAACATTTTCGTACAAATTGCTGCAGAAAATTACAGCAATTTGGGATTTTGCAGCAACACATTGCATTCAAACATAGATTTGACGTTAGTTTGCAAGCTTATTACATGGATTCAAGAAGGCCGCAGAAATAAGCTCAACTGTTAGTCTCGTAAATGAAGTGAACAATCTGGTGACGGTTTCCTAACTTTGTTAAACTCTGAATTGGTGGATTGAGTAGATGGATGACTTTGATATGGCTCTGGTTAATATGTGTTGGAATAGGGATGAGTTCTGACGTAATGACGTGTCCTGAGCTGTTGAGGTCTCAATTATACTTGTCCAATGTTTGGAATAAAAAGACTCTTTAAAATGGACACATGGTGTCCCGAGGGGATCCTAAATATCCATCCTTCAGCTTCAATGTTTATGAGAGGAAGTGTTTTGGGTGTTTTTCATTGCCCCGCTTTCATCACTGTCAAAGTTGGACTTCAGCCTGAGATGAATCTGAAAGACTCTTATGAGCAAACGTGGCCAGAGATGTGATTTTGATTATATCCCACTTTGTAAACAAAAGTGTGATTTAAAACAGAAATCTCAGATTAGTGCGTCTTCTCATTGCAGACTGTAATATGTTGATGATGGAGATAAAACGTGTTGGTCCAGTTTTGTTGCACCCTTACTTTATTAAAAAATGGAAAGTTTCACATTTGTTCACATTTGTTTAAATGAGAACCAGGTTTGTATGTTAAAGTTGACCAGCAACAAAGTGATATCTTAAAAATGTGTTTATTTTGTAGTTTGATTCCCACAGACTTTGTTAATATTGAAATCGACAAATAATGTGGAAGAGATTTTATCAGGCTGGTCTTGTTTTCTCAAACAATGGGTAGACAGAGCAAGTGTAAATCTGAGTAGCTGTGTCTGTTTCATGCTTTTTCATCATGCCTTTAAATAATGGAGTCCTTCAAATGTTATTTTATGAGAGTAAGAGCTCTTCTTCTTTAGTACTTGGTTGAACGATGCTGTCGTCAGTCCATCCATCAGACCCTGAAGCTTTTAGCAGTCCCTTTTGAAAAGAGTAGAAAGAAAAAACAGATCCTTTTTCCAAAAAGCTTTCAAATGTGAGAGTTTGTTCAACCCCTATTCAGCCTCTGCAAACAGCACTGATGTTTGTATTGCACTTTACCAGGCTGCTCTTCATGTGCATACTTTGGTCAGGCTTTTAGATGTAGACTCAAAACTAAGATTCATTTGGATCAGGATGAAGTCATCCACATCGAGTCAGATGGACGAAGACCACCCTATGTGCTTTTTTAATGGCCTCTTTTATCAAAGTGTAGAGACAAACAAATCTGTTTCCAACCTCCCAATGATACAAGAACTTACTGTAGTTCAGTCCTTATTTAGTCAATGCTTTTCAAAAATGGGTTTATCTTTCTGTTGCAGCGGCTTATTTCCAGCATCCCAGAGTCATTGTGACTCTTATCAGACAGTGGCATTTAGGAACTGACATAATCAGCAGAATGTAGCTGTTTATTTACCATAAGTGGTCCTGGTTTCAAGTCATTTGCTTTCCCAAAATCTGCTAATAATTGCTACTTCCTTCGTGGTTCTGTCGTACCAATAAAACGTGATTGAAACTTGACAGCGTAGTTGAGCTGTAGGCCGTGGTTTTAATAGAAATCATGGTGGTTAGAAGCTTGTATCTGGCAAACAGACACATGAATTGAACTGATATGAAACGCTGGTAGAATTGACCGTGGTTTATCTGGTGGGCACAGGGTTTTCTCTGGTAGGGAGACAGTTGTAAACTAGTCAACTCCAATATGCTTTATTCTTTAATCCAGAACAGATTTACAATTTCGTTTTTGGCACCCTATATATTTATATTCTGATGCTCTAATACAGTGATTCTCAAATTGGGGTACGCAGACCCCTAGGGGTACGTTGGGGTACTGCAGGGGGTACGTGAGATTTATTTAAAAAATAAATAAAAAAAAAGGTTAATTAAAAAAATAATCTTAGTAAAATAAGTTAAATAGAAAACACAATTTTATATAAAACATTCCTAGAACCACCAAGGGGGTCCTCATATAAACATGTCAAATGTGTGTATTGTATTTTATTGTTTTTCATAATAACATATTACTTAAATTGAAAAACTCCTTGGAAAAATCTGTTAAAAAAGTGTTATGTTATTTTTTTTTCATGCATAGAATAAAAATATCCTTAGTTTGTTGTAATGCATACCACGAAGGAGTTAATACATCACACACTGAGGGAACATCACTATATTGTAATTATTTATATAGGCTTTTTCGATCAAAAATGTTCGGGGTCGGTCAGGGGGTACTTGGCTGAGAAAATGTTTCAAAGGGGGTACACTACTGAAAAAAGCACTGCTCTAATACATATCAAAGGCCTCTTCCATCGATGCATGTATGTAATCCTGCCAAAAGACTTCTGGCGCTGTATTGTGTTTGTCAAGCAGTCCTTGTATGTATAAATGTATGGTCTACTCTACGATACATTTAGAGCAAAAAGCACACTTTCCCGAAGCCTCTGCTTACAAACGACCTTCTAAATCAGCTTGCCGTTTTGTCTCATTGCATTTGAACCCTGGCATCCTCAGCAAAGTTCCACAGCTTATTCAAACCTGGCAACCTGGCCTAAAGGAAGATAATCAATTTGATGTGATCTAGTTTTTGCCTGAGGTGATTTCCTGTGTTCTGCAGGAAACCCTGGATTTGATAACTCTCCACTGGCAGCAGATATGAAATATAAACTCTGGTTCAATTTCCTCTCCACAAATAACACACACTGGACAATCGCTTTTGAAGCATGAATAACCTTCTACTGATTGTGAACGCAATATTAAATAGGCCTGATTTTGCATGTATTTTAGATGTTAAATCAGAAGCATTTATACTTAACACTCAAGCTGATATATTTTAAGACTGTAATCATTGCAGCAATTTAAGACACCTTGTATTAGGAAGAGCTACTGAGAGGAAGCCGTTTTATCTCCGTGGTTGCCGGGGATTATTTAAAGATAGGATCATTTATAGATATGTAAGATTGACTGTAAATGCAGGATGCAGCCAAATGTTTGCACATACAACGAGCAGGCTGTATTATTAATTGGACAAGACATTGCATGTACTTTAGTGGTAAACTCAGCAGCGTTGATCTCACTCCCACAGAAGACGTTTTTGATGGCAAGCTTTTAAAACGGCTCACCCCTGCTCTGATATGAAGTCCGCTGAGGGCTTCAAGACCTTCAGTAAAGTTTCCAACAGATGATGCAATGTAGACGTAATGGTCTGGAACAAGAAGAGGGGGACAGGCTGTAATACGGTTATTACTATTCTTATATTTGTATTGTCTTGTAACCCTGGAGCTCTGAAGTGAACATGTTTTCTGTCAGGATTATGACCGAGGTCTTCACTCATTTATCATGGGAAACTGTGGTTTCAGAAACATGCTTCTTATATGTTCGTTCAGCAGACATCCTGATTATCAGATTTGTAAGTCTAGGGAATGAGATCATGCTGTTCTCTATCCCCCGGATGAGGAAATGAGCTGCAGGTCAGATGTTCAGGATCAAAGAGGCAGGTACTTGGTGGAGCTTTTTACGGATGCTAACAGCTAGGTGCAACCTCCTCCTCATTGGATGACGGAGGCCAGCGTCTAAATCTGGAAAGCTTTACCCATGCAACAAATCACACACTCGTACACACACATGCGCCTGCAGGCTTAAATCTTTAGACGGGCTTTAAGGTGGAATCGTAACATTTTCCTCTGGATTGGGTTACCTTAACGATAGAAGTAAATCAAGCTGCTCATTTGGGAAAGACTATTTATCTTCACAGAGAAGAAAGAGGCTGAGGGTGTTTCCAAATGGTGAAGAATTACAGTTTAATTGCATGCACATGTAGAAGTTATGACCAGTTTGTCTGAGTTGGAACCAATACAAACATTTTCTTTCAACGGGCATGCACCATCAATAGCCATCTTTTTTTTGGTATTGGCTTTTTACTAAGTAACTGATACTGTAGTTTCATGTCCAATACTTTTGCTGTGGCACCCATACTGTCATTTAGCATTGACTGACTTTCTTGCTTGATAGGCCTCAGCACTTGAAGCTGTTGGTTCTGTAGTCAAACATTTCAATACAATTTGCCGTTAGAATGAGAAAGGAGCTGAATCCCAGTCTTTAATGCTCTGCTTTATCATCTGCCTTTTCTCTCCAACATCAAATAAAGTGGAGACATCTCTGGACAGGCAGACCTCGCTGGCTTCTTTCAAAGTCTGCCACTCACTCTGAACTTTATACCCAACACGATGAAGTGTGCCTGTAATAACAACATATTATAGCTTTCACTCCATTTGTTTCTCATTTGCTGTAAAAGTGTCAAACGGCTGAAGTGAAGAGAACTCCGAGCGTCCCTGATACGCAAGTTAAAGATGTTCTCTGTGGAGAAACGGTCTGAATAATGCAGATACAATCATGTTTGAAGCTACTAACCTTGACGTTAAAAACAGTGCCGATGTTTCCATCACGCGGCGCAGCAGATGGAGCAGAGACCGTGGCTATTTTTACGTGTCTTTTATAAACCAAAACCCTTTATTTCACCTCTTCGAATTGACGTTTGAATGTGATTGAAGTTAAAGAAAGAACATGTGGTATAGTCATCCGTTCAAAGTCTTTTACAAGGTGAGTAAAAGCTGGCAGATCGAAGTACCCATGCAGAGTGTTTCTAAATGCCTTTAATAAGAGTTGTTAATATTTTACCACCTCTCTTTCGTGCATATCTAGCTCTCTGTAATTGAGTCTTTGTTTCTATTGATTTACGCCCACAGTGCTTTCTCTTTTCTCTCCTTCGACCTTCTTCTTGCTGGCAGGCCAAGTTCAACTCATACGCCAAGCACAGTCTGAATCCTGCCGATTTGACCTTTGCATCCTTTCTTATAACTCCAGACAACTGAAAAAAAATTATGTCCAACTCCTCTGACAAGAAAGATTCAGCAACTCTGTAAATAACATATTCAATAAATGTCATTCTTCTTCCATATGAGAATTCCTCAGAAGCCTAAGTTTTGACCACAATACTTAAAGAGACGAGAGGAATTTGAAGTTGAAGAAGACAAGCCAATGAGCTTGACCTGGCTTTGGCCCGACTCTGATGCTAACAGCTGTGGAGTGTTCCCAGTCGCTGTACAACACCGGGGTCAAGGATCGGGGTCATTGATTTTGACCTAATTCTACAACTAATTAATGCATGTAAAGACAGCTGGTATGCAAGAGGACTTTTCCATGATTTGCTCAGAGGTTTGATGGAGCATTACATTTTACAGTTCTGCACCATTCTGGCAGTACATTTGGGGAAAAGGAGTAATTGCTACAGGGGTTTTTCACCGTACTCCTCAGGAGATCCCTTGGCAGTCGAGTAGCATAAAAGCAACAGTATACTATCGGACT